>NC_143057.1:91894285-92207738 GCF_052426305.1 Pelodiscus sinensis
GAGACTTGAGTCCTAATAAAGACCTCATAAGTTCCTAGGTCAATAGACTCTAAACCTGAACACACAAACACATCTGCTGCAGCTTGGTCTCATTTGTTTACGTGAGCCAGTTAGTGTTGTAAATGTTCCCAAGAAGCATTCTTCCTGGACTTGCTGATTTCTGTATACCCATCCACAATCTGAAAAGGCCCTACCCTAGCAGCACTTATTCTATTGCAACAGAAACTCTATCTTCTCTCCCTAGAACACATTTCCACACATCATGGACATATTTTACCAATCATGATCTTCTCATTTCCATAAGTTTTGGAATTCACTGTCACTAATAATCTATTTAACATAATTCAATTGGTGACAAAGTAAAATCAGTTGGCAGTGGACAGTTATCTGTCTTGTTACACTGTCCTTAGTTTCACCTCTTCCCATTCCTGTGAACCTCTTCCCCACTTTACTGCTTTTTTCTCCATTACCAGATTACCTCTGCTTTACTCCAAGTTCTTGTGCTGCTTCAAAACCTTCCACCTCTCTTATCTCAGTTTCACTAAACTGACAGTGCTATTAAAAACCCATGAATTTAAGGTTGATTTGCACATAAACAGCAGAATTCTAATAAATGTGTTAAAAATATTAATTTATGGTGAGTACCAGAAGTCCTGGAATGGTTAGAAAAACATTTCCAACATCTGTGGAGTTAGCATCCACAGTACTGAATTCATGGTGTGACAGAATGAAAATGGAAGATAATACTGAGAAAATCACCACACAATATATTGATAAGGAATTTAAACCGAAATCAGTATGTTTTTAGTCCTTTTTATAAAATTGATTTAATTTGTGGAAGTGGCTTTATTCCATATCCCAAGACAATATTGCATAGCTTTCACTTCATTTAAAGAAGCATGGCTCATTAACAAATTGATCTTGGTTTAATAGATGGAACTAGCTTTTTGTTCTTTTTTTTCTTTTAGACTGTCCTCAAAGGATCATTATAATACTGAATCACAAAAATTACCTTAAATTGTCATTACAATTTCAGTCTAGACAAAGGTGCCATTTTAAATACTGTTGGTGGGTTACACTACTTCTGCAAGACCTGAAAAGCCTATCATGTATTAAAGATGGCAAACCAGGTATTTTTACTTAATCAAAAGGGAATAGACTTTGAGTACAAAAACATGAAACCTAATTAGCAGAACTAAAATAAAGGATATACAGTGTCTAAAATCCAAACAAGAACAATTACTGAATCATTCAAATAAAAGTCAGGCTATTATTAAGGTTCATGCATAGAGCAAAAATCTCCCAATTTCTAAGTAAGGAAAACTGAAAATGAAATTAATAAACATATATCTGCATTAAAGTCAGATAATAGATTTCTCATAGCATTGATTAGCATATTGGAAAAGAACACTGTACATAACAAGCACTGAAGAAAGATCAAATCAGCTTAGTTTCATCAGAATATTTAGCATATAATTTCAGAAGGATGACTAATTATATTCATTTTGATCAGTTAATAAAGAACCCTTGTTATTACCTCCTTTAGAGGAAAAAAGACTCTTGTCTAGGCTGAATGAGCATTTTTATTTGAAGTGCTGAACAGGAAGAAACAACGTTGTCACAGCAGCAATTTGTGGGTTCTCCAAAATATCAAGGAAGTAACCCCCAAATATGGTTTTTGTTTTTTCCTGGCCAGGGTCTGGAGCATAAGATACATGTCTTTTTAGACAGGTACTTTTTAGGGATTCTTAACATGATATTCTCAACTCAGATATTGTCATCAAATGACTAATAATCAGTTTTTCACAAAAATACTTATTGCAAAACTAAAATTGAGAATTTGGAACTTTATGTAATCTCCAGGTTAAAACTGCAAATATTCCATTGTTTGCAAAGGACAAGGTTGATATGGAGAGGGGGTGGGGAGAAGAAAGGTTTGTAAGGACTAGAAATACCAAGGCTTGTTGCCTCATTTTAATTTTTTTAAATGTAACTCAACATTGTCATTAGTATTAATTTTCACTTAATATTCGAGTTCTGAGTAATCAGTCCCCTGGAATGCTGCATTTATCCACAGGTAGGCCACTTATTCCAAAAAACATGAACATGACTATTTTGGTTTTGTAATGACTTAAGAATCACCAACATGTGAAAACAACAATTTAAGTTTTCTTTATAGTAGGGGTAGGGTGCACTGGCCACATGTGGTTCATCAGGGTTAGCCTCTTGTGGGCTGCCAGTTGTTTACCTGAGCATCTGCAGGCATGGTTGCCCGTTATCTCCCAGTGTCAGTGGTCACTGTTCCCAGCCAGTGAGAGCAGCTGTACTTGTGGATGCGTAGCTACATACAACATCTGGCAGCCTGACAGTATCTAGCCCTGATGAACCACGTATGGCCGGCACACTGGAGGTTCCCCACCCCGGCTCTACAGCATGGAGACTACAGATGCAAAGGTATTCTGGCCTAATCCAGCAGTGTTTTTCCATTGTTTTAGTGTTTTTCCATTGTTTTAGTAATACCATCTCCCTGAATAAAGTTAGCTAACTTGAAGTGGCTTTTATCAATCTAGCTGGGTCCACACTGGGATGAGATTAGCATACCCATGTCAGCCAGGGATGTGTTTTTTTTCAGAGTCCTGACCAATGTAGCTATGCCAACCTAACTTTTAAGGGTAGATCCAGCCTTATTCTCTCTAAGGTAGTCTCATTATGGAAATTAAAGTATCTAATTCTTACATTTCATCTTATCAATAATTCACATATATAATATACTGCATTTCCCTATCCTCCTTCACAAAGTATATTAAGTAGCTTGATGAAAGAAGAGAGGTGCTTTAAACAGAGAACACATGCCGGTAGAACAGATTGTTATGGAATACTCTAATCTAAATTCCAGATTTGTCCCAGTCAGTGTACCAAGGCAGAGAAAATTTACAGCGTTCACTATAAGAACATGTGAACTACCATACTGGAACAAACCAGTGATGAATCTAGTCTAATATCCTGTCTCCAGCAATAGGCTGTAACAGTACCTCATGCTTCAGAAAGCAGCAATCCCCTCCTCAAATGAATCCAGCCAACTGTGCAGTTCCATATCATGTGGTTCATAGGATGAGGAATATCGGAGGGCTTCCTCAAAGCAAAATCACATTCCAGTCAAACTGCACTCTCTGCTAATTTTCAGAGCTTAACATTCAAAATTTTATTTAGCACATCAAACCCCTCAAAAATTTTGTGTACAGCTAAATGCATGTTGCCTACATACGTTCAGGAGTGGCTCGAGGCGGGCTGTGGGAGCTGCGCACCAGGCGGAACGCGCGATCGGTGCCCCCGCCTGCACGGCCATCAATGGAGTGACGTTATTATCAGGTGCCCCGTTGAAGGCGGCACCCTAGGCGATGGCCGAGTTGGCCTATAGTCACGGGCCGCCCCTGCATATGTTACAAAACCAGATAATGCTGGGAGTGTATGTAGACAAAAAATGGTATACAATACCTGGGATGCTTAAATTGGGTTGCTAGACACTGAAAATATATTATTTCTTCATCTTTCACTAGCTTAGCAATGAATAAACCATAAGATTTCAAGACATTAAATTCATTGCTGGACACTCCAAGAGTGAAGCATGGATCATCTCTGAGTCCTGGTCTACACTAAGGATGTTAAGGTCTAGTCGACTATCCGATAAGCAAATATTTATTAGATGGTTGAGTCGACTTGTAACTTTTCCCGCCATCTTGCTGTCTCTATCAGATAGAAGACGCAAAAGGGGGGGAGGGAAGGGAATAGGGAGTACTTCACAGCGGCAGCACCACACGGAGCCTGGAATCAGCTATGTGGCGCTGCGCCTTTGAAATGCCACTGCAGAGTTTCAAAGCACCAAAGCTGCCCAGGCTCCATTTCCACAGAATCTGGGATCAGCTGGAACCCTGGGTTCTGTGAAATGCCATGTGGAGCCTGGGATCAGCTGGGCAGCCCCCAGCTGACCCCAGTTTCGCACGGCATTTCAAAGTGGCAGTGCCACATGGAGCCGTTGTCAGCAGGGAGGAATGCGGAAGTGCCTACTGACTAGTTAAGTAGTCAATGGAAATTCCATTGACTACTTGACTAATAAATTAATCAATATTTAACATCCTAAGTCTACACTAAGGAGTTATTTCGAAAAATACCCTTTATTTGGAGCGTCCACACTATCAAACCCATTATTTTGAAATAACCGGCCAGTTATTTAGAAATCTGTACCCTGCTTTCCTCAGGGAATAACACTTATTTTGAAATAGTTATTTTGAAATAGTGTTAGTGTGGATGATCTTGTGCTGCTATTTGAAATAACTACTCCCTAGAGTAATTCAAAGTAATTACTCGCTGTACTTCCTGGGGCTCTAAGTCAAGGTAGCGCATCTACAATAACAGAGTCTGCCTTGGACTAATTTTGAGCCCCCTGGTCCAGTGTGGGGACATGGTATTTCAATTTTGCTATTTCAGCCGTTATTATTTTGAATTTAGTTATTTCAAAATAATTTCCTCATGTAGACATGCCCTGGATGTGTTAAATGGAAAAGGAGCCAAATCCAAGCCCAGATGCCTGACCCAAATAAACTCTAAACTCTAGACATGGAGAAATAAAAAAACGATTTCTCTGGCATGGACAACTGCTAGAAGCATTAGCAGTAAGTAATAGAACTTTGGCAGAACGACCATTTTGATCAAATACAATCTTCCAAACATTCACTAGTGGGAGAACAATTAAATAACTGAGGTTTTGATCATATGCTGGCAGTCTGGGGGTGGCATAGAGTAAGGATGAGGAAAGAAAAGATTTACTGCTTATTTTTACCAGCTTTGTGGCGATACAAAGACCCAAACAACATTTTATTTTTTGCCAAACAGAATAGAAATCCCCCTCTTTCCAATGTGTTTTCAATACAGACCTCTGGAATTAATTTATTCTTTAAAGGGGCCTATAAAAATCAAAATGATCAAATATTTGATAATTCCATTTGTAAAGGTAGGTTGGTAAATAAATGGCTTTAAGGGAGATCCAGTATGGGTCCTGATTTTCTAGCTAAAGTACATTGGCTTAAGGGAAGAGGAAGGGAACAAACGTGACTACTAATCTTTGTGTTCATAAATTGAAGCAGCATTTTCTCCTCCATTCCTCAGGCTACAGTAGACATGTCAAAGTAGCATGGCTTTTAGTTTTTAAGAACTTACTGCTTAGAGCACACTTACCAAAGTGAGCCCCAAAAACTATAGGCAAGGGAACATTCGGTTTGTGAATCCCACTAGAGCAGGGCTACTCAACATGCAACCCATTAGTTTGCAGCCCGTGGTGTGGTTTGGATTTATGTGGGGATCAACATGGGGCCCCGGGTGGGAGCCAAAACAAAAAAATTGTCAATTTAATGGTCATCTGTTTATATGCATTTTAGTAGTAAAATTCCTGGACTGTCATTGCTCATTAAAAGTGCTGTCATATGTGTGGAAATCGGGTAAATGTTGCATTTTATTAATATAATCAGAACTGGGGCCTGTGTGTTGTCTAGTCTTGCTTTAATCTTTGTATTCATGCCCATCAGTGTGAAAGAAGCTATTTGCATATATATTTACATGTGTATGCAATCATACTTAAGTTGCGGCCCTCAGCATGTGCTCTGAGTATCATTGTGGCCCTCGGGGCTTCCAAAGTTGACTAGCCCTGCACTAGAGCAATATGGAAAGATCTAGACACCTTGTCCTCTTAGCTGAGTTGCTGTTATGTGGTAATACATTTGTTAAATACTTTTAGAGCAGTACATAAAAATGAAAATTGGATTAATTTAATTTTCCTTCTGCAAAAGATAGGAATTGTCAGGGTTCTATCTACAAGGAATGGTGGCTTTAGACTTGGAATTGGACTTTGATGGAGTATGAAAAACTGAATGGATTGGGCAGCACCAAAGAATGCAATAATCACACCAACATGTGTCTGCCCCACAGAATGTGGTTCCTATGACAGAGGCTTTCCCTTCAGTGGCAGTAGATCTCCTAGCACCAATGGACTCATGGTTCCAGTCCTCTTGGAGCCAGAAGAGAAGCATATATATCCTTGAGAATGCTGATACTATCCTTTTTCCCCCCTCAAAGAGCATCTTGGACCAGGGTCTAGGATTAGTACAGATTTATAAGATAGTATCAAAAAGGGCTGGCCAAAGTGTCTTTAGCACCAGACTGTGAGGGTTTTTTCACACTTCCAAGAGTGTGGAGAAGAAGGTGGAATCAGTTCAGACTCCAGATCCACTCTACACTTCATCTGTTCCATAGTTGGATCCCCATGACTGATAACACTTTATCCCCAGCTCATGCACTTCAATGCTGGCATTGTGTCCTGTGTTGTACCAGAGGAGTGCAGTCATTCATGGTACAGGCAGTCCCCGGGTTACGTACAAGATAGGGACTGTAGGTTTGTTCTTAAGTTGTAAGTCGGAACTGGTACATATTGTAGGGGAAACTCTAGCCAAACATTTCTCCAGAGCTCAGTTTTATTCTCCCACACCTCACTTCCCTCAGTCCTTTATTCTCAAGCTGAGGTGTCTGCTGAGAAAAGCCGCTCTGCATCTTCCTGGTCTGCTGTGGGGAAGCAGCTAGTGCGGGGTTGCCTCACCTCGTTTGTAAGTAGGGATCCGATGTAAGTCGGATCCATGTAACCCGGGGACTGCCTGTAGTTCATACACTGAAATGAGGTCTTTAATGTAACTATATCATGTAATTGGGGCATGTGCCATTAATTGCCTTGAAAATAAAGACCAAAACCTTCAACTGTCATTGGAAGCTGCCTGGGAGCAATTACAGAGGCTTGAGCATGGTTCTGATGTGTTCCCAGTGGCCTGAGCAATTGAGAGAGTGAACAGCCACATTCTGTATTAGCTGGAGCTGCTGCCTCATTTTTACATTCGTCCTCAGATACTCACAGTAATCAGTGGTAGATGGAGATGGCTGTCTGAGGTTAGTGAAGAATCAAACAGTACCCTGAGGCTTCACAGCATTTTGATGAATGGGGGCTGCCTCCCTTCAGTGGAAGATGGCAACAGCTTCTTGCCTAGTTTTTCCCCTTTCTAACTGGTATCACTTACATCTTTCCTGGGTTCAGGTTGTATCAGCTACTTTTCATCCGTGAGCTTATTTCTTGTAGGTAAGTCGCAGGAGATACATAGCTAACTGTCATCAGCATACTGTTTGTTGAAAGCCAAACTCAACACCTCTTAGTATCTCTCCCAGTGGTGTCATGTAAATATTGAAGAGAAGAGGGGATAGTATGCATTACTGTGAAGGTCTTTAGAGGAGGAGGAGAAACAGTCACCATGATCTCAGAAAAGAATGAAGCCAGTGCTCTATCTAATTCCTCTAGGAAGTGTCTCATGATCAATGTTACTGAAGGCACTGACTGTATAGGTTTAATATCAGCTTGAACACCTGATTCTGATATATCACCATCAATCAATGCAAACCATGTACAAACCACCCACTCCTCTACCTACCTACAAGCTTCAACCAAATCAATCTGACTTAAAAGAGTTTCCTTGCCAAAATCTAAACATGGCCTATTAACTAACTTAATAGATATGGTCACATGAGTGACCATCACTATGTACTGTCTATTTATATGCAGTATTTTTTTAAATTATATGGCTACAGACTGGGTCCATTGCTGGTTGTGAAAATTTGAGACTCCTTGAATTTTATGCAGTAGGGTAGATTCTGCCACTGCAAACAATACATGATCATTGCCACAGAATGATCATAACATTTGAGGGACCTCAGTATATGTCCCAGCAAGAATTCATAAATTTAAAATTAAAACTATATCATGTATGTTTTAGCTCTCTTTAACAATACTGCTTCAACTGCCTTGTTAGAAGGTAAAATCTGGTAATAATTATCAAACACCATGCACACTATTTACAATAGAGTCATATTTCTTTTATTCCTTTTTTTGCATAAAAAGTAGAATGCTGCTGAAAAGTACCCAAATGTCTGCTGTGCTCCAAGCCAATACAGCAGCTCAGCCAAAAATGCAAAGAGAAAAGTTTGCCAAATAAAAGAAAACATAACAAATTGGTAATGGTTTCTATCTTGACAGAAAATGAAAATTATGCCTCAATGTGTGGCCACTCATGTGGACACATAAAAATATCTTAGAGACAATAATTTTACCTCAGATAACACACCCTGACAGTAGAGCACAGCATACTGGCTAGCTTTCACTTAAAAGCAGCAAGCATGACCGACAAAATGGCCTAGGAATCACATAATTTATGCCTGTCACAAATGCACATGCCATGCACTCATAATATTTACTATAAATCATCTCAAGTACAAACACTGCATTTAAGGGGTGGGTTGGAAGAAAACAAAGAATTTTTAATGTGAACTTGCCACAATTGGATTAAATCTCCCAGTCCAGCTGAGGACACTGAGGGGAAGGGGGGGGGAAAGCACAAACCCTTCTCCCAAAAAAGTTTGTGTATGTATATAGTTATTAACTACTTAGAGCTATGTACTACAGCAGTATAGACCCTGCCAGCACCAACTTAAAGGTGCCTACTTCAGGTCACCATCAAGGTGCTGGAACAATTTGTATAGTGGGGGTTCTGAGAGCCATTGAACCAATCTACATCCTGTGTATGATGGAAACCACTTCAAGCCAAGGGGTGCAGCAGCACCCCCAGTTCCAGCACCTCTGGTCACTGAAGCCCCATTTCAAATAGGACTAAGTTAACCTGAATTATGTACCTTTTTGTTGATGGCATAACAATTTACATGGGGTACTTACAGCGCAAAACTTTAGCGTGTGTTGCAACTCACATCCCTGTAGCTCACACCATGGTGCTCTGTAGACAAGCCTTTAAATGGTAAGTTATACTTTGTACGTTTTGAGCAGGGACCATGGCTTATTTATACATCAAGTGCCATACAGACTTACCACGTCATATAACTAATGATAATATCTTAAACACTTTGGACATTTATTATGTGGCTATACATCCCTTTGATTTATCTGTTCAATTAACCAATGGATGTAAACAAACATCGCCATTGCAAGTAGGAATGTAAAAGTTTAACTCAAAGGTGGGCAATAATTTTGCAGGGGGCCACTTCATGAATATTGGTATGTGGTCATGGGCCGGCTCCAGGCCCCCCAGAAGGGGCAGGGCCTTGGGTAGCAGGGGTGGGACTACGGGTTAAAGAGAAATAGTGCATAAGTGTGAGAAACATTGTGAGAAAGACTTTGTGACACATTAAATGTGTGTTGCACAGAGACAGGAATGTGTGTGGTGGTAGTGTATGTTACACTTACTGTATGTGTGTGGCACAGAGACAGTGAGACAGTCTGAGTGTTACAGTGATACAGAGAATGCATATCTGGCTGCTGCTGGATAAGTTTCTAAGAGAAGCCATGTGTGTCTCTAGAAAAGGAGAGCTGTTTTGCTCTGTTGTCTCTCCCCTCCCCCACTCTGCAGAGATGGGGTATGGGAGGAAGAGAGAGAGCGCGCGCATTCACTGCCTCCTAAGGCAGGCACTCCTCTGAGTCAATTACCATCCATGCTTTGGATTAGAGCAGTGATTTCCAACCTTTTTAAGCATGAGATCAATTTTTGAATTTAAGTGCAATCCAGGACCTACTTCAAACCCAAACACCCTTGCCCCCCCCTCCTTTCCATCCCTTCTCTGAGGCTGTGCCCCTGCTCACTCTGCCCTCCCTCACTTTTATCAGGCTGGGGGCAGAGGATTGGGGTGTGGGGGAGGGGGAAGCGGATGCCAGTCTTGCGCTAAAGGATTTGGAGTGTGGGAGGGGCTCTGAGCTGAGCCTGGGGCAGGGAGTTGAGGTGCAGGAAGAGGTTCAGGATGCAGGCTCTGGGAGGGAGTTTGGGTGCAGGGGGACTCAGGACTAGGGCAGGGGTTTAGGATGCAGGAGGGGTTCAGGATTGGGGCTGGAGTTCAAAATGCGGGCTCCAGCTGGGCATCACTTACCACAGGTAGGTTCTGGGTGGTAGTGCTTGGGGTTAAGGCAAGCTCAGCCCTACTCTGGCCCTGAACCACTCCCAAAAGAAGTCAGCAAACTCCCTCCATCCCTGCCCCCCCTTCCCCGTGGATATAGGGTAGAGGTTGGGGGGATGGGCACCTTGATATCAGCATTCTCTCCTCTCCTTTCTGTGCCCTGCACACCAAGCAAGAGGCACCCGGGCTTGGGGGCAGCTCCAAGGCAAAGGGCAGGAGCAGCACTGCAGTGCTGACAAGGGCAGATGAAGTGCCAGCACTTGACAGCCTCCCAGCCAAACCTGTGAGGATCACCTGTCAAAGGCTCCAAAATCCACCAGCAGATCCCGATCTACTGGTTGGTGACTATTGGATTAGAGCCTCTCCGCTGTGTGTCCCCCTTGCCCAATCCCTGCTCTGCAGAGATGGGAGTACAGGGGCAGGGAGACACCATGACATAGCACTCCCCTGTCCCCTTCAATCCCCCCCTCCCTACAAACACTCTGCACAGCTAGCAGGAGAATCCTGGGAGTAGCCTGGCTGCAGAACCAAGCAAGGTGGGGGGAGGGGCAGTTGAACACACACTGCCAACTATGCATGCTCTGCTAATCAGCTGGGCAGGCCAAAGAGAAATTCTTGGTGGGCCGGATTCCAGCCCTCTGCCTAATTTTGTCCACCCTTGGGTTACTGGCATGCTTATGGGATAACCAGTTAACTGGAGGGCTGGGATCATCTCCCTGCCCACCTGCTTGCAGTGCAGTTAGGGTTACCAGATGATTTCAAAAAAATACCGGACACACTTGATCTCAGATGGGGGTGAGGACCGGCTGGGAGGGGAGCGGGGCCGGCTGGGAGGAGCTCGGGGGAAGTGGAGATGCCCAGGGGAGATTACGGGGGGAGAGAAGGAGGAGGGAATTGCTGGCAGGAAACACGGCTGGCTGGGAGGGGATTGGAGGGAGTGGAGCTGGCTGGGGGGGGAACCGGGTGGCGGGAAGAAAGGCTGGCCGGGAAGGGGTTTGGGGGGAGCGGGGCTGGCCGGGGAGGAACCGGTCGGCAGGGAGTGGGGCTGGCTGGGAGGGGGTCGGAGGAAGCGGGGGGGAACCAGTCGACAGGAAGCAGGGTTGGCCCGGGTGCATGCAGGTCCCAGGGTGCTGCTCGTCCCGTGCACTGTCCCGGCGGAGCGCATGGGTGAGTCCGGCCCCGGGGAATCCATCCTGCCCCGGGCCCGCCCCCACCCACCTCCTCTCTACTGTGTACTTGCATACTGCCTGGCTGGTAGACACGCTCACGCAGTGTGAGCTGTGTACCAGCCAGGCAGTACACAACTACGTACTGATACTCATGATAATAATAAAACGTACTTAATTAGAAAATACTGGACATTTATATGTCTGGTATTTTCTCAGATTGATTCCTGGACAGAAAGCCCAAATACCAAACTGTCTGGTTCAAAACCAGATACTTGGCAACCCTAAGTGCAGTGGGGCTGGACACCTCCTCACCTGTCCCGCGCCCCCCCCCCCCCCCCCCGGGGTGCAGCAGGGTCAGAGTAGCTTTCCATCCAGGGTGCAGTGTGGCTGGCTGAGGCTGGAGCAGCTCCCTTGCCTGCAGTGGGCTAGCCTTCAGGACCTCCACTGGCAGAAGTCCCTGCCTGGTGCAGCTGCCACTGGGGATTAACTGGTACAATGATTAACATTAAATCATTTAACCAGTTAACATTTTTCATGGGTATTTACATCTCCAATTATAAGGCTGTATTTTGTACTTCTCATGTCAGGGATAAAGCCACCTAAACTTTGTAATTTTAATGTTTTTGGAATGCAGTTTTCATGAGAATTTGTGCACTAGACTCTCAACTACTAGGTTCAAATTCTTCCTAAATTAAAAACAAATATGATTTTGCTAATTTCCATAGCTGTAAGCCACCCCCAAAGTAAATACAAAAGGTGCATTAATTTTATATTTCTTATTCATTCTTGTTTTGAAAAAATTGCAAGTTTTTTAGCAATATGCCTTTGATGCTATTTCAGCTTTGTTGCATTGGTGAAAATGGAAGAAGAAAAAGATGAAAGCAACTTTAATCTATAAAACTATCTTTTGGGGAACAGAAATCCACAAAATACCTGAACAATGATTTTCTTAACAGCTTTACGAACATTTACAAATATATTTTTCACATTTTTAGTGGTCTCATACTTCTCCGCAGTACACATCATAAAACCAATGTTAAGTCTGGCTCCAGGGCAATCTTTATTCAACAGAGGTCCAGAATATCATTCAGTATCCTTGTCTTCTGAAAGTGGCCGAGACTAGGTGCCCCCAGAGGCCAGAACCCACCCCACCTTCCTACCTTTAGGAAGTCCCTTATACTCTGTGTTGGCGGTCCAGTGGCTCCCAGGGAGGGTGGGTCTTGGACCCACCACGCTCCGCTCCACTCCCCAGGTGAATGCCTTATCCCCTAAGCAATCTCCCCCTCCCCCGTCATCCATTCTCAACCTCTGACAAACAGAGGCTAAGGTCACAATTCCTACCTATCCTGGCTAATAGCCATTGATGGACCTATCCTCCATGAATTTATCTAGCTCTCTTTTGAACCCTGTTAAAAGTTCTGGCCTTCACAACATCCTCTGGACACTTTCAGAAGACAAGGATACTGAGCTAGCTGGACATTGGGTCTGAACCAGTATGGTCATTCTTATATTGATACTGCTACTGCTGGATATGACATATCCCTATGACACCACTAACTTTAAAATACATGAAAAACAGGAGATAATACTCTGATGATATGATGGAAGTATTGTCAATCTCAGTGCATAGTTCTCAATGGCCGCATATCTCAACACTGCATATAAAATTATCTCCCTCTTTTGAGTTCCAGTAAATATTCAGCAGTTTTATTTCACCTCTAAAACGTATTGGGAAAGTATTTTTTACGGTTGCTAACAGAGAATTCAGAGCATATCTTGGCTGATATAAATTGTCATTTCTACATTCAAGTCTGTGGAGCTATACACTAGCTAGCTTATTAAAGTAACAGTCTGTTATTTCAAAAGTAATGTCAAAAATCATGGAAATAGTCATAATAGTAAAATGATACTGGCGCATATATTACTGTAAAAGCAATGCCCCTTTGCAAGTAAGTATATGGTTGTAGGAGCCAGGATTACCGAATGTCAACCATGAAGCAAAAATCTGTGATACAGTAGGAACGGGGCATGCCAGTGTGGCTCTTTCAGCTAATGTATTTATGTATCTTGATAACATATGCAATAATAAATATGCTATTACACAGATTATCATAGGCAGAACACCTTACTCACATTATATATATATATATATATATACACACACAGAGAGAGAGAGAGAGAGTGTCTGTCTGCAAATCTGTTTGTTCAAGAACTCCTCCTAAATGGTAAGAGCTAGGCCCACCAAATTTGGAGTGCAGCTTCTTCTTCTAACTTAAAGCAAGGGCAGGGTTTGGTTGTGTCAGGATAAGCAGAAGCTCTGGGAAAGGAACAGTTTTCCATAACATGCAAAGGGAGGAGCTGCTGTTCTGAGGGAAGCGATATGAGAGTGGCCACTGAGGGCAGCGAACCTGCAGGGGAGAGCTATCCCACAATGGGTTTACTGGAGGCATCCGTAAAATCAAGGGAGTGGCCAGCAGGTCTGGGGTTCCTCCATCTTGCCTGCCAGCACACCAGCAAGTAGCCCTCTGCCCCAAAGTCTTCTCTCTCTCCTAGTCCTTGGCCACAGCGCTTGGGGGGGAGGGGAGAGACAGGCCCTGGGTAGGCGGGAGGTAGCCTGGGTGGGGAGAAAGAACAGGTGCCGGGCAGGCTGAAGGGTGGCCTGGTGGGGAGAGAACAAATCCTGGGGATATCGGGGGGTGGTGGTGCAAGAGAATACATCCCTGGTCCCCAGCTTCTTGCACACACATATCCCCAAGGCCCTGCACTGAAGGACCTGGGCAACTAAAAGAATCCTGCACTAAAAGTTGTCTAGTTGTTCAAAAACAGCAGCAGATCAAAGTGTACTGGAGAACATTTAGTACACAGCAGCAGGGTCAACATAGTCATTAAGCACATGGCAGGCTAGTGTGCAGGAGACTTGCATGCTGACTTGCTTTGCATTAAATTGCTGTACAGACATACAGTAAATTTGGAGAGAACAGAATCTAAGGTCTAATGCTGCAGGCTCCTGCTATTTAGGGCACATCTACACTAGCCCCCTACTTCGAACTAGGGAGACTAATGAGGGCGCGGGATTGCTAATGAAGCACGGGATTTAAACATTCCTCATGGAATGGAGGTTTAACTGTTAATTCGAACTAAGGGTTTATCTTAGAATCGCGCTTCTCTGCCGCGTGTAGACACGGGCAGTTACTTCGGGCTAGTCAGTTTCCAAAATGGCGACCGGCCGGGAATATGCTAATCAAGCGCGGGATATTTAAATCCCATGCTTTATTAGCAATTTTGGTCGCCCTCATTAGCCTCTCTAGTTCGAACTAGGGGACTAGTGTAGATATACCCTTAGCTACTTACTTTGGGGGAAGAGTGACTGGCAAAAAAACCCAACTACTTTGCTTCCTCTTGAGGAGGCCCTAAAATAGGAGTAGAGAAGCAGATTGTCCAACTTCCTCTAGCATGACTTACTAAATTGAAAAAAGCGTATTTCAGAGATGGGTGAAAATTTGTAATAGGCCTTATTTTTCCTAAACAGACTTTTTTTTAATATGAAGCATAAAAAATACTTACCATCCTTCATCATCCTCTACTTCAGGTTCAGACATTTCATTTTCAGGAGTGTCTGCTATTGCCTGAGTTAGCTTTGATTTGAATTGGTCCAGCAGTGCCAGTGTCTGAAATTAAATATATTTTGTTTTACTAAAGTTGTGTAACAATAAAATATTCAATTATGTTTGGATTACTTGAAGAGTAGTAAATTGAACTGGATAAAAATTGTTCAAAAATATATTTGAGGAAGCTCCTCCCACACAATTCACAAATTCCCCTACCTCTTCAGTGATTACCGTATTACCTTTTTGACATGACCATATGATGTAAGTGTTGAGAGGCAAGATGTAGTTTTACAAACTGAATGAAATAATTGCCCTTCAATGTGATCATTCAAGGCTATGTCCTACAAATAATAATTTATGATAATTTATTAAAATAAATGAACTATATTTGCTATTGGTACATAATAAGAATTATAAATATTAATACATACAAGTAATGTAAGGAATTTGTCATAGGTTATGAAGTTTGGTCAT
This sequence comes from Pelodiscus sinensis, assembly GCF_052426305.1. Taxonomy (NCBI): domain Eukaryota; kingdom Metazoa; phylum Chordata; order Testudines; family Trionychidae; genus Pelodiscus; species Pelodiscus sinensis. The sequence continues at coordinate 91,909,575 of NC_143057.1, forward strand.
TCATTTACAATGTCTTAAAGCATATTTACTTAAAGGAGCAGAGTAAGATAATCAATAAACACCAGAGACTACTGAGAACAATTGTCCTTTTTTTCTAGTGAAGAAATCAATGAAATAAATTAAAAATAATTCAGATTATGATGTCCTAATTTGATTGACATTTATATGCTATATTTTACAGTGCTGAAACAACCTTTCAACTTCTGTGCTAACATTTAAAAAAAATTGTAACAGTATGTGAGGAGAAATATGTAGTTTTTTTATATACATGCACATACATAAAATTACAAAAAATTCTCACAGGAAAAAAAAAAAGACCAAGTATTATTTTGTTAGCTACAATTAGCTAATAACATAGTAAAAGCATCCTGGCTAATAACTTACATTGGTTAATTACATCACAAAGAGTTTTAATAGTTTGTGCTGCAAAGAACTGCAAGAGACTCACTCATAAGAGAGCTGCAAGTCTCAGTCTGAATCTCATTGTTGTAACTGTACAGATACACTACATCATAATCACATTCATTTATAACTTATTTTACTTTGTGAAACCGTATGACTACTTTTATATTTGTAATCAAATTGTAAGAGTGAAAAAAAACTTTTTGAAATCTTTCTTCAAAAGTTAAAATATAGGAATCAAAAACAGAAATATTTCAAATGTGCAACTGTACCTAAATTTCCTTTTGCAAGTAAACTTATCTTTGGGAATTTCCTGGCTTATGAGTTCTTATGCTAGTATAGCATTAATGGGTTGGTTGGTTTGGTCTGGTTTTTTGGTTAGGAAGTGTGGTTGCATTTAATGCCCATCTTTTCTATTTAAGAAAATGGGAAGGTGAAAAAGAAAAAAGAAAAATTTCAGAACTAATGATTTTGCACATTAATGTGTAAGATGATATGTACGGTGGGTATCACAGATTATTCATTTCTGTCTATAAATATTGGGGTACCTCACTTAACTCTTTCTCCAGGGATACAAACAAATTGCTTCCCTCCTCCCACTTTCCCAGTGGAGGCTCTGTCTGTGAGAGCAGGGGAAAGAAAACCCTCTTGTAAAGTTCATTTTGTTGCATTAGTGTATATCCAGGTCAGGTTCAACAGGGGGAGGGGGATCCTGGCTCCCTCCTAACCTGGACTTCAAAGTGGATTAGGAGAATGCATCTCATAAAGAAGATAGGAAAGGAGACTGAGGCATCTCATGTTTGACACAGTAAAGAGACAATCCTTTCCCCTAGTCCATTAACTCTCTGATGAAAGCAATGGTATCCTAACAACAGTACTGGGGGTGGGGAAGAGAGAGCTGATGGTAGTCCTCCTCCAGGTATTACAGGTATTACCCCAGGTATTGCTCATACTGTAATTATACACCTGAGTTGACTGTGATCCACTTTGCCAACGGCACTTTAATTTCTTTCATTGAGGGTTAATAGCCTTTGGAGATTCAAAATTTCCATGAACTCTTTAGTTCATTCCCATCTTCTGGCAAATAGAGGCTAGGGACACCATCCCTATCTAACTTGCTCTTATCTAACCTTTGTTTGTATAACCTGTTCTTAAAAATCTCCAGTCAACATCCTCCCCAGAAAAAACAAAAAGTAGGGGAATGTAGGAAAAAGAGAGAGCCTGAAGCATGGGCCTGGTGATTGAACCAAACTAAGCAAGAGTTGTACTATGAACAACAGACAGGCGGTGTCAAAAGCAGATGTTTGCCTGCAAATCGGTGTCTCTTTGCACTATAACTGCTAGCACTAATAAAAGCACATAAAATATGTAAATACATCCCATCAGGACAGTACTGAAACGCCCAGCTGAGTACATGATAAAATAGTACGAAACAACAAAAGAGAAAGCATAACAATGGATAGTAAATGCTTTGGAGGAAAGTGCAAGAGGAAGTACCAAATATGTCATTAATGTGTAAGATGATACGTACGGTGGGTATCATAGATTACTCATTTCTGTCTATAAATGTTGGGGTACCTCACTTAACTCTTTGGCTGGCTTAGGGGGCAATGATAATCCACACTATTAATTTAGCTGAGTCCACTGTCCCAGGTACAATACATAGGGGCTCAAAGGCCATCTGGCTACCAACAACTATTAATGTACTTCGTTTGACAATAAACCTAACTCGGGTGTCTTTGTATCTTATCTGAGTCTGTGGTTTTTGGGGGCTCTTGTAAAGTTTAATCTAGCAATCTGCACAAAGCTGGCATGATATACTATGGGAGCATACAAGAACGCACATAGCTGAACATTTATCATCACTGATGAAGCAGGAAACCTGTCAGGATGCCACACTAGTAAATCTTGAATTTACTGTTCACTGTCCTGAACTACTACATCTATAACCTTCATAAGCAATTTATTCCAATCACCACTCTTAACCACCCTGAGAGTTGGGAAATTTTTCCTGATTTCCAACCAAACTGCAATTTAAGCTTATTGCGTCTTCTCTTGTCCTCAGAGGTAACCAACATTTTTTTCTCCCTCCTCCCTGTTACAACCTTTTAGCTACTTGAAAACTGATCTGTCCTGTCAATCCTCTTCTACAGATTAAAAACCCCATTTTATATCAATCTCCCTCAAAGGTCATGTATTATAGACTTTTAATAATTGTTGTTGCTCTTCTCTGGACAGTTTCCAGTTTTGCACATCTTTCCAGAAAAGTGGCATCCAGACTGGACACAATACTCCAGTTGAACCCCAATCAGCATGGGGTAGAGTGGCAGAATTACTTCTTGAGTTTTGCTTATAATGCTTCTAATACATTCTAGAAGGGTTTTTGCTTTTTTTGCAAGTCACTGTTGTCTCATATTTAGCTTGGGATCCATTATGACCTCTTGATTCTTTTCTACAGTACTGCTTCCTAGGCAGTCGTTTCCCATTTTATATGTGTGCAACTGATTGTTCCTTCCTAAGTGGAATATTTTGTATTTGTCCTTATTGAATTTCATCATATTTACTTCATTCCAATTTGTCCAGATCCACTTTGAATTTTAATTTTACTCTCCAAAGCATTCTCCCTCCTCTAGCTTGTAAATTTCGTAAGTGTATTCTCTATCCCATTATTTAATATATGTAATTTCAAATTTAGCAAAGCACATTTGCTTATCAAGATCTATTCACCTACCATGTTTGATTTAGCAATATTATCTTTTTTTGTTATATCAAAGAAAAAATATTCTTCCTACATTAAAGAAAATATATTTTTGTCCATTTCAACATGGTTATCATCCCTTGAAGTTACCAAAAAAAAAGTCAATTTTGTCCCGAGACCAAATATATAACACATCAGGCCAAAGGATAAACATTATGGAAAGCAGGAAGAGTCAGAACAGGACAACAGAATGGAATTTTTTTTACAACATTAATGACACTGAATGTGACCATATGTACTAAGCTATGCTTATGAAATAGGGGTGTCCTACTCACCTATATATGTTTTTTTTGTTATCTCTCACTGAGCTAATGTGAGCAGAAACAACAGTGTAGATGTAGGAGTATAGATAGTAACAGTGGAGGAATGGCTCAGCCATACTGAGAAACACAATGCCTATCTATAAAAAGGGAAATAAGAACAATCCAGGAAACTCCAGACCAGTCAGCTTAACTACTTCTGTGTCAGGAAAGATAATGGAGCAAGTAATTAAGGAATTCATCTGCAAACATCTGGAAGATAATAAGGTGACAGGTAACAGCCTGCATGGATTTGTAAAGAACAAATCATGTCAAACCAATATAATAGATTTCTTTGATAGGATAACAAGCTTTGTGGATAAGAGAGAAGTGGTGGATGGGTATAACTAGACTTTAGTAAAGCATTTGATAAAGTCTCTCATGACCTTCTTTCTTATCTATAAACTAGAGAAATACAACCTAGATGGGGCCACTATAAGGTGGGTACATAACTGGCTGGATAACTGTTCTCAGAGAGTAGTTATTTATGGCTCAGTCATGCTGGAAGGGCATAACAAGTGGTGTTCCGCAGGAGTCAGCTTTGGGACCAGACCTGTTCAATATCTTCATCAACGATTTAGATATTGGCATAGAATGTACACTTATTAAGTTTGCAGAAGATAGAGGGGCTGCAAGTGCTTTGGAGGTGAGTCATAATTCAAAATGATCCGGACAAACTGGAGAAATGGTCTGAGGTAAACAGGATGAGGTTTAAAAAGGACCTCTCCCCTCCCCAAAAAAGCAATCAAAATTATTGAAGGTCTAGGAAACATGACCTGTGAGGGAAGACTGAAAGAACTGGGCTTGTTTAGTTTAGAAAATAGAAGACTGAGAGGAGACATGACAGTGGTTTTCAAGTACCTAAAAGGATGTTACAAGGAGGAGGGAGAAAAATTGTTCTCCTTGGCCTCTGATAGAACACAAAGCAATGGGCGTAAATTGCAACAAGGGAGGTTTAGTTTGGACATAAGGAAAAACTTCCTGCCTGCCAGGGTGGTTAAACACTGGAATAAATTGCCTAGGGAGGTTGTGGAATCTCCATAGCTGGAGATATGTAAGAGCAGGTTGGATGGGAACCTATCAGGGATGATCTAGAACAGTGCTTGGTCCTGCCGTGAGGGCAGGGGACTGGACTTGATGACCTCTCCAAGTCCCTTCCTGTTTCAGTATTCTATGAGGACATCTCCATGAGGTTCAGATTAGTTTGTTCTCAGCATGGCTAAAAATTGTGCTTCTGTTACTGCTACCCATGATACATTGTGTTAGCTCCATGAGATCTATTGAGTATGTGTATGCAAACGGGAATAACTTCAATAGCTTTCAGTGTAGATTCAGCCTAATACCAATATGCTCTCTTTCATTTCTGATGCAATGGGCTGGCTCCACTGGATATTTCCTTCTTTTCCTCTATTGCAGGCTCTCTGTAGGTTAGGATTTTGAAAGGTTCAGATTATACACGTGTGTTCGGGTGGTTTGGGGGTGGCTGTTGTTCTAGCACTATTTCTTCGCTGTCTCGACACACAAAGCCCCCAACCCAACTTTCCTCACACAAAAACATAAGCAACTCCAAACTTGTGGAGAAACTTGAGGCATGTTAATACTAACCAAGCCAGTACATATAGGTTCCTTCTCCATGCTGCAAAACTGTCCCTAGGGAGGTAGCAATTTTCAAGAGCAGAGGCCCATGGGAAGTCTTGGCCACCAGACAAGGGCAATGCTATGTGGGTAGCCCTTCTCTCCAGGATTTTTTGGAACAAACTCATGGCACTTCCAAGCATACCAATATTGATGTTCTACCTGAAGAACAGAGTGAAAAGTTCAGAGACTTTCCTAGCACTTATGTCTGAATAACCCACATAAGGCGTCACTGAGTCTTTTTTTTTTTAAATAAGCTAATCTTTTTCTTAGAGTAAAAATTTCTATAATACAATTGAAGAAATGAGAAACTTTTCCAGAGTTTTCTATGAAACAGGTTTTTCTCAGTGCCAGTTTGATTATTTTAAGCAATTACCTGATCTTCACGAGAAATCCCTTTCTTTGGTTGCTGCTTCCGCATATCTTCGTATTTTTTCTTCTCCTGCAGATATTCTGTAACAATGCTGTTTGGATCAGCTTCTTCCTCTGAATTAGAAAACAATTTATTTCCTAAACAAGTGCAGTGAAAATACATTTTGTATTTAATATCTGCCAATAGGCTTGTCATATCTTCTGAATTACCAGACAGAACACCTTATGAAAGTCCTTTGGATACAGAACTACTTCATCATTTAAGTCTCTTCAACTCTCAGATCATTTTGTCATCCTATCTTACCACATGATCCCACTCAATCTGACTGCCCAGTCCTCACTATTATTTACCATTCCACCAACATGTGCATTATTACAAATTCCAGCATTATTACAAATTCCATCAGCAATGATTTTATATTTACTTTGAGATCGATTAAAATGTTGAATAGCATCAGGCCTTCTACTGATCCCTATGGGACCCACTAGAAACCCCATTCAGTGATTCCCCACTGACAATTACTTTTGAGGGCCTGTCAGTTAGCCAGTTCTTAATCCATTTAATATGTGTTATATTCAATTTGTATAGTCCCAATTGTTTTTATCAGAATGTCATGCAGAACTAAGTCAAATTCTTATATCCATGCAGATACCTTTATTAACCAAACTTGTAATCTTTTGAAGAAATGAAATTAGTTAGTTTTCCATTAACTGGCGTTAATTATATTTCAGTCTTTTAATCCTTTATTAACTAAATCCCATATCGGCTTTTCCATTAGTTTGCAAAGGGCTGATGTCAAATTAACTGTGTTAATATTACTCAGGCCATTCTGCTTGCCCTTTTTGAATACTCACACATTAGCACACTTTCAGACTCAGCTTACAATATAATACAAGTGTATAAGACTAATTAATAGAGAGAAGGGGAGAGAAAGAAGATGAGAGTAAAAAAAACCAAGGCCACATGATTACACGTTACTTACCGCCAAAACCAAAAGTTCCTGATTGTTTCAGGTGCTGTGATAAAGTTTTCTTACATTTGCAAAATAAAATGCAGTATGCAGCAGATGAAGTTTAGTAGTGGAAAAGAAGTGCTAAACTAGATAACCTATCTCCCTGCCAATGACAATGCAAAGTGAAGTGTGCATCCACAGTTAAGATCGGAGCATCCAGCACAGAGTGCCTGATTTGATGCGGCATATCTTTGAGGTCAATAACACTGGTTACTAATGTTCTTCACAAATTACAGTCCTGAAATCCTTTAAGAAAATGGACAACATACTGGAGAACCACAACTAAATTCATAGTACAATAATCTTTTTCTTGGTGGCAATAAATGTAAATCCTTAGAGAGGGTATTCTAGCAATCATTCCACCTGTTTGGGTTTGCTGCTCACTGGTTCTTGGTCTTTTGAGAGATTTAGTCACATGGTTTAATACACATCCTACTCCCCCCATACATTTTTATTTCAAGCCAAAATGAACAAGCAAACAGCTTGAGAACAGATGGGAGGCCTGATTGCTTTTCATTATTGTGCATCTGTGACATCAGGATTAAATCCTGCTTTAAGGTCCATCTGGAATGCGTAGAAATACAGTGCTGTTGAAATATTAATTTTTCTTTATACCATGTAGAAGTAAGTAAAGACATCATAATTTGGCAAACAAAATGCATAACAATTTTTTTGCCCATTACAGTGGACAATTTTTGTAAATGACAATAATTTTTTTAGAACTTCCACAGTTAAGAGGAGGAAGTTACTTCTTCTATCAAAGATGTCTGTGAAAGTAATTGGAACTTCTGTGGCAGTAATAAGATCTTGTCTTTTAGAATCTGTTCAAATTCAGCTGTCTTTTCGCTTCATTGTATGATATGATTACAGTCATGGTTAAGGATTTGTGAATGCTTTGTCACCAAAAGTTTATACACACACAGTCAACAACTATTAAAAAAATCGTTAGTTCTTGACTGCAAAGAAAATTGCTATCTTTTTAACATAACGTAGAAAGGATTCCTAGTTATCTAGATAATTAATACTACAGCAAGCAGATTACAATTCAGGTTCTGCTTCACTGGGTCTGATATGGGATGGATTTTATTTGGAACTTTTCAGGTAGAAAGGGAAGAACAACCTCCCACTATACATAAAACCCCATTTACACCTTCTGCACTGCAGTATGTATGGAGAAGGAAAGGCCAGACTATGGCTGTTCTTGGGGAGAGACAGGGTTTGAAGTTCCATTGCTATGGTCCTCTTGTCTTCTGTGGGGCCAAGTCTTCTCTACAGAGAAGATTAAAGCTGCCAGTTGATCTTCTTGGGGTTCAAATTAGTGGGTCTAATGAAGACATGCTAATTCAAACTGAGAAGGTGCTGGCAGTCTTGCTCCTATTAGGAGTACGAGAAGTCGAAGGGAGAGTGTACTCCATTCGACTTCTCACAGCGTGGACGGTGCCAAAATTCAATTTAAGATACTTCAACTCCAGCTATGCAATTAATGTAGCTGCATTTGCGTATCTTAATTAAAATGTATCCCCTAGTGTAGACCTAGCCTGGAAGATGGGCCTGTAGAGCCTACTTCAGCCAATAAACTAGATCAGGTTTTATAACCACTCTGAGTAAAAGGATTCCTTCACCAGTATAGCCTTCTGCATCTGTGCCTATCATCCAACATGACTAGTTGGCTTGCAGCTCAGCAGATAGTTTAGTTCCAGGATAATCAGAAAAGTTGTTACAGTACTCAGAACCTACCTGAATGAGTGAACAAATTCACATGATCTGTTAACACAGTCCAACTAAACACAAAAGGAAAGGAAAAGGAAAAAAAAGAAGAGAAATACAGATTTCCAAATGAAATGCCTTATAACTAAAATGACTAAGACAGGAAAACAGAGGGTAACAAACTGAATTGGTATAGTGTCTGTGCTTAAATTTTTACTAAGCAGCAGATCAGCTGGTATACATAATTTAAAATCATGTTGTAGTATGAATAGAAATTCTAATTCTAGCTCATTGTTAGAGGGTTCTAACATTTTTTTTAGTTACAAACAGGTGAGTTTCTTACCCTCTCAAGCCTGTACAGTTGCATTTGTGATACAATGCACCCTGATTTTAGGTAGAGATATATGAAAGAGGACTCTAAACAGTTCTAAAAGAGATTTTCTGCACAGTATATGTAATATCAGAATACATGATGGTACGTTATTAGAATACATATTTTATTGATACTCATTCGGAATGACCATGTAACTCACCCATTCATGGATACTTTCATTACCTAGACTGAAAACTTACAGTGACAAAGTCAGAAACGCTAAGCCACAAAAGGAAATACACCTACCAAGGGATATAAAAGGCTATAAGAACAAATTATTTAAAAACTTTAGGAGCAAAAGACATGAAGGAAAGTGTAGGTCCTCTATTTAGTGGGAAAGAGAGATCTGAGAACTAGAGATGCAAAATTCCATTTAATCAGTTAACGGGTTAAATGTTATGTTTAACCTGTTAACCACTTAAATGGAGCAGATCGAGGGAGGGGTGTTCCAACCCCCGCCATTTAACCATAACCGGTAAGCTGTTAATCATTCACATTCCTATCAAGAAGTCCACATTGTTCAGTGCCTGTTTTGCTTCAGTCTTCACTGAAAAGTTTCATGGAGAATAGATAGTCAATGTAATTAATATTAACTGGGGGAGGAACACAAGCCAGGAATAGGGAAAGAACAGTTTAATGAATGTTTTGACAAATCTAGAATTTTGAAGAGTTTATTTGCTTGTGGATTTGTTTGTGCAAAATAAAGTCATACTTCATGATTACCTATAGATACCAAATTTTGCATAACCAATCCTGGCTTTTAAATTAGCTGAATGCACTACTATTTACACCAGAATATTCTGGGTGAAAGGTTTAAATAATTATTTTTGTTTTTCATCAGAAAAAAGTCATGACTATTTTATGATTACAGTTCATAACAATACTTGCTAACAAAATTAAAATCAAGTCGCCTATTCAACTGTCATTTTAGTGCAAAGAAAATTTTTACTGTTACAAGTCATGAAGTAATTCAAATTAGTTACAAAACGAGTAATGGAAACTTTCAGAGTTTCTGATTCAAATTTACTATGTATAGTAATTCAATAAAATGAAGACTGTTTGATGTTGAAATCCTGCAAATTTACAATTGTTCTTTTACTTCCCTTCTGCAAGCACAGTAATAAAACATTCTATTACATATATTTAATTTCTTGAACTTTCCTATAAGTGTGATTTACACAAAATGACTCTGCCCGGTAAACAACAGGCCTCACCAGCTAGTTAGATATATTCAAGTTGGCAGGCCATGATGAAATTCATCCTACGATACTTAAGGAACTAGCTAAAGCAATCTTGGAGCCATCAGCAATGATCTCTGAGATCTCCTGGAGGATGAGTGAGGCCCAAAAGGACTGGCAAATGTAATACCTGTTTTTAAAAAGGGAAACAAAAAGGACCCGTGGAATTATAGGCCAGTCGTTCTAACTTCAGTACCTGGTAAAAGACTGAAATAAATTATTAAACCATCAATTTGTAAGCACTTAGTGGATAACAGGGTTATAAGGAATAGCTGGCATGTTTCTGTCATGAACAAATCATGCCAAACCAACCTAATTTTCTTCTTTGACAGATTTACTGACCTGGTGCATGGGGGAAGGAATAGATGTGATATATCTTGATTTTAGAAAAGCTTTGATACAGTCATATATGACATTCTTTTAAGTAAATTAAGGAAATACAGTCTAGATGAAATTACTAGAAGGATGGGGACAGTGAAATACTCAGGGAAATTAGAAAGGCTACAAAACCAGGAACAAAAAATAAATGGGGATTTCAGCCATTTCCAGATTGCCATGGTACATGTCACCTCAGGATAAGAAGAAGAAATACAATTTCTAGATACCATTAATGATTGTTTCTTGGACCAGCTAGTCTTGAAAACTACAGTTCCTGATTTAGTCCTGAGCAGTGTACAGGATCTGGTCCAAGTGCAGAATATAGCTGAACTGATTGATAATAGTAACCAACATCCTTGTAGGTCATAACTACAAAATGAGGGAAAAGTGGCTAAATTGTCATTCTACTGAAAAAGATCAGAGTGTTATAGTGCATCACAAATTGAATATGCACCAACAATGTGATAAACTTTTGAAAAAGACATATTTTGGGGTGTATGTAAGAGGAGGCAGTCATCCAGATATGGGAAAATGATGACCCCCTAGTGGACGAAGGAACACCGCCACTACTGCCCGTGTTTTGGAGAAAACCCCGACAACAGTCCGAATGGGAGGAACTTGTATTGGTAGTGGTTGGTGCCTACTAGGAAACAGAGGAATCGTCTGGGAGCCAGGTGAATGGTAATATGGAAGTAGGTGTCTTATAAACCGAGGGATGCAAACCAGTTGCTTTGCTCCAGTGCTGGTATGATTATTGCTAGCGTCACCATCTTGAAGCGCTGCTTGCGGAGATATTGATTCAGCTGCCGCTGGTCTAGTATGGGCCTCCAACCCCTGGATTTTTTCTCTGTTAGGAAATAGTGGAAGTAAAAACCCATGCACTCGGACACCTCCGGAACCCTCTCTATTGCTCCTGTCGAGTAGATGAGCCACCTGTAGTTTGAGAGGAGATTCGTGAGATGGGTCCCTGAAGAGAGAGGGAGCATGAGGGGTGGGGACGCAAATGGGATCACGTAGCCTGATTTTATAAGCTGCATGACCCATCGGTCTGATATTATTGTGGCCCAACGATGTTGGAAGGGCCTCAAGCAATGGTGGAAGAGCGCATTGGTGACATTGTGACTGGGCAACAAGTGGATGGCTTGCAATCCCTTGATATTTCCATCAAACCTGCTGCCTGTTTGACTGTTGGTGGGTTGGTCTGACAGCTTGCGGGTGTCACCTCTGGGGACGTTGTCTTGTTCTTTGAGGGTCATCTTGCCGTGCCTGAGATGGTGTGTAGGAAAAAGGTCTTTGCCTTTGGTAGGGTGTATATCGCCGCCGACGGAAAAGTGGCGTATACATACCCAATGTCCTTCATGTTGTGCGAGTCTTTCCCACAGTGGAAGACTTGATTAGCCTTATCTGCAAACAGGGTGTGCCTATCAAAAGATAAATCCTCCACCTTATTCTGGAGCTCCTTAGGGACTGCTGCCATATGTATCCATGAAGCCCTATGCATGACCACGGATGTAGCTTGTAGTTGTGATCCTGGCTGCTGCATCAGCCGTGTCCAAGGCAATGTGGAGTGCAGAATGGGAGGACGTGTATCCTTCCTGTATGATCGCTTTCCGGACTTGACATTTGGTCTCTGGAAGATGTTCAATGAAGAATAAGTTTGGCGTAATTATCAAAGTTGTGATTGGCCAACAAAGCAGAGTAATTTGCCATGCAGAGTGTTAGTTTAGCCAACGAGTATATCTTCCTGCCTAATAGGTCAAGACTTTTGCTGTCTTTGTCCCCGGAGGCATTTTTATAATGTGGCGCTTTGGCTCTTTGTTGGGCTGCGTCCACAACGAGGGAGTTCAGTTGAGGATGGTTAAATAAAAACTCCATGCCCTTGGCCGGGAAAAAGTACTTTTTGTCCGCTCTTCTGTAGGTAGGCGGAGCAGAGGCTGGAGTTTGCCAGATGTCATTGGCTATATCAAGTATCACCTCGTCCAGCGGGAGGGCGACCTTGGATGAATGGGATGGATGTAGATTCCTGAGCAGGTGATATTGCTTTTGTTGAACCTCTCCCAGCTGGACATTCTGACTTTCAGCGACCCTTCTGAACAACTCCTGGAAGTCTTTTAGATCATCCGTTGGTGAGGTGTCTCCTCGGAATACCACATCATCTGGGGAGGAGGACGCTACATCCATGGGGGATTGTCGGTGAGATTTCCTCCATATCTGACAAATGTTTACTCCTCCCTCCCCCCGTGATGTGCTGGGCCATCACTGGTTGGTCGACAGTAGGCGTAGGTGGCCTGTCTGTAGGAGGGAAGACAGACCTGCTCTTGTCTGGAGCGGTATATGACGGAGCGGACGAAGGTGATATGCCTCCTGCATGGGCAGGTGAGTGGAATGAGTGTTCCCGGAGACTGTAGTGTCTGCGCCAGTGGTCACAGAATCATAGAATCACAGAGCTGGAAGAGACCTTAGAAGGCAATCAAGTCCAGCCCCCTGCCCAAGGCAGGACCAATTCCAATTAAATTAACCCAGCCAGAGCTTTGTCAAGCCAGGACTTAAACACCTCTAGGGATGGAGACTCCACTACTTCCCTAGGAAATCCATTCCAGTTCTTCACCACCCTCCTACTGAAATGGTTCTTCCTAATATCCAGCCTGGACCTCTCCCACCACAACTTCAGACCATTGTTCCTTGTTCTGCCATCCATCGCTACAGTGAACAGCCTGTCTCCTGCCTCTCTGGAACCTCCCTTCAGGAAGTTGAAGGCTGCTATCAAATCCCCCCTCACTCTTCTCTTCTGCAGATTAAATAGACCCAACTCCCTCAGCATCTCCTCATAAGTCATATGCTACAGCCCCCTAATCATTTTGGTCACCCTCCGCTGAATCCTCTCCAATGCATCCACATCCTTCCTGTAATTGGGGGGGGGGCCCCAAAGCTGGACATAATACTCCAGATGTGGCTTCACCAGAGCCGAGTAAAGAGGAATAATCACATCTCTGGATCGACTGGCAATGCTCCTCTTAATGCAACCTAATATGCCATTAGCCTTCTTGGCTACAAGGGCACACTGTTGACTCATGTCCAGCTTCTTATCCACTGTAACCCCCAGGTCCTTTTCTACAGAACTTCTACTTAGCCATTTGATCCCCAGCCTGTAACAATGCTTGGGATTCTTTCGTCCCAAGTGCAGGACTCTACACTTGTCCTTGATGAACCTCATCAGATTTCTTGTGGCCCAATCCTCCAATTTGTCTAAGTCACTCTGGACTCTATCACTTCCCTCCAGCGTGTCTACCTCTCCCCCTAGCTTAGTGTCATCTGCAAACTTGCTGAGGGTACAATCCATCCTCTCATCCAGGTCATTAATAAAGATGTTGAACAAAACCGGTCCCAGAACTGAACCTTGAAGCACTCCACTAGAAACTGACGTCTATGGTCCTCCCTATACCAAGAACTTCTGTGGTATGAGGGAGACCTTGGTGATCTCGATCGGCCCCGGGAGTAAGATGGTGACGGGCAGTAGTGCCGATGATAATGGTGATATCGACCTAGGTGGCATCGACCTAGGAGTAGTTATGACTTGCGAATAGGTCGGTTCCGTGTACGACTCTGTCGCTGCCGATGGATCAGTAGTTGAAAGGCTCGGTGCTGAAGTCGATGGAGGTGGTGGAGTCGGTGCTGATAAAGTGGTTGCCGACGATCTCTGTGCTGGGATGTCCATTGCCAATTATGTTGCCAGACTTGGTGCTGAAGATGTCGGTGTTGGGGGTGCTGCCGGCATCGGTGCCGAATTAGGTCGAAGTGCAGAACGCACTGCTGGGCTTGGTGCCGAAGTGCTGCACATCTGTTTTTCCTTGTCTGGTCTACGGGTCACCGTCAATCCGGAAGTGCCCGGTTTAGCACCTGTGCTCACTCTGGTCGGTGGTAGAAAGCGAGACGAGGACAGAGTTTTCTTTTTATGCACCATCTTCAGAGAAGCATGGCGGGGCGGCTCCATTTCACGGTCCCTCCGTGCCCAGGCCGTCAGCTTTGAACAGTGGGAGCACTTCTGGGGAATATGTCCCTCGCCAAGACATCTTATACACAACGCGTGTCCATCTGACATGGACACGGACTCCTTGCACGTTGCTCACTTTTTGAAGCCTGGGGATCCAGGCATATTAAACGAATTCCACTAAAGCTAACAATAATAATAATAATAATAATAATAATAATAAAAAAAATATTTTTTTTGCCAATGCGCTAAAAAGAGCTAACTAAACAATAGGAGGTAACAAGTAACTATATACACGTTTTTCTCTCTCCTCTCAGATCCTGTCAGGATTGACACGCGAGGGAGCTGTTTCTCCATCTGCGCCCGAAGACGGTTAGGAGGAACTGGCAGGAGCCGGACTGCGCGACCAGCAATGGCGTGAAAAGCCACAAGATGGCCACTGCGCATGCGTGATCTGGCAGACAATGGCTAAAAGATCTCCGAGCTGCAGCACCGGGACGATCTGCACCCACGGGAACACTACCCAAAGAAGAAATGTTTGTTATATAGTGTTGGTGTGACAAATATGCACCTTAATGAGTAAAATTATTATTTGATTAGAGCATTTCTATGATACTGATTACAATTGATAATTTAAAAGTATATAAAATAAAATTAAGAATAGTGATCAGTAGATTTGTAGACCAAAACTATTTTCTCCTTGGAAAACACTTGAAAAGTCTTAAAACATTGATAAAATATTTCATGGACGGGAATAAGACATTTTTATCCCGAGACTGTCAGTTTCAATAATAATGAGGAGTCTTGTGGCACCTTAAAGACTAATAGATTTATTTGGCTGGGGGGAGGTTGGTGCCCATAGCGTCCAAGGGGATTGGAGCACATAGGTGGCTGTGCCCCCTGCTCACTAGTTTGGCTGTTAGATGCATGAAGTGGAAATTACAGAGGCAGGCATAAATATGGGATTTGCCCATGAAAGCTTATGCCCAAATACATCTATGTCTTTAAGGTGCCACAGGACTCCTCTGTTTTTTTGTGGCTACAAACTAACACAGCTACCCCTCAAATATTTAGTTCCAATAATGAATACAAAATATTTTTTTTTTAAAAGTCAAACTCTCCAGACTTCCGTATCAGATCAAACAGAAAAGATCAAACAGAAGTTAGTGCACCGTATTTCAGGTGGGACAGACTACTAAACTGTAAATCAAAACCTATCCTGATGCCAAGCCTTTTGAAAAAGTGATAGAAGACTTAAAAGTCAGACAGTTGTGTAGAGAAAAAATTAGTTTGGAGTCAGAAACTCTTCTATTTACCCCTCAGAGTCCCCTTTTCTATTTCCTCAATGCTCTAGGTAATATGATGAAGACTAATAGCTAATACCTGAACATGAGTCCATGCTCTATTAGAGTTATAACAGAAAGATCTGGATCTAGACATCCAACATATAGAAAAAAATGATATAATAATACACAGAAATTAAAGAGGGAAATTGCAGCTGAATGTATAAAACAAAATCTAGCAGAAACTTCATGAGCTATAGCAATGATATTTTTCTCCCTTTTAATCTTCAAAGCTCTTGATGGCATAAGCCCAGGGTATCCCAAAGGCTGCCTAAAGGACCATCACGAATACAGCTGCTGACAACTCCACTACTCTGGCACAATGGATCTTCCAATAACAGTAAAACTTCTCTGTGTGGGCGTCAGTACTTCGTGGAGTAGGATGAAGCTATGAAACAGGATGAGGCTGTGGATTAAACTCTCTCAAGAACTAAAGATCAACACAAACCTTGCCACTTTCCACAAGTACAAGGCACATTTCTTTGATCAGGATTCTCTCGCATAAACACATAGCAAGAATATGTTTATAAAAAACAAAACAACCCCCTCTCCCCAACACAGCAAGATGCTCCTTTATATATGGTTCTCTCTCTGGGGATAGGATGAGAAAACAAACAAGATGTAACAGATGTATTAAGCAATGTGATTACACAACAGGAAGATGCTCAGGTATTATTGTGATAGCTCAGTATAAAAGCTTACCCAGAACAGAATTTTTAAAATACTGTAGGATGCCAACAAGGCTAATTTAGATAAATGAAATATAAGGACATTGCCTAGTTGTGCTTTAGCACATCTCTTCCAGTAAAGTGCATAGAGACAGGAAAAAGGAGAAATTCTCTTTGGCTTGAATGTTTCCATGTACATTCGAGCCAAGCAAAATCTCTTCTTTATCCCAGTCTCTGTGCACTTTACTGGAAGAGATACTCTCAGGCACAACAAGGTTAGATCTTATATTTCATTTATCTAAATTAGCCTTGTTGGTATCCTACAATATTTTAAAAATTCTATTCCACATAATGAAAATTCTTATGCTGAAATCATCACTTTAGTACCTGGGCACCTTCCAGTAGTGCATTAAGCAATGTGATTGCACATCTGTTATGTCTTTTATGTTCTCTCATCCTCTTGCCAGGGGCACAAATATGTGTAGAGTATCTCGTTGTGGTAGGAGTAGGAGTTGCTTTGTTTTGTGTTTTTTATAAATATACTGTTGCTATGTGTTTACATGAGAGACATGCCTGGTCAAAGCAATACTTAATGCCATTTTCCAGCATTGTTTTGTCTGAAAGAATCCTTAGCTTAGAGGACGAGTCTTCAGAAGCCAAACTACAATGTTTCAACAGGGCTGATCAGATTCCTCTGCTGAATCAATAGGTCACAATTTAGCAGAGCTTAGTAAAAAGATCACGGCCATAATATGATGCTTTGGTTCCTCTTTTTTATGCCCAATTTCAAATATCTAATTAAGGAATGATGAGAAAAGAGGAATCCCAACTTAACTTAAAGAAAAAATACCACTTCTTTTTAGACCTAAGCTTTTAAAAATATGCTGTCTCTTACCCCACCAATGTGACCTAAATGGTGAATGTGCCACAGGGCCTTTCATCTTCCTGGGACAATGACTTCAGAGTCTGAATTTCTTTTCTTTTAAATAGATTCTGCTCTCCAAAGATATTTCTAAAGGAGTAACAGGTGCCTGCCCAATGTCCGGAACAGTGTTTTCGCTTATAGTCTGGAAAAGAGAAGAATTCCCCCAATAACATAGGAAATCATTAATTTAAGAACTGCAAATAGGGCTTTTTTCCCTCACATTTACAGCAGTGAAAATAAGAAGTAGTTCAGCTGAAGTCAATGGTATTGCATATGTATAAAACCAGCTTGAGGACCTTATCCAAAATGTAATGAACTCAGTAGCAGTCTTTCTAATGAGCTTTGAATCAGACCTTTACACAATCACTAGTTTTCAATAAAGAGTCTATAATCAACTTAATTTCCAACTCATCTGATTCATTTAATAGGGAAATAAACCTGGGCAGCAAAATTCACATTTTACTTTTGCAGTTACAATGTTACAATTAAGGTCTTTGTGGTGGGCTGCTCCCGCCTACCCTCTTAAGTCCAAGGCCCTCCGGCCTGAGTCCACAACACAGTTTAAAGCTGGCCTTTAAGACAAGGCCAAGGCCCTCCGGCCTGAGTCCATAACACAGTTTAGGTTGTAGCGGGGACGCACCCCCAGGTAGGGGGACCCGGGCCCACCCTATGGCCCTGTGAGCAACCAGATTTAAATATGAACTTAAATCCTTTTCTGAATCATTGCCAGAATGAGGATCAGTGGGCATTCCACTAGTACACAACTATACCTCTCTTCCTCCTTTGCAGTGAGAAAGAAAAATCTATTTCATTCTTTTGAGTAGAATGGAAGCACTAAGGAGATCCAAAACATTTTCACATTCTCAAGTCTGTTCTTAAGCTAAACAACTGAAAATTAAGTTAATTTGTGGGAAACCTAAAATGGTAATTGGATTCTTAAAATTACTGAACCAGTGTGTTACATTTCATTTACCCTACTGTTCTTCCAGTGACAAGATTGCATTCAAGCATGACCCTGCCATTCTCTTCTGCTCCCCACACCTCCTGCAGCCCAGTCAGTCAGCCTGAGCAGGTCTTCCATAGCTTGTCCCACTGATCAGATCACTGTTCCAAAATCCCTTCTGGAGTACAACACACTCAAAATTGAAACAGCTCCTTGCTCTTCTGGGCCAATTATAAACAAAAGTTTTCTCACCCTTTTGGGCTGAATTTCCCAGGAACTGGGACTGAATTTCTCTGGAACTGAATCATCAGGGTTCCTGCCCCAATTGTGGCCAGTAACGGGTGCTGGACCAGCCTGGTTGCTCTGGCTGTGGCACAGGGAGCATCCCTCTATACTTCCCAGACTTCACACAAGAACTGCCTTATTGTCAGCAGAGAGATGTTTTTATTTTGGACAGCTGAGCCTTGATTAGCTGTGTCTGGTTCCCAACCCCTTCCAGCTGTTGAAGGACCAAATCTCACAGATTCCCAAAGTGGCTCCAAGGTCTGGTAAACTCTGCCTCACACACACATTTGACATAACTGGAATAGAGAAATTATTGGACAGTAATTGGCTTCTTCAATCATATATAATGCCTCAATGCTATGTTAATGAGTGCCTTAGAAATGCCTACACTGAAAGAAACAGTCAAAAAATGAAATAAAGACAAAGATTTAAGGAATAAGATAAAGACAGCCTTTTTACTCCAATGTGTAAGCTGTATCGTACATAACCATGCCCCATAAATTGAAAAGGTCTTTAAAATAAGGACAGCAATAATCTTAAAACGTACATGTATAGCTAGATGTACAGTTAGAATTCTGTATTTCTAATATTCACAACATTCTCTAGATTATGTAAGTTTCTTATCCTAAAACCTTGGAACTCAATTCAAGAAAGTCTTCATCTCTTCTATGCTCCAATAAATCTGTTAGTCTATAAGGTGCCACAGGACTTCTTGTCTCTCCAGAGTAATGTTTAAACACCACCTTAAGTCTCACTGAAATCAACCAGACTTAACAACAAAATGAAACATGGAATTTAAGCATTAACTTAAATGCTGCTCCGAATCAAGGCCTTAGTTATAATATACTATTCTCTGATGCTATTATCAGGGAGTAAAATTTATTACAGGTTGAACCTCTCTAGTCTGGCAATCTCAGGTCCATCAACATCTGTGTCCGGCATGATTTTAGTAAGCTCAATGTCCACTTACCATGAGTATGGCCAAGTTTCCCACGGTCCCATAGAGTTTACAGCCACAAGTCCTAGCCCCCAGGACTGTGCTGTTATTTAGCTCTAAATTACTCTGAAATGTCTTCTAAGAACCCAGTAAGCAGTGAAAGTGTTGGTAATGCTGCTAGACAATATAGACCTCCCATGCTTCAGTAAATTCTCTGGTTTGGCACTGGTCAAGTCCTGAGGGTGCCAGACTAGAGAAGTTCAACCTATGTTATTATAAAAGAAAAGATTTTGTACCTTAGATTTCTAAAGGTTTTACTGTTTCCATTGTATTTTGTGGCATTTTAAATATTCACTATGTAGTTATTTGGTTTTTTTAATCATCATTTAGAGATTAAGGGGTTATACATGAAAATTATATAGATTAAATTTGTCTAAAGTAGCTTTCATTGTAACATATTCACAGTTTTGCACTACAAAGCTGTGAAACAAATAAAAGATTTTTCAAATATTTGATTAAGTACTGGCAAAATACTGAAGAAATTCAATGTTTGACTGAATTATATTTTTGACGTAATTTTTGGCATCACTACAGTAAATGTCAGATAAAAGAAAAACATCTTACTTGAACTAAGGTCTTGACAGCAGTTTGGAATAGCTAACAATCTTATTCTCAAATTGGAAGGCTGGTTATAATCAAACTTGTAAGGAGGAAGTAGGTTTTTTCCCTTCTCTTTAAACCACGTAAACACTTAAATGTGCTCTCCTCTGCCCCCTATTAGCACACAACTCTGTAATTATTCTAATGCTTTGAATCTGGAACAAAAACAAGCAGGCAAATATGTAATATGTATACAGGCAGTCCCCGGGTTACGTACAAGATAGGGACTGTAGGTTTGTTCTTAAGTTGAATCTGTATGTAAGTCGGAACTGGCATCCAGATTCAGATACTGCTGAAACTGACCGCCAGTTCTGACTTACATACAGAATCAACTTAAGAACCCCAGGCGTCCCCAAGTCAGCTGCTGCTGAAACTGATCAGCAGCTGATTCCAGGAAGCCCGGGGCAGAGCAACTCTGCCTGGGGCTTCCTGTAGTCAGCGCTGGTCAGTTTCAGCAGAAGCTGACTTGGGGACGCCTGGGGCAGAGCAGCTGGGGTGCTGCTGGGTTGCTCCAGTAGCGCCGCTCCTGGGTGCTACTGGATCAACCTAGCAGCACCCCATCTGCTCTGCCCCAGGCGTCCTGATTCAGCCACTGCTGAAACTGACCAGCAGTGGCTGAATCAGGACCTGGGGCAGAGCAGCTGGGGTTCTGCCGGTTTGGTCCAGTAGTGCCCAGAGCGGGCGCTGCAGGACCAATCGGCAGCGCCCCAGCTGCTCTGCCCCAGAGTCCAAAACAAAAGCCTGGTCTGCTGGGGGGGGGGAGCACACTAGCTGCCCCCCCCCTCCCCAGCAGACCAGGGACACGGGGAGCAGAGCCTCTGAGGCTTTGCTCTGGCAAAGCCTCTGAGGCTTTGCTCTGGCAAAGCCTCTGAGGCTTTGCCCCCCCGCGGCTGCGGCTTCAGTCCGGGAGCCTGTGGTCTGCTGGGGACGGTCCCCAGCAGACCACAGGCACCCAGATTGAAGCGGCAGCAGCGGCGGTTCCCCGTGCCTCTGAGGCTTTGCTCTGGCAAAGCCTCAGAAGCGCGGGAACCTGCCCGGTGCCCCTGGTCGGCTGGAGACGGTCTCCAGCAGACCAGGGGACCGGAGCAGCTTACGAACGGGGCTCTCGCCCCGACTTCCGGGGTGAGAAAGTCCCGTTCGTAAGTGCGGATCCGACATAAGTCGGATCCGCGTAAGTCGGGGACTGCCTGTAGTTAAATGTATAAATACCAAATGTGCTCCTAATATTAATAAAGAGTTGTCATCAAAATAGATGTGTGATGGAAGCACAGCCATCAGCCAGTAGCCTTGTAACAGAACTGGGTCCTGATCCTGTAGGGAGCTCAGTATGAATAGATCTGTGTGATCACACTGATTCCTAATGACTTTAATGAGGATCATTGCCTCTTTCTTCCAGATACAATTATAGGATGACTTTTAGTTCTTTAATGAATAAAAATGATAGGTGGCCTCCACTAACAATATATAATATGCACAAAACTTCATAAGGAGAAAACACCACATATAAAAGGGCTTTTAAATACTATGGGAAAAGGTATGACAAGAACCAATGGCTGGAGGCTGAAGCTAGACAAATTCAAATTAGAAATTAAGCACATTAACTTCTGGAACAAACTAGCAAGGAAAGTGGTAGATTTTCCACCGCATCATGTCTTCAGATCAAGACTGGATGCTTTTCATGATGATATATAGGGACAACAAGGATATGTCTAAACTACACCCCTCTTTCGAAAGAGGAATGTAAATTAGATAGATTAAAATTGGAAATGAAGCCGAAATTTGAATTTCCCACTTCATTTGCATGATGGTAGCCACGTAATCTTTTGAAAAAGAGCTTTTCGAAAGCAAAACTGCTGTCTAGACGGAGGTTCTTAAAAAAAAAAAAAGCCCTTTTTCGAATGATCCAGTACTTCTAATTTTTAAACACTATGCGCACCAACTTTACCCTCAGCTGCTACGCAGGCCAACCCCCTCACCAGGAAGAGGTGGTGGGGCGGGGCCTCCCTTAGCTCTCCACAAGCCCTACAAGAAAAACCATTCAGGTAACAGGGCAGGAGGTGGCGGAGATTCCCCACTGGGTTGCGGAGCGGTGGGGCCTAGAACCTGGAAGTAGGGCTTGAGGCAGCTTGATTGGAGGCAGCAGGGATGGGGGAGCAGCAGAGCTTGCTGAGCACCCTGTGGCTATCCCCCACCAAAGTGCCACTGCCCACAGGCAGGACCCAGGAGCTGGGACAGGAACTGGCCAGGCTGTGGGAGCCGGAGCCCGGCAGCAGAGTGGGGAGCTGGAGCCATTTCCTGCAGGGGCCCCCAGGAACCTAAAGTGCAGTGAGGAGCCACTGCCATTCTTTGCAGGAGAGTCAGGGGAGTCGAGGGCCAGTGGGGAGCCTGAAGAGGGGCTGGGAGAATGACCAGGCTGGGCTGGGATCCCTGCCTGCTGGAGCTCTGGGCTCTGCCCCCCTACCACACCCATGCCCAGCCCCAGCCTCACTTCTGGACGGGGAAGGGAGAAACTGCCCTAGCTGCAAAGGATTAGCGTCCTGCCCTTAACCATGGATGCTGCTTCCCCTTCTCACTCTGCTGATACCGATGACGTGATGATGTCATTCTGTTGTCCGTCGGGAATTTTTTTTTAAATATAGAAATATGAATTGGGAAGTTTTATTTGTTCAAAACAAAGCAATATAAAGATGCATATATGCCTAATAACTTGCACAACTGAATCTTATTTAAAAAAAGATTTTTGGCATATCAAAAATATAAAGTATTATTCCAAATACCTAACTTTGGGACCCTTCCAAGCCCCAAGTATTTGAGACTGAGTTGTGCAAACTGAACAACATGTATACAAGTCTACAGAGAAAGGCGCATCTCAGATTTCAAACTGGAGAGGGAACATGGGAAGCCATGTGTCCCTTACTGCCAGCAAGAATGGTGAGGTACTCCCCAACCCAATACATTTTTACAGAAGGAGGCATGCAAGAGTTAGAATCATAGGACAGGAAGGGACCTCGAGAGGTCATCGAGTCCAGCCCCCCGCCCTCAAGGCAGGACCAAGCTCCGCCTACACCATCCCTGACAGATGTCTATCTAACCTGTTCTTAAATATCTCCAGAGAGGGAGATTCCACCACCTCCCTTGGCAATTTATTCCAATATTTGACCACCCTGACAGTTAGGAATTTTTTCCTAATGTCCAATCTAAACCTCCCTTGCTGCACTTTAAGCCCATTACTCCTTGTCCTGTCCTCAGAAACAAAGAGGAACAAATTTTCTCCTTCCTCCTTGTGACACCCTTTTAGATATTTGAAAACCGCTAGCATGTCCCCCCTTAATCTTCTTTTTTCCAAATTAAACAAGCCCAGTTCATGAAGCCTGGCATCATAGGTCATGTTCTCTAGACCTTTAATCATTCTTGTCGCTCTTCTCTGTACCCTTTCCAATTTCTCCACATCTTTCTTGAAATGTGGCGCCCAGAACTGGACACAGTACTCCAGCTGAGGCCTAACTAGTGCAGAGTAGAGCGGCAGAATGACTTCACGAGTTTTGCTTACAACACACCTGTTGATACAATCTAGAATCATATTTGCTTTTTTTGCAACAGCATCACACTGTTGACTCATATTCAACTTGTGGTCCACTATGACTCCTAGATCCCTTTCCGCCATGCTCCTTCCTAGACAGTCGCTTCCCATCTTGTATGTATGGAACTGATTGTTCCTTCCTAAGTGGAGCACTTTGCATTTCTCTTTATTAAACCTCATCCTGTTTACCTCTGACCATTTCTCTAACTTGCTAAGGTCATTTTGAATTATGTCCCTATCCTCCAAAGAAGTTGCAACCCCACCCAGTTTGGTATCATCTGCAAACTTAATAAGCGTACTCTCTATCCCAATATCTACGTCATTGATGAAGATATTGAACAGTATGGGTCCCAAAACAGACCCTTGCGGAACTCCACTTGTTATCCCTTTCCAGCAGGATTTAGCACCGTTAACAACAACTCTCTGACTACGGTTATCCAGCCAATTATGCACCCACCTTATTGTGGCCCTATCTAAGTTATATTTGCCTAGTTTATCAATAAGAATATCATGCGAGACCGTATCAAATGCCTTACTAAAGTCTAGGTATATGACATCCACCACTTCTCCCTTATCCACAAGGCTCGTTATCCTATCAAAGAAAGCTATCAGATTAGTTTGGCATGACTTGTTCTTCACAAACCCATGCTGGCTATTTATTCCCTATCACTTTATTACCTTCCAAGTGTTTGCATATGATTTCCTTAATTACCTGCTCCATTATCTTCCCTGGGACAGACGTTAAACTGACCGGTCTGTAGTTTCCTGGGTTGTTCTTATTCCCCTTTTTATAGATGGGCACAATATTTGCCCTTTTCCAGTCTTCTGGAATCTCACCTGTCTTCCATGATTTTTCAAAGATCATAGCTAAAGGCTCAGATACCTCCTCTATCAGCTCCTTGAGTATCCTGGGATGCATTTTATCAGGACCTGGTGACTTTCTGATATCTAACTTTCCTAAGTGATTTTTAACTTGTTCTTTGTGTATCCTATCTTCTAAACTTACCCTCTCTCTGCTTGTATTCACTACGTCAGGAACACCTCCAGACTTCTCGGTGAAGACCGAAACAAAGAAGTCATTGAGCATCTCCGCCATTTCCAAGTTCCCTGTTACTGCTTCTCCCTCCTCACTGAGCAGTGGGCCTACCCTGTCCTCGGTCTTCCTCTTGCTTTTAATGTATTTATAAAAGGTCTTCTTGTTTCCCTTTATGCCTGTAGCTAGTTTGATCTCATTTTGTGCCTTTGCCTTTCTAATCTTGTCCCTGCATTCCCGTGTTGCTTGCCTATATTCATCCTTTCTTAGTTGTCCTAGTTTCCATTTTTTATATGACTCCTTTTTTATTTTGAGATCATGCAAGATCTCCTTGTTAAGCCAAGCCGGTCTTTTCCCATATTTTCTATCTTTCCTACACAGCGGAATTGTTTGCTTTTGGGCCCTTAACAACGTCCCTTTGAAATACTTCCAACTCTCCTCAGTTGTTTTTCCCTTCAGTCTTGCTTCCCATGGGACCTTACCTACAAGTTCTCTGAGCTTATCAAAATCTGCCTTCCTGAAATCCATTACCTCAATTGTGCTGGTCTCCCTTCTACCTTTCTTTAAGATCATGACCTCTATTATTTCATGATCACTGTCCCCCATACTGTCCTCCACATTCAAGTTCTCAACTAGTTCCTCCCTATTTGTTAAAATCAAATCCAGAACAGCTTCTCCTCTGGTAGCTTTTTCAACCTTCTGATACAGAAAGTTGTCTCCAATGCAGTCCAGAAACTTATTGGATAGCGTGTGCCCCGCTGTGTTAGTTTCCCAACATATGTCTGGATAGTTGAAGTCCCCCATCACCACCAAATCTTGGGCTTTGGATAGTTGTCTTAAGTCTGATGGATCACTTTCACCAATTATCATTCACAGAGAAAACATTGGGCCATGTCATCTATTTAAAGTTCTTTGTTGCAAAAATGAGTATCAGGCAGGGATGAATCAGTCTCAGGTTGTGATATTTCATGCCCACAATGAGTACAGAAGTTAGGAAGTGAAAAGATCTATTAAGTCACCTATTTCTCTGCCAATTCAAAATTGTTAACAATATATTTTATAATATTTTGGTCAGTTGTTTAAACATTTCAAGTGACTAGGCAAATACTTTTTCTTTGGTAGATTATTTTGTAGCCTAGTGTTTTTCAGTATTAAGTTTTTCCTGACATTTAACTTAAATACCTTAGGTCAGGTCTACAAACAAAAATTAGATCAACTCAGCTATGTCACTCAAAGGTGTGAAAAATCCATCCACCCCAGTGATAAGTCAGTCTATATCCACAGTGTAGATAATACTAGGTCAAGAGAAGCATTTTTCCATCAATCTAGCTACTACCTTTTGGTAAAATGGATTAACTATGCTGACAGGAGAAGGTTTCCTGTTGC
Organism: Pelodiscus sinensis; assembly: GCF_052426305.1. NCBI lineage: Eukaryota > Metazoa > Chordata > Testudines > Trionychidae > Pelodiscus > Pelodiscus sinensis. The sequence continues at coordinate 91,935,498 of NC_143057.1, forward strand.
TGTAGTGAGTATCTATACTGTTGTACTATATGAGCACAGACGTAGTCCCACAGCTGTGTTGTTGTAGTGTTTCAAGTGTAGACAAGCCCAGAGATCTAACTTGGTAGTCCCTCTTACATACACACTAAAATTCTCCTTTCTTGGTGTTCACTTTAAGTGACACACTAACAAAAGCTAAACTAAATTAAGTATATACAATTTCATAAAAATACAAAACAAAACCTTTTGGTCTTAAATTAATTCTTCCAGCCCACTGATCATTTTTGTTACTCTTCTCCAAACTCTAATTTTTTCATCTTTCTCACAAGCTGCCATGAACTGGATGCAATAAGTAAGATAAGTTCCTCCTTGGGGAACTATGCACCAAAATGTTAAAAATTATGTGCACAATATTTTCAAATTCTGCATATTGTATTGTCAAAATGACACTACAGAATCATGCCAGTGTCAATTATTCTTGTCATTTGTATCAAAACACCTATCAGCAACTATATCTGTAATAGTACAAACATAAAAAAATTCCTCCAGAAGTAGAGAGTTAAGAAAATCCCTACGACAACCCAGTTTCTGTTTCTCTGCCTCCCTTCCCCAGAACCCTGTAGGGTGGCCACACACGCACAGCTCCTCTTCCCAGAGCCAAGGTATGGGCTCCCCTGCCAACCAATCACCTGCACGTATTTGCTCCCCAACAGGGCCCAGCTGTGCCCCCTTGAGTCCAGACACTCACATGCATACCCTAGCTCCCTCCTCCCCCAGATCCCAGTTGTAGGCCACCTTCCCCAGTCAGAGAGTTGGATTCACCTGCTACCCACCAGAGCCCAACTGCAGTATAGACACTTACATGCACCTCCTAGCTTTACAGTGCTCAAGCCTAGCCATGGAGCTCTCCTTAACCCAGAAACCCACACCTCCCCCAGGCCTCACCTGCTGGCCCCTTTACCCAGACACTCATACCACCTTCTCCTCAAACACTAGCTGTGACCCCCCTATCTCAGCAATGTTTCCTGCATTTTTTCTATCCACGTGCAGATTTTTCCATCCATGAGCAGAATACATTTTATGATGTGTACTGAGTCATGAACGAATGTATACGGCCAGGAGAAATACAAACCTAGGTGTAGGTGCACTGCTAATCAGCTGGGCGGCATTCAAATCTCTCCTGAGCAGGCAACACTGCCCACAGGCCTCTTGCACTCTTCCACAAGAACCAAGCTGCAGGCTCAAGCCCTCTTGTACCACCTCGACTTGACCTGCAGCCCTGCCCCCACCCAAACACTCAACCCCTCACTTACCGTGACTGCTTCATGATTTTTGCTAAAAAAAAAGTACCGTGACAAATCTGCAGCCCTAATCATAACCAAGATTTTAAATCCTTTATTTATAAGATGAGCTTGCCCTATGTCAGGGCTGGGCAAAATACAACCTGCGGGCCGGATTCAGCCTACCAAGCCACCAGATTCAACTGACGAACCTCTGTGCCGGGACCCTCAGGCTGCCATGGTTTAAAGCAGTCTGTGCACTCTCTGCTCTGGAGGGGGAGGCTTCGTGTGATCTCCCCTCCCCCAGCCCAATCCTCAGCTCCTATAGCCTGGAAACCACCAGCCAATAGTAATGGATCCCAGCCAACCTCTTAGCTCCTATTGGCTAGAAACAACCAGCCAACAGGAGCTGAAGATTAGCTTAGGGCAGCGTTTCCCAAACTATGGGCCGCGGCCCGATACCGGGCTGCGGGAAAAAAATACCAGGCCTCAGCATGGCTGGTGGCTGCCGGCTTCTACGAGCAACTCGAGGTAGTGCCTGCCGGGGGTGTGGCCCCTTGGACTCTGGCTGTGGCCAGTGGCTGCACCCTCCCCCACCTGCCAGCTCCGCTTCCCACCCCCCTTCCTCCAGCTCCCCCCGTCCAGCTCCGCGGCCCCCGACCCTCTCCAGCTCTGTTTCCCAGCCCCCTCTTCCTCTCAGCCCCCCGTTCCTCCTGGCCAGCCCTGCGCCCCCCCAGCTCTGCTTCGTGTCCCCCCCCTTCCTCTCGGCTAGCCCCGCGGCCCTCCCCCTCCCCCACCAGCTCTACTTCCCCCTCCCCCACAAGCTCTACTTCCCCCTCCCACCCCGCCCATGATCAAGTGTGTCCATTTTTTTGGCGGGGTCTACCTGGTAACCCTAGCAGCAGACAGGAAGCCCAGCCTGCCTTGGGGGTGCTGCAGGGCTGCTGGCTTAGGTAAGCGCCTCCCAGTCAGAGCCTGCCTCTGGCACCCTGTCGCTCCCACATCCCAACTCGCTCTCCCAGGTCACTATCCAAACTCTCTGCAACCCTTGTCCCAGGTCGTAACTCCCTCCTATATTCCTTCCCCAGGCCAGAATCCTCTCCTACTCCCAAACATCCTCCAAGATCCTGCATCCCATTCCCCTGCCCCAGGTCACCATACAAACCTTCTGCAGTCTGCACACCGTTTTCTATTTCTCCCAGGTCACAATTTCCTCCCAGAGTTTGCACCTCCTCATAGAATCCCTCCCCAGGCCAGAATCCTCTCCTGCACCCAGACTCCCTGCCTGACCCTACACCGCAATCCTCTGACCCAGGTCACAATCCCCTCCTTCACCCAAACTCCCTCTCAGACCTCACACCGTCTCCTGCACCCCAGTCCCTTACCCCATGTGCCCTTCTGCACCTAACCTCCACCCTAGACCCTGCATGTGCTCCACAGAAAATTTGGCCCTTGATCACTTTCCAAAAACTTGGAGTGGGCCCCCATCAAAAATTATTGGACACCTCTGCCCTATGTAGTCTGCAATATTCATAACTCAGGCACTGTTTTGATTATATACCCGAGACAATCTGATACTTAATCTTTCAAAAGAAGATTAGAAAATTTGTCTAATCTTGCCACTCTTTATGGCTTTGTTTTATTTGCTGAAGGTTCTGATAAAGTATTTAAAACCAAAAGAAGCCCGTAGAAGGATTAGAGAAGTAATTTAGCTAAGAGGACTGGGAAAATTTATTAAATCACTGGAAAAGGCCAAACCAGAAAATTTATTTTTGACTAATTAACTATAAACCTTTACGTGGAATTTATTATACAATAGAAATTCTTTCAGTGTAAGAATGGACAATTACAGTTTTTGCTGCACAGACAAGATATTGTATGATTTGAAATTATCCTATAGTATCCTCCCTCTCTTCCCCTTTTGGCCAAAACTAGATTCTTTCCTGTAGTGCTAAAGTAATAGAAATAAAAAATTAAGAAAACATGATATTATCTAGCTACTCAATTTAAATATGGATTTGAGGTTTCACATCAACTTTGTTTTGCTTTTGACTACCCCTGAAATGGGTTATATTTTACAATTATTTCAACCATAGAAGTAACTAGAAATGCCTGCAAACTGATGTGCTTCACAACAAGTGTTTGAATCTTTTCTAATATACATTTAGGCCTTTGAGAAATTACCCCGATTGTGAATACCTTTCTGTAAAGTAATGATTGTTTTCCACTCTTGCTGATTAGCTCATCACTTTGTAGGCTCACATAATGCATAAACTTAAAAATAGCAAGTACTATTTTGCATGTAATACTTCAATATTAAATCTTTAAAATACGTTTATTACAGAAAAAGTTTGGGAACTTCAAACTGTTTTAAAACAATTTCCTGTTATTTCTTCTAGAAAGAAAAATTAAATTTGTTTTCATGCTGAGTTTTTTAGTTTCGTTTTTTGCACTTTGGATTTGACAATGCAGAGATTCTATTCAGTTCTACTTGTTTCTAGTTAATTTACCCTTAGTTTAGTTTCCTAATCTCATGGAATTGCATAATCTTGCAATGCTTCACAGTGCTGAATATGTAAATTCCTTTCATGTAAATTAAAAAAGATTCATATTACATTTTTACTGAAATCTTATTTCTATAGCTCATGTCATTTAGTATTAATTTACACATAAGTATACAAAGAAAAATGTGGTTCTATTGAATTATGACAATGTTGCATCAATTGCCCATATGTCAAATTCAGTAAGAATACAGCATCTAAAAAAATTATATAATTTATAATTTGAACATAACACAATAATGGCCGTACTGGGTCAGACCAAAGGTCCATCTAGCCCAGTAGCCTGTCTGCCGACAGTGGCCAGCACCAGGTGCCCCAGAGAGGGTGGACCGAAGACAATGATCAAGCTATCTGTCTCCTGCCATCCTTCTCCAGCCTCTGATAAAAAAAGGCCAGGGACACCATTTCTATCCCTGGCTAATAGCCTTTTATGGACCTAAACTCCATGAAATTATCTAGCTTCTCTTTAAACTCTGTTATAGTCCTAGCCTTCACAGTCTCCTCTGGCAAGGAGTTCCACAGGTTGACTACACGCTGTGTGAAGGAGAACTTTCTTTTATTAGTTTTAAACCTGCTACCCATTAATTTCATTGGGTGTCTTCTAGTTCTTCTATTATGGGAACTAATAAAAAACTTTTCTTTATCTGCCCTCTCCACACCACTCATGATTTTATATACCTCTATCATATCCCCCCTCAGTCTCGTCTTTTCTAAACTGAAAAGTCCCAGTCGCTTTAACCTCTCTTCATATGGGACCCGTTTCAAACCCCTAATCATTTTAGTTGCCCTTTTCTGAACTCTTTCCAAGGCCAAAATATCTTTTTTGAGGTGAGGAGACCACATCTGTACACAGTACACAGGGGCAGTAAGATATTCTGTGTCTTATTTTCTATCCCTTTCTTAATAATTCCTAGCATCCTATTTGCCTTTTTGACCGCCGCTGTACACTGTGTGGAAGTTTTCAGAGAACTATCCACAATAATTCCAAGATCTCTTTCCTGATTTGTCATAGCCAAATTAGCCCCCATCATACTGTACATATAGTTGGGTTATTTTCCCCCATGTGCATTACTTTACAGTTATCCACATTAAATTTCATTTGCCATTTTGTTGCCCAATCACTGAGTTTAGTGAAATCTTTTTGGAGTCCCTTACAGTGTGCTTCTGTCTTGACTATCCTAAACAGTTTGGTATCATCTGCAAACTTTACTACCTCACTGCTTACCCCTTTCTCCAGATCATTTATGAATAAGTTGAAAAGGACTGGTCCCAGGACTGACCCTTGGGGGACACCACTAGTTACCCCTCTCCATTCTGAAAATTTACCATTTACTCCTACCCTTTGTTTCCTGTCATTTAACCAGTTCTCAATCCAAGAAAGGACCTTCCCTCTTATCCCATGGCCATGTAATTTACACAAGAGCCTTTGGTGAGGGACCTTGTCAAAGGCTGTCTAAAAATCTAAGTATATCTACTGGATCCCCTGGTCTGCATGTTTGTTAACCCCTTCAAAGAACTCTAGGGGTATGTCCACACTACCCCGCTAGTTCGAACTAGCGGGGTAATGTATGCATACCGAACTTGCTAATGAAGCCCGGGATTTGAATTTCCCAGGCTTCATTAGCATAAAGCTGGCGCCGCCATATTTAAAAGCCGGCTAGTGCGAACCCCGTGCCGCGCGGCTACACGCGGCACGGGCTAGATAGTTCGAACTAGCTAGCTATTCCGAACTATCTGTACACCTCATTCCACGAGGCGTACATATAGTTCGGAATAGCTAACTAGTTCGAACTATCTAGCCCGTGCCGCGTGTAGCCGCGCGGCACGGGGTTCGCACTAGCCGGCTTTTAAAAATGGCGGCGCCGGCTTTATGCTAATGAAGCCCGGGAAATTCAAATCCCGGGCTTCATTAGCAAGTTCGGTATGCATACATTACCCCGCTAGTTCGAACTAGCGGGGTAGTGTAGACATACCCTAATAGATTAGTAAGGCATGATTTCCCTTTACAGAAACCATCTTGACTTTTGTCCAACAAATTATGTTCTTCTACATGCCTCCCAATTTTATTCTTTACTATTGTTTCGACTAATATGCTCGGTACTGACGTTAGACTTACCGGTCTGTAATTGCCAGGATCGCCTCTAGAGCCCTTTTTAAATATTGGTGTCACCTTGGCTACCTTCTAGTCATTGGGTACGGAAGCCGATTTAAAGGATAGGTTACAAACCACAGATAATAGTTCAGCAATTTCCCATTTGAGTTCTTTTAGAACCCTTGGATGAATGCGATCTGGTTCTGGAGGTTTGTTAACATTAAGTTTTTCTATTTATTCCAATACCTCCTCTAATGACACTTCAATACAGGACAGTTCCTCAGATTCATCACCCACAAAGGACGGTGCAGATTTGGGAATCTCCCTAACGTCCTCAGCCGTGAAGACTAAAGCAAAGAAATCATTTTGTTTATCTGCAATGGCTTTATCGTCCTTGATTGCTCCTTTAATATCTCGATCGTCTAGGGGACCCATAGGTTTTTTAGCAGGCTTCCTGCTTCTAATGTACTTAAACATTTTGTTATTTCTTTTTGAGTTTTTGGCTAGCTGTTCCTCAAAATCTTTTTTTGCCTTTATTACATTTTTACACTTGATTTGACAGTGTTTATGTTCCTTTCTATTTATCTCACTAGGATTCGACTTCCACTTCTTAAAAGATGCCTTTTTGTCCCTCACTGCTTCTTTTACATGGTGGTTAAGCCATGGTGACTCTCTTTTAGGTCTCTTGCTATGTTTTTTAATTTGGGGTATACATTTAAGTTGGGTCTCTATTATGGTGTCTTTAAAAAGTTTCCATGCAGCTTGCAGGGATTTGGCTCTAGTCATTGTGCCTTTTAATTTCCGTTTAACTAACCTCCTCATTTTTGAGTAATTCTCCTTTTTGAAATTAAATGCCAGAGTGCTGGACTGCTGAGGTGTTTTTCCCACCACAAAAATGTTACATATTATTATATTATGGCCACTATTCCCAAGCGGTCCTGTAACAGTTATCTTCTAGACCTGATCCTGCACTCCACTCAGGACTAAATCGAGAATTGCCTCTCCCCTTGTGGGTTCCTGTACTTTCCGCTCCAAGAAGCAGTCATTTAAGCCATTGAGAAATTTTATCTCTGCTTCTCTTCCTGAGGTGATATGTATCTAGTCAATATGGGGATAATTAAAGTCCCCTATTATTATAGAGTTCTTTATTTTGGTAGCCTCTCTAATCTCCCTCAGCATTTCAATGTCAGTATCGCTGTCCTAGTCAGGTGGTCAGTAATATATCCCTACTGCTAATTTCTTATTATTGGAGCATGGAATTACTATTCATAGCGATTATATTGAACATGTTGATTCATTTAATCTTTTTTATTTCATTTGATTCTACATTATCTTTCACATACAGTGCCACTCCGCTACCCACCCGGCCTGCTCTATCCTTCCGATATATTTTATATCCTGGTATGATTGTGTCCCACAGATTTTCCTTATTCCACCAGGTTTCAGTGATGCCTATTATGTCAATCTCCTTATTTAATACGATGTACTCTAGTTCCCTCATCTTATTAGTCAGACTCCTAGTATTTGTGTAGAAGCACTTTAAAAATTTGCCATTGCTTATTTGTCTGCCCTTCCCTGATGCATTGGATTCCATTATATGCAGTTGTTTGTCTGCTCTGGCCCATGGTTTGTCCTCTCCTCTCCTCTCTTTCTGACTACAGCTTAGAGAATCTCTATCAATGGATTCTCCTCTAAGAGAAGTCTCCATCCGATTTACGTGCATCTCCGCACCAATCGGCTTTCCCCCATCTCTTAGTTTAAAAACTTCTCTACGGCCGTTTTAATGTTTAGTGCCAGCAGTCTGGTTCCACCCTGTTTTAGGTGGAGCCCATCCTTCTTGTATAGGATCCCCTTCTCCCAAAAGTGTCCCCAGTTCCTAATAAAGCCAAACCCCTCTTCCCTACACCATCGTCTCATCCATGCATTGAGACTCTGAAGCTCTGCCTGCCTACATGGCCCTAAGCGTGGAACTGGAAGCATTTCCGAGAATGCCACCCTAGAGGTCCTGGATTTCAGTCTCTTTCCTAGCAACCTAAATTTGGCCTCCAGGACATCTCTCCTATCCTTCCCTATGTCATTGGAACCTACATGTACCATGAGCACTGGCTCCTCCCCAGCACTACACATAAGTCTATCTAGATGCCTCGAAAGATCCGCAACCTTCGCACCAGGCAGGCAAATGACCATACGGTTCTTCTGGTCATCACAAACCCAACTATTTATGTTTCTAATGATCGAATCACCCACTACTAACACCTGCCTCTTCCTAACAACTGGCATTCCCCTCCCCTCAGAGGTATCCTCAGTGCGAGAGGATACTGCAATATCCTCTGGAAGGAGGGTCTCAACTACGGGATGGTTTCCCTCTGTTCCCTTGAGACTTTCATCCTCTTTAATTTGTCTACCTAGTATGACAGAAATGGAGCTGATATCTAACAATGTTAGAAATACCACATATAACCTAGTTAATGAGGGAAAGCTATTTAATGCTGGGTTATCAGATTTGCCTCTATGAATGTATTGGTCTAACTTCTACTGGGGCTTTGAGAAGTACATACAGGGAAAATGCAACGGCTTCCCAAATTTAAGAACATCTTGGTACACATAAGGACAATGGGGCACAGTTAGCTTCAATGATCCTGTATTATTTTCTCAACATTCTGAAACTCTGTTGTGTAATGCTGAGATCTATCAGACTAAAGGACTACAGGTTCTTGTGGGTGTGCTGGGTTGCTCTGGTACTGCCCACCAGGCATTCGTAGGGACTCCTTCCACTGGGGGTCAGAGGGAATCCTTCCCCTCCGGGACAGAGGAAGGCCAAGCTGCCTTACTACAGATCACAATGTATATTTTACTAATAACTCTAGATACATCAGAATAGATGCTCTGAATGTTCTCTTTGTGTTTTCTATTAACAATAATTATTATTTGTTGCTTGTATTATGATAGCACCTAAAAGGATGAACTGACAGCAACACCTCATCTTGACATTTTCTGTTTCACTTAGTCATCCATTAATCAACATTTCTTCTTTGACTGGACTATACTCATGTTTAACTTTTTTCATGTAGTAGCACCGCTGGTTCAATCTTGGGCTAAGGGATGCTAACATGGAATTTTGAATGTTATTAAATCTCTTCACAATCAATGAACACATTATTCTAACAAATATTTTATCATAGATCAGTATAAGGACTAAATCACCAAGATCACATTATACATGTTACCCTCTACTCCAGCATTCCCTGGTCCAGCAACATCCATGATCCAGCAAATGGACAGGACTTCTGGGGTCCACAAAAGGCTCTAATCTTAGGGAACATCTAGACTAAATTTTTCTTTTGAAAGAAGATATGGAAATATGCATATCTTCCGATTGATTTTTCAAAAGAGGTTTTTTCAAAAAAACAATCAGTCAAGATGCGGTTCTTTTGAAAAAAAAAAAAAAACCCTCCTTTTTTGAAAGAACCGTGTCTAGACTGCTTGCTTTTTTGAAAAAAACTCTTTTGATGATCGGAAGATATGCAAATTTGTGCCGAATTTGCATATCTTCTTTCGAAAGAAAAACATAGCCTAGATGTGCCCTTAGGGAAGCACTGGAAGAATCACTGACCACAAAACATCCCATGGGTAGGGTGGGGGTGGGGAGAGACAGGTTTTTAGGATTTGGCTATCAGACCCCATGTTGGAGACGTATGGGAGGATCTCTGGAAAGTTTAATTGCCTACATGTACAGTTTAATCTTTATAGAATGTTTTCTCTGAAATGCTTTTCGATATGCTTGCACAGGAAGCGCTATGTAGTAACTTACAACTGCTCAAAAAAGATATTTTGGCCTCGGGAAGGGTTCAGAAAAGGGCAACTAAAATGATCAGGGGTTTGGAACAAGTCCCATATGAGGAGAGGCTAAAGCGATTGGGACTTTTCAGTTTGGAAAAGAGGAGACTGAGGGGGGATATGATAGAGGTCTATAAAATCAACAGTGGTGTGGAGAGGGTGAATAAAGAAAAGTTGTTCATTAGTTCCCATAATATAAGGACTAAAAGACACCAAATGAAATTAATGGGTAGCAGGTTTAAAACTAATAAGCTAAAGTTCTTCTTCACACAGAGCATAGTCAACCTGTGGAACACCTTGCCAGAGGAGGCTGTGAAGGCTAGAACTATAACAGAGTTTAAACAGAAGCTAGATAAATTCATGGAGATTAGGTCCATAAAAGGCTATTAGCCAGGGGGTAGGAATGCTGTCCCTGCCCTCTGTTTGTCAGAGGCTGGAGAGGGATGGCATAAGACAAATCGCTTGATTATTGTCTTCGGTCCACCCTCTCTGGGGTACCTGGTGCTGGCCACTGTCGGCAGCTAGGCTACTGGGCTAGATGGACCTTTGGTCTGACCCAGTACGGCCATTCTTATGTTCTTATGCTGGCTATTAAGAGAAGGCAAGAGAAGAGAAGGCAAGAGAAGCCTTTTTAGGGAGCCTGTTTTTTGTCTAGGAGAGTGCAGGGAGGAAACTAGTAAGCCTGGAAGTACACCAGTTAGGAGCGAGAGGGAGATGGGTTTCTATCTAAAAAGGCAGTAGCTAGGAAGCCAGAAACCTGAGTGGCTGCCTTTGCTGTACCACAAAGGGAAATTTCAGGAGCAGTTGCTCTGAACTATAACAGTGTTCTGGTTGGAGGCACACAACTTTCTGGAAATATGATGCCCTTGATCTTGTAACACATGACAAAACAACTGATCCACTTGGACAGTCATTGTATTGTAACAGGATGCCCTTTCAATTGTTCCATGTAAGACCCAAGAAGGCTTGGGTTTCTTCCAAATAAAAGCTAGTGCTTGGGAAATATCCAACTTATGAAGCTTTTGCTCATCTTTTTGAGGATGTGTTTTTGGAAAAAAGACCAGAAAATATATTGATTAGTTGAGTTAAAATCAGATACTACTTTGGAAAGAAAAGTAGCATGTAATCTAAGCTAAAAATTCCCCTTATAAAAAACATGTACAAACAAGCCACACCAGATCATTGCTGCTCCTCTACTCTTCTTGCTGAGGTGATGGATATTAGAAAGGAAACCTTTGTTGACAGAGGCAAGAACTAGCTGGTGGCTAATGGTTCAAAAGGGAGAGACCCATAAGGGCTGAGTTAAAATACCACTATGAAGTAGGACAATCTTTTTGGGCCTTTCAGGAACATGATGATCATGGTTAGAAAATACAGTACAATTCATAACACCAAATTTTGTGCACATTGCTAGAGCTGACTGCCAAAATGGACTCTGAGTGTAACAAACAGCCCAATATCTTTTGAATTACAGATTGCAAGGAGGCACATTGTGAGAAGCCACCCAAATAGTGACTGCTTCTACTTATTAAGATTAATAGGTCTTGTTGATAGTTCCGTACTGTAAAGTAGGACTTTCTGCACTGCTTTCAAATTGTGTCTCCTTTAGGATTAGCCATTGAGGCAGTGAGGTGTAGTGACTGAAGGTTTGGGTGCAACATCTGCTCATGTTTCTGGGTGTAAAGGAGCATGACTCACTGCCCTAGTGTCTCCTGCTGGTCACAATGGGAATCAGCTCTGTTTCTCAGGCTACATCTAGCCTGAAGAGCTTTTCCAGGACAGTTTCCAAAAAAGTGGGCATATTCTTTCGGCATCCATGTATGCCTCTTGGTGAGAGGAATAAGGGATGTTCCGAAGAAGGAGGTTTTTCCGAAATTTGGCCCCGTGTAGACAGGCCAAATTTTGGAAAAGCCTCCCCACCCTGCCAGAAAAGCAGAAAAAGATACCAAATTGTGGTTCGCAATTTGTGTATCTTTTTCTGAAAAAACGCCCTGCAGTCTAGACGTAGCCTCCACAGGGAGATCTCTTCTGGCTGGTGTCTCACCTGTTGTTGGCTTTGTGCTCTCTCTATGCTCTGCTCTGGACTCCATAATCCTGAGAGCAGGACACATGTCCCCTTTGGGACGCTGCTTTCAGACAGTGCTCACTACACTCTGGTTTCTCGCCCCTCTTCTGGGGGATATCAGCAGTCCTCAGTCTCTACACCTTCCACTTTGGGCAACTGCAGACGGGTCTATTGTCTCACATCAGGATCAAGCTATAGTCTGTATTGGCCACAGTCCTTGGTGGCAATGTGTGGTGCAAGGAGGAGTGGGGAAGGGGGAGGCAAGGCCCACCCACGACTCTGGATCCTGACCCAGGGACCTTCTGGCAGCAGCTCTATCCTGTCCTCCTTCATTCTCCTTTTACTGCCTCCTGTTCACTGGGCCACTTCTCCTTTGACCCTTGAACCCTCCTGGCTTTTGTATCAAGGTTTGCAGCCTGGCAGGTATCAGACTGGAGCCTCTCTTACTCTGCTCCTCCAAGCCTGCCCAGCACTGCTCCATCCAAAGTTCTTCTACGGGAACCAGTCCTGCACCTTCCCCAACTGCCCTCTCCTCCGTTGAGCAGCTCCTTATAACCAGAGCTGCTCCAGTAAGCTGCCTCTTGATTAGCTCCTTCTAAGAGCCCTTTCCTCATAGTCTGGGACTTTGCACAGGCTCCCTCCAGTCTGCTTTACTCCTTCTGGCCATAGTTGGCAGCTGCCCCACTACGCTGCGATCTCAGCTCCTTCTTCCTGATGGACAATCTGCCCAAGTCCAAGAACCACAACTACACTGCACAGAATAGTGCAATGCGTATCATTTTGCCTCACTCTTGCTTGAAATTACTTTTGTAAATCAGCAACACCAGACAGTAACATAGAACAAGCCTACAGTGGTATTAACATTACATTTAAATTGAAAATATTTTAATAAGTTTATGTTAAATGGGTTTAAAAACTAGCTTTTGAAGCACCTGGGCTTTGAGCTTTCATAGTGTGAAATAACCTTTTACACAGTTCCCCAGTGTCTCAGACAGGGAGACAGTTCTTGTGATTTCTTACTTTGGGCATGAGGCCCCATGCATGTCTGCCCTGAGAAACCATAAGCATGAAGTATGTGAATCAGTAGAAATAACTTTTCTAAGTCCATGTCTACATTAGCACTTATATTGGCAAAACTTTTGTCACTCAAGTGTATGAAAAGAAAACACATGCACCTTTATCTCCAAGGAACATACATTTTTACATCAAAGCTGCTTTCATGCCTAGTTCTGTGTTGGCAGGAGATGCTGTCTGCTGACCACTGATATCGCCACTTATTGAGCTAGGTTTCTTATGTTGTTTGCAGAGCTCTCTCTCATTGTCACCATGTGGCTACACAAATGTTCTTACAGGAACACAGCTATATTGGTAGAAGTGTGCCACTGTAAGCTTCTAGTGTAGACAAGGCCTAAATCAAAGGACAATAGGTTATGACCAAGAAGATCCCAGGCTGTACTAATCAAAAGGCAATTTAGGAATCCTTACTCAGAAAGGGGATGGAGGTTAAGATCTTTTTGGTGGAGTCACTGCCTCCTGTTATTCTCTTAAAACTGCTTGCTTAGTAGCAACATACAAACTTGTAGACATACCAAAAAAAAAACCAGTAAACAAAGAAGGAGGCCTCAAAAGAGGACCAAAGTCAGAAGTACCTTGTATTATCAAGACTTAATACAGACTCATGAGATGGGCCTTTTATGAGGGAAAGAGAAGGTGGATGTGAAGGGGAGAGAAGACAGGAACTGCAAGGTATATCCCTGATTCCACCATGCTTAGCACTTGCTTGTCTGAAGTGATGGACTGCTATGTACTTAGCAAATGTGACAACCTGCTCTCACAGGAGGGATGATTTTTGGTGCAAGCCAGATGGTCATTCTGCCATCCTTAATGGGGGAGTCAAACAGCCTCAGACATGGGGTTGTGTGGTGGAAACACTGGAGGGCAATGGATGGGGTCGTCTCCTTTGCTTTTTGTGCTTCGCCCTTTACTGATCTGCTTGTCTAGGTATGCAATAATGCTGCCTCCGAAGAAATTGAGAGCAAAATTTTGTTCTTTTCAGGGCTGGTGTAAAAAGATCTAGGGATTTCAATATTACTTTTGAGTCTTTAAAGTATGTATCGCTTTGACAGTCTTTAAGGAAAATAATACCCAACCCTCAAAGGGGAGCTCTTCAGTAGTCTGTTGTACTTGGAATCCCCAAGGGTCTGAAGCTATGATGAGTAATGCATGGTTACTGTCATTGCCATGACAAACAGTTGTATCTTCTTCAGCCAAGGAATCCTCCAGTGCAGAAATTGGAACCAGCTAAGTTTCTTCCACCAGAAGAAACTACAAGTAAATGTTGGAGTCATCTGGCGAATTGCTAAGGAATCTGTCCATCTCATCCCAACAGGGCTTGATGATTCACTATGCATAGCTGTAAGCCCGCAACTGAATACATCTTTCTGCCAATGGTTTAATAAATCTTCCTGCTGAAAAAGTCCAATATCTTTGTCTTTCACAGTCGCTTTTGCTCTATCCTGGCAGTGTATTTCATTTACTGGTATCACTTCCAGAGATCCGAGTGTGGGTGATGATAAAACTGTTCGTATCCTTGCAAAGGAACTTGGTATTGGCATTCTGTGCACTTTGACGATGGAGTCTGCCATACAGGTTTTATAGGCTGCATAATTGCACCATTTATAGGGAGAACAACTCTCCCTGAACATAGCTGTGTAAAATGTCCATGCATTTGTGGGGAACTTCCAAAAAGCTTTGTCTGTATTCCTTGAGATGTATCCATCCTTTTCAGCAGCATCTGGTAGAACTTAAAGTCATCTGGGGCCAGAGAAGATTACATTTGTACCAGGGCCTTACCAAGTGAAGAAGACAATGTGATCAGAGAAGGCAAGTTAGAACCTGCCTAAGGCTGGACTTTTGCTATTGATGCTGGAGGCCTGGCAGAAGCCGGCAGCTAGCAGTGCCACTCCTTTTGTTTCTGATCTGGCATTTGTTTCTGTAGTATACTGGTTGCTGGGTACTAATTTTGTATGGGTCTTTTAGTATTAGGGAAACTTCCTTCTTTGGGAACTGTAGAACAGTGGAGACAAGGCTCTACATGCTGGAGACATTTCCCACAGTAACCAGCAGGACCAATGATAGAATTGGTGTGGTACCAAAGGCCAATTATGTCTAGACCAAAAATTTGCACTCCGGCCCCATCAGAGCTTTCAAGCTATCGATAACATGCGCTACAGCAGAGCAGAACTGTTAGGCTTGGAATTGGCACTAAGATTGTTTGTACTAGTATCAGAAGTTGCTAGTACCATAATAGACCCAGATGTGGGAGTCAATGAGTGCACCACGTGACAGGCCTGAAAGACACTGCCACTTAGAATAATCAGCAAGGCTAGTACTGAGAGGCTCAGGATGTCTTTTGCAATTGTGTATGCCACTAAAGTAATCACTATTGAAATGAACCTTTGCTCTGCTGTGAACAAAGGTGACAAGCTCTAGCATCAGGGTGTCCAAAAATGCTAGCCACATGTGGCTATTTGGCTGGTTGAATGTTGCTAGTTTGCTATAGCAGTAGACACTGTAGCTGCTACTGTTTCAGAACTGGTTGGATACCACGGCTCATCTGTACCAAGAAATTAGTCTGTCTTGATAGTCTTGGAGTCAACAGCTCTGATCTTGTCAAGCCACTAGGATATGGCTGTGACAGATACAAAATGTCCTGTAATATCACAGAATCTTTCTAGACCATGGATGTTGCTGGAACAGAGAGTCCCAGATTTGGGAAGTTCAACCTGCAGTAAAATAGTTTTTCCTAATATCCAACCTAGATCTCTTCCATTGAAACTTGAGACCACTGCTCCTCATTCTGTCGTCTGTCACTACTGAGAACAGCCTCTTTCCATCCTTTTTGGAACCCCTTCAGGTTGTTAGAGGTTGCTATCAAATCCCCCCTCACTCTTCTCTTCTGTAGACTAAATAAGCTCTCCTCGTAAGCCATGTGCTCCAGCCCCCAATCATATCCTGGACAAACCTTGTGCGATTAAGTTAAACTTTATTAAATTCAGAATTTTAGGAGTTCACAGTATTAAAAATACAATAGTTTAGGTACTATTGTGGGATTTTCATGGGATTTCTTTAAGAGAAAGTCCAGATTAATGCCATTTCTGGGAAGTATTAGGAACATCAAAGGATTTCTGGGGACAATACACGTGAAGTGAATTTCCTAGTAGATAGTTGGATCAAGGGAATGCTGGTTACCTATTCACGGTTTCTTCAAAGACCCAAACTGTATAAAGGAATGCATTACAGAGGGAAAAAGGTCCTTATTAACAAGCAGAGGGTTTTGTGAACCTGAATTTGTGAAAGCTTTTGGGTGGGAGATTTGGAAGGACTATTCACCTGCTAGAATGCATGTTGGAGTTGGGGTGACCTCTGGTAAAATTATTAACTGGAAGTTCTTGTGTTGTTTCTAATGAGTATTCTCTTCAGTGTTTTAACCTTATGACTACAACATACTTGATTAGAAAAGGTAACTTACCTTTTGGCAATGACATTGTGTACCATCTCCGAAGATAAAGTAAACAAGGTCTCTTTAGGCAGCCCATGTTTTGCTGCAGGTTTCAAAATATAGTCAAGTGATTATGTAGCCTATAAATACTCAGTCAGAAGAAAGAGAGGTGGGTGCCTTCAGTCAAAAGAGTGAATGGCTGGTGAGCTAGAAGCCTAGAGTGGGGCCCTTGTTTGATGTTACACGAGCAATTGTCCTGAAATGTGACAGCAACACCAGGGAAGGGTGGGCTGAACGGTGTATTCTACATTTGCTACCTGAGTGGCTAGCCACTGTGGTTGAGGAGTCCCATACCAAGCATTCTGATGTGGAATTCATCCTCTTCTTTGGTTTTGGCTTTTGAGGATGATCCAAGCACTTGCGCCTCTTTGAAGTATGTTGTGGCAAAGGGGATCTCTTCCCATCTATATCCCCAGAGAATGCTGGGGGTAGGACTCCTGGATCAGAAGGAACCTTTAGTCAGCTGAGGCTGTACCAATGCAGACCAAAAAGGGGCCTCGATGAAGTACACGGAGTGTTCTCGGTTCCTTAGTTCTTATCTTGGAAAATCAAACCCTATCGTCCATGATGTGATCCTCATCTAAGCACTTCAGGCTGTGAGAAAAAGGTCATCAGTTTTGTGACTCTTGGAGCAGAATTTGAAGACGGGGGACATGGGCATAGGCTCCGTAAGTACCAGACAGAATCAAGAGGCTACTCCTACTAACTATGGATGTTAGGGTGTGCATTCCCTATTACAGCCCTCCCTTTCATTAAGGCATGATATTTCTGCAATCGGCATCTTTAATGCCAACTCCATGTTGTCCATCTCTGTGCACTATTCATCCATCCAACTGAGAAACATCTAAAGTCCAACCTCTTTTAGGGAAACAAAAGCTCAAGCTATTAATTAAAGTCTCTCAACAAATAAACCTTTGTCTGGTCTCTGTTTTCTATCTCCTTCTGCTGCTCTGGAGTGTTTTCCTCCAGCTTTGGGGCTGTGTACTGGCTCCTCAGAACAAGTCTCTCTGAGGACTCTGGTCTTTTGAAGATTCTGGCTCATGATCCTTCACTGGAGTCCCTTTTGGTTCTCTTCTTCGGATTGAACCCTTTCCCCTTTCATGAGGATCAGGTATCTAGTTATCATCTGATGCCTTCCAGTACCAACCATCTGGCTGAGAAGCAAGTAATTAGGTACACATGACACCTTCAATAATTAGCTATTAAACTCTTTCCACCCTGAAACTGGGTTATAGAGGACAACAGGTAAAGCAAAAGAAAAGAAAGAGAGTTCAAAGACCAGAGAATGAGTACCACTAAATAACTGATAAACAAAAAATTAACTAAAAACGGCTTGTTCACTGAAGGAACAAACAGACATGCTTTGACCACCAGCCATGGACCGTGAGGAGGAACTGAAGAATGGGTGGGAAGGCTCCATCCTTTATATATTTGGCTCAGAGCATAAGAATATTAGGGTAGAGGTATGGCCCACCACTATGGATATTGCTGGAGAAAACTCTCCAGCACCAGTGCATGAGATGTGCACAGTCTGCTCTAATGAACATATGCACTGACTTGAATAAGAATGAAAAGAGATGGCAGCAGAACTTGATTCATGTTGTGGCAAACATTTTTCAAGTTAAATTTTGCATGTCTACACAACCATGTTACAGAAATAAAAAATGTTAAGGACACAACAAAATACATATTTTTGAAAAAAATTGCCACTATTAGAGCCTGAATTACAGGCTCTAACGGATATTATTAAAGAATACAATAAAACAGAGAAACGACAATAGGCTTTTCAGCTGCTTCAGCTCTCCAATAAATATATATGCATGGACATACAAATAAACCTATTTAACAGAGTATAGAATGCCATTTTATATTTTACTTATACACTTGTATACTTTTTTGCTCCTATTGTACATTTCCAAGGATTTTTTCCCTTGTAGCCAATTCAGCAATTATGTTTAAATTCATCCACATGAAACCAAATAAACCTTGAAGATGGGAAGTTAATTGAAACATTTATAATTACCATTGTCTATACTACATGCCTACCTTCCACTTTCTTTTCTTTTGATTTTGTAGAATTTTCTTCTTTCTTTTGCTTTGCTTCTAGTAGTTCACGTTTCAGCTGGCGCACTTCTTTGCGCAGTTCCTCACTGCAAAGAGAACAATATTTACATGAGTTTAATCTTCTAAGAATGTAAAGCCACTCAGGAGAAACAGAGTCAAAGTTAATGGGCAGTAAATCTCTGATGTAAACAAAGGGAATGTATTGCTTCACTCTTGTTAAGTCTGGTATGAAGAACTTGGCTCAAAAGTAAATTGGAACCTTAAAACGCTCTTCTTTACATTAGCAAAGACAACAAAAGAGTATGATAAATGGCTTTTTTAAGAGCCCATTAGAAATATGTCAAATGTAGGGGACAACCAAAACGGGGTCCTGCATTTATGCTTTGATTCATTAATTTAACATTGTATCATCCATAATACTTAACTGTAAGAACCACACTTAAAGGAAATAAAAAGCAGAGGAACCTTAAAACAAACACAATATTGTCTTGTAAAATGCAATTTACTGAAATGATAATTCTTCCAATTTATAATTTCCTATATGGACAGTAAATTGAGTTGATGAATCTATATGAATCATACTAATACGAAATTAAGTATTTTTAAATGTATTTTGTGCTTTATAAACTTTACTAAAAAATGAACATCTGTAAAAGACAGAACAGAGAAAACCAAAAAGTGGTAAGAGAGAAGTTACATTAACACTGAGTCTATTTTGTTAGTTTATCATCTGTTTTAAATGTTCTCTGCTGAACTTCTGTATTATGACCAGAATGATACTTGTTTTCTTTCAACTGCTTTTTCTAGGGGGGGTTGTTTCTTTGTCTCTTCAATTATTAATACAATTCTATCAATGAATTGACTGTCCAAAGCTATCCCCCAAAAAGCGTTCAATTCTTGCAAGACAAGTCAAGTTGTATGAAGAGATAATTTATTGAGTTCCAAAATGAAGTCTTGTTAGTGATGGAAAAAAATGGGAAAGCCATAATTACCGATCAATATTTCAAGCCTTTTTGGTATTCTAATTTATACATTCTCCATTTTGCTTTTTAAGTTGCAACTGCTTTAGTGTTTATGAAAGAGAATGAACAGAAGTACTGGCTAGAGCAGAACATAATGCAAGAATGTGCTGTGCAAGCTTCCCCCCATGGTTTGATCAGTGCACTTTAATTCTGATCTATAATACCCTTGTTATTCTAGTCCTGGGCCTCTCGAGTCAAGACTTGGAATTATGTTCTAATTCATTCTTCTGATATTTATTTTTAATCATGTGTGTGAATGAGATGCTTGTGAAAAGTAGCAGAATAAGTAGAATATAAAGTCATTTATTCAAAGAAAAGGAAAAGCAGGGTCAGGAATAGTGCAAACTTTGCCCTACTCTAAAGGGATTTCTTAGGCTAAGAGGACTGTCTCATTTCTATGGTTATTCAGTCCTTCACAGCTGTAAGACACTGATTGTTTCACTTTGCTAACAGGTGCAGGAACACATCAGGTAACTGCAACTTAATTCTTGCTGACTCACTTATGTTTTAAATGTTTACTCTGAATATAAGGGAGACTGACTTACCTCTTGTAGGGAAAGTTTAGATTTGGGATGGACAGACGAAGGAAGGAACCCTAAGTCAGCTAAAAAAGTATCTTTCATAGTAGTATTTGTGATCTGGAAGATGGACAGAGACCAACATATTTCATGTAAAAACTTAAACAACCAATAGTCTAGCAGCACCTTAAAGACTAACAAAACACGTTGTAGATGGTATCATGAGCTTTCATGGGTACAACCCACTTCTTCATTCATCTGAAGAAGTGGGTTGTACCCACGAAAGCTCATACCACCATCTATAACATGTTTTGTTAGTTTTTAAGATGCTGCTAGACTATTGGTTGCTTTTTAAGTTTTTCTAATTACAGACTAACTCAGTTACCCCTCTAAAAATATTTCACGTAGATCACCATATAGCCATCTGGTAAGAATTTGTCTAACTACTGCCTGGAGCTACATATTAATTAGGTTCTAAAGGTGAAAAGCAGTTTTGTGATGTAGAAAAACAGGGACTAGGATGAGCCTAAACAACTTACTTTCCTACTTAAAACAGGTCATTCTTTCATCTCAAATTGCTAAATTGTCAAGAAAATATATTGAGTCTATGAATTTATCAAGACTTATTGGGCATAGAATCCTCCACTCAATTAAAAAAATAATTAATATTCTTTAAAACTTCTGATAACATTTCAAACTTATCTGCAGCTGCTGTGTTGGGGATGTAAACTCTTCTACATGGGTTTTTACTACATAATGGAGAAGAATTCTCTTGAGTTTTCATGCAGAAAGTCTTTTATACTTTTCTTTCAGGGGTATGATTCTTCCCACCCCTCAACCACAGTAACTGATTCTTGTCCTTAAATCCATGACATCTTGAAATTTAAAGCAGAGAAAATGGCTTTTGGAGCCTCACTTTGACTACATCAGCTAGAAACAACAAATGAAGAGAAGATTCACAGTGAGGATGGATATACTTTGTACCCAGAAGACGGACTCAAAGAAAGGAAAGACCAATCTCAGTTATCTCCAAAATAAACTACCTGAGGTACATCACACAGATTTGAGAAGAAAAGATAAATACCCTGCAATCACAAAGATATATTAAAACATAGTGATATGTTTCTTATTGAGGATTTGCAGTAAGAATATATATGTCAATTTATATATAAGATTTAAAACTCTTCAGAGGGCCACAGTACATTATTCCTGATTCTCATCTGCATCTGAGCTGCATTTAGACATATGGGAGAGTGGCTGTTATGGGGAGTTGGTTGTGTCCTCCCTGATTCTCTTGCTTGTTTAACTTACACCACAAGTATTAATGTCTATTTTGGATCTTGCACGAATGGACAATCAGTGGCTCTGTTCCATTTAATCATCCTGATGCAAAATAAATGCTCCTGACCTGCTTCCGTCTTCAGCTTCAATGGGGTAAAGCAGGAGGCAGGCAGCTGGCTCAAAGACAAATAGAGCTATCTTTGTCAACAGAAAGTTTCCACAGATAAAGGAAATTCTCTCCCATTACCAATCTGCAGTGATTGGAGAATGGAGAATAAACTTTTAATTTCTAAAAATATATTCAGGCTACATCATTACTGTTTTTGAAGAAGAAGCTAGAAAGTAATCTTGATGCAGTGGATCAAAAGGAATGAGATAAGGAATTAACCGAATAAAGTATCAAACCAGTTATAGTCTAGGAATTAAAACAAAACACAACCCATTTTTAAACTAACAACATGGAGATGCTAATTTTATCTGAATGTTATTTATGATGCAAAAGATTAAAGTAAGTGCCAGAAAAAGATATAAAGATTTTTTCCCCCACAGTAGGATGGGAATTAATTTTCATAGATCATAGGTTAGGATTAGGTAAATATATGATCAATGATTTATTAAACAGACATTGGTGAAATTTTGTCCTCTCCATTTTCTTCTTTATTTACATCTAATTTGCTTTAGATTGATTGTTTAATACTAATAATCCTTTATCAAAAGAACCTGGATTGGTATCCTCAAAGAAAAATCTGGGAACTACAAGAAATCGGACCTAATTTGTGGTGAGTCAAGAGTCTACATTTCTTTTCATAAGAGTTCAGATGTTAGCTCCAGTATCTTCATGACATTTTAATTATGATAATTTGCAGTTTGCATTTTGCTGATTTATACCTCTTCCCCCCCTCCCCCCATTTCATTTGGCTAGTCTTCATTTTGCAACCAAAAACAAATGAATGTAATGTCCTTGTACAGAATGGTTGCTATATTTCCATTCAGAGAACAGAATAGATTACTGACAGTAAGACAGCCTAATATAGAACATATAACATTTATAGCACTTTGGGATACTTTATTTATTTTGTATATACTGAGTTAAAAAACATTATGCCTATGTGGCAGGCCTTGGCACATTGCTTCTGCAAATCAAATAAAGATATTCCAAAGGATTCCTCTTAAAATACATTTCATGACCATTAACCTTACTAACAATCATTAACGGATTTAAAGAGCTTTCTACTTACTGTTGGTGATTTATATTTCTAGGCACCACTTTTGTAAGTGGATATATATATTTATGTATATTTTGATGGGTGCTAAGTGTTTTTTGACCACTATAATTACAGTAATCTCAATATCCATCTGAAAATAGTTAAACAACTGTTACTTTAGATTTTCAAATATCACATTGTAGTGAATACAGGAATATTTTTGGTACTGGCAAAAGGTATCTTTATTTTAAACAAATGATATTACTCCCAATTATTAATATTATAGAGGTGAAAATATACTTTCCCACAGTACAATATCTGAATATTAGTTTTTATCTTTCCCAGCTTGTTTTTTAAAATACTTTTTCCATAAAAAGTGTTTTTTTGTAATCCATCCTTATTTATTTCCTATTTCACCAAGCTTTAAGAATCTTTTTGGTATTCTGATCCATGTGTTTATCCAATGCTGTTTTATTCTCTAGAAATAACAGTATATTGAATCAGTTTCCAATCTCATCTTTTAAAATCTTTCTAGAGTTTAATTTCCATAAGACTAAGATCAAAAGAAAACAAAAAGTTAGTAAATGAATTCTTTTCATTCAGATTATAAAAGCAGACTATGACTGCATAGAGAGAGGTTCTGAATTTTGCCTTGAAGTGGTTAGAATGCTGCCTCATCATCTGGCATTGATAAAATTTATAAAATTGGTTTGATACTGTTCTACAACTCTGACATTATGCACTTCCTGTGTAGATATTGTTGAGAAAGCAATGTTAAAAAAATCACACTTTGTGCACACACAGCTCTGCTTTTATTTCTTCACTGGTAATCATAAGACCATGATTATTATCTGTAGATTAGTGGGCAGTCAGAAAAACACTTTGAGATACAGTTTCTCTCTCTCTCTCTCATACATTTTTCTTACAAAACATCATATTTTGAAAAAGCATATGATAGAAATGACTTCGTAATTTTAAATTTTTCACATGCCCAGGATATGACTAACAGCAGAACACAGAAGTCAGCACTATAGTAGTGCATTTTTTGTTAATATTACCTGCCAAACTCACACTAAAGCTCTAGTATTACATCACCTTTTTGTAAATTAAATTGCACTTTCCCCAGTTTTAAATGGCAACATTTGTAGGGCACATAGCTAATGAGCATGGCAACCATCGAACATTGTTTCTCCTACTTGGTTGTGTCAGACAGGACTCACTTTTTCTCTAATCACATATTTATTTTGAATATTCAATGGCATGAATTTATCAGATGTCAAAATTGTAACAGAGCAATAGATAAAGGATTCAAGAACACCTACAATTATTGCAGGGATCATTATTAGCAGGTAAATCAGAAGCATACAGAATAACTCTAGTGTAATTCTGTTCATTCTAGTTGTATAGCATTCACCTTAATATTAATACACAAATAAGTACAATTTGTCACATGGTAGATGATACAGGGCTGTAGAAAGAAAGCCGGCCTCATTTTTGAATGTTTCAAAACCTGCCTGTAAAATTGGCATTTTAGATGAAAGAGACTGGATTTTGGGTGCAATTTCATCAACACCTCTATGCTGAAATTCCAACATCCTGATTAAACTACCCTAAATCATACAGGCCCAACAACAAATGACTGTTTTAACGTAATTTTAAAAGACAATAACTAGCAGTGCTACTATTTTATTTTAATAACCTCTTACTATAGACCACAAAACTCTGAAATGGGATAATTAATTCAGTGTCTGTAGCACTGCCTCAATGATATAGGCCATCTTGTTTTCTTGGCTGATGGTTACTTTAAAAAAATCATGCACCCAGCACAGCTAGGATTTATATTTATGCTCTGAAGTACTAGCACATTCTGAATTGAAACGTACAGTGCCTCACAACAAGTAATCCTGTTATTACTCCTTTTAAAAGAGTGGTATATGCCTTCTTCAAGAGTCAGAGCAGAAGTGTCACAGCAATAAACTAATGCTTACCAACAACAGAATTCACTGAGGGTTCCTTATGTCTCAATCGTTCTCCTCTACCCCTCCCACACGTATCCAACTGTGGTTTTTATTTTACTAATCAGTCAGTCATGAACTCGAACATTTATGATCGACTTATGCCAAGAGATTTGTTTTAATTTTATATTTAATCCTTCTTGTTTGTCGTATTCTACTCACCTGATTTTCGTACATTACTTAGAATTCATCCAGCACTGCAATAGCTTCTCTAAGTTTGAGGCTCTGTGGAATGGAGTTGATAACAGGATTGAACAGCTTTTACAGAAGACTTCTTCACACAGCACATAGTCAACCTGTGGAACTCCCTGCCTGAGGAGGTTGTGAAGGCTAGGACTATAACAGGGTTTAAAAGAGAGCTAGAAAAATTCATGGAGGTTAAGTTCATTAATGGCTATTAGCCAGGATGGGTAAAGAGTGGTGTCCCTAGCCTCTGTTTGTCAGAGGTTGGAGATAGATGGCAGGGATGAGATCGCTTGATCATCACCTGTTCGGTTCACTTCCCCTGGGGCACCTGGCATTGGCCACTGTCAGCAGACCTTTGATCTGACCCATATGCCCATCTTTATGTTCTTATGTAACCAACTTTTCTTACCTATTTTTTGTGTTGTTGCTGCAGTAAATGTTAACTTTTCCTTTATGATCCTCACAAAGCAGAAGCCTTCAATCATTAGCCCAGTGTAAAGTGCTGGTAAAATTGAACTGCTATGAGATCAATGCAGAAAGAGCTTTACAGTAATATTTTCATAAGAGCCTAAGTAATTTAGGAGGCTAAATCTCAATTTAAAAAAACCCCTATTTTTAAAAAAAATTACCCTTAATGTTGATTATTTTGAAGACATGTTTCAGCTAAATATCTGTGACGGGGCAAGCCGCTTCCACCCCTCGGAAGCGGACCCGCCCTGCACTGCGCCCGCGGTTGCCCTCACACTCATGGGGGTGGCCTGGGAGGAATGAGCGGCGTATGGGCTTTGTACCACCGCGGCCGCACAGCTGAGTGGAGGGGGCGGGGCTGACGGAGGACGTCAGCTGGCGCCCCGGGGGGGGGGGGCGCGGGACACATGACGTGCACCGCGGCTGACGTCATGCGTCCGGGACATCGGCGCGGGCCATTTAAGCCCGGGATGGGGGCCCGGACCACACAACCCCACAGGCCAGTGTCTCAGGTGCTTCGTGTGTTTGGCGGCGGGAGTGAGATAGCGGGGATTGGTCAAAGACTTATAACGGATTCTGAAAGACTGTAGGGGGGACCCCGAACCCCCACATGTGGTGGAGAATGTGGGCATGACCTAAGGCCCCCCCCAGACAGTAGGGTAAGGGGGAGGGATATATATATATATATATAAAAACAGGACACACACACACACCCTGGAAAAGAGGAAAAGAAAGAAACTGGTGGAGGGCAAGCAGGAGCAAGGCGACACGCTCGCAGCACGTGGGGCACAAGTACACGGGACGATGGAGGCAGCCGACGTGTTCAAGTGGCTGATGGAGAATCAGCGGCAGCAACAGCAGCAGCAGATGGCCCTCCTACAACAACTAGCCGCCCAACAGCAAGACCAGCAAAGACAGCTGCTGAAGGACGTGGCAGAACAATACCAGGTGCAACAGGAGCGATGGGTGAGACAATGGGGGAGCTTGGGACGGGGGCAACCCCTAATTCAAGGCAGGGAAGCAGTGGAGGGGGGGGCCCTGGCCCAATTGCCAGTGAGGCTGGCCAAGATGGGGCCCTCAGACGATCCCGAGGCGTTTCTAGTCACTTTTGAAAGGGTGGCCACCGCCGCCAGGTGGCCAGAACAAAACTGGGCTACGATTCTAGCTCCATACCTCACGGGTCCAGCCCAGCTGGCCTATCGGAGCTTAGATCCGAGACACGCCCTACATTACTTTAAAGTAAAGGAGGCCATATTGGACCAATTAGGAGTCACCCCAGAGACATACCATCAGCAGTTTCGGCAGGAAAAATACCCTCTTGGGGCGCGGCCCCGGGTGGTAGCCCAACGGCTAAGGGAGGCTGGCTAGAGCCAGACCAGCAGACGGGGCCCTAGGTAGCAGAAAAAGTGGTGTTAGAGCAATTCATCTACATACTGCCAGAGGAGGGACAGCGTTGGGTCCGTTGATACCACCCCTCGTCACTCAGTGAAGCGGTGACATTGATGGAGGACTATATGGCAGCTGAGGGGAGTGAAGGAGGGAGTATAGGCCGGAGTGAGCACGCCCCCAGTGTAGGGAGGGGGGTTCGTCTCCCACTACGGCAAAGGGAGGGGCAAGGGGCGGGTGGGCCACCCAGTCCGAGTAAGGAGGGCACCCGGCATTTGGCTCCCGTATGGAGCAGGCCCACGAAGGAGGAACTCATGCTCCAGCCTCCACCCCGGGAGATCCGTAAGGAGAGTCCGCCCCCAGCCCGAACCCCGACCGGGGGTGTTACCAATGTGGTCAGGAGGGACACTTCAAGCGTGACTACCCGTACATGGACTGCTCATATGGCCAGGTAATGGTGGAGCAGTGCGAACGAGAGCCGCGAGTCGGCGGGAGGATATTAAGGGAAATAGAGGTGGAGGGGCATTCAACAATAGAAAGTATTCAACAATAGAAAAAGAGGCGTTAGCAGTGAAATGGGCTATTGATATGTTGCGGTATTATCTCCTAGGCAACCTCTTCAAGGTGGTAACCGAACACGCCCCCCTATGGTGGCTCCTAGCCATGAAGGACTCCAACACCCGAATTATGAGGTGGTACCTGGCCTTACAACCCTACCGCTTTGAGATCAGTCATCGGGCCGGGAAAGCTCATGGGAATGCAGACTTTTTTTCGAGAAGCATGGACGAAGAGCGAGAAGCCCAAACAAGGGGAGAGGAGAACGTAAGGAGGGAGGCGTGTGACGGGGCGAGCCGCTTCCACCCCTCGGAAGCGGACCTGCCCCGCACTGCGCCCGCGGTCGCCCTCACGCTCATGGGGGCGGCCCGGGAGGAACGAGCGACGTGCGGGCTTTGTACCGCCACCGCTGCACAGCTGAGCGGAGGGGGCAGGGCTGACGGAGGACGTGAGCCGGCGCCCCGGAGTTGGGGGGGGGGCCGCAGGACGCATGACGTGCACTGCGGCTGACGTCATGCGTCCGGGACACCGGCGCGGGCCATTTAAGCCCGGGACGGGGGGCTGTGCAGGGGGCTGAGAGGGGCGACAGAGCCTGGGAGGGGGAGAGCGAGACAGGAGAGTTCAGGCGGCGGAGAGAGGTAGCAGAGAGAGAAGGAAGCGAGTGGAGGAGGTCGGAGGCGGAAGCCGGCAAAGGTGGACGCGGAAGTTGGGAAAGAACAAGGGGGGGGGGGGCAGAATTAAGGTCAGAGGGCATAAGAAGACCTAGGTGGGGTAGGAAGTAGCCCAGGGCGGGGCGTGGAGCCGGTGAACCGGTGAGTTTCAGGCACTTGCCCCACCGGTTGGGCAAGTCCCCACGAACCTGTCCTTAGGGCCCTGGGCTGGGGTCCGGGAGTGAGGGCGGGCCCGGGCCCCCAACCCCACAGGCCAGTGTCTCAGGTGCCTCATGTGTTTGGCGGCGGGACTGAGATAGTGGGGATTGGTCAAAGACTTATAACGGATTCTGAAAGACTGTGTGTGGGGGGGAGACCCCCGGACCTCCACATATCATAGAGTAGGAATCCAAAATAAGCATTAAGCCCACCAAGTGTTTGTCTACATGTTAAGGTAATGCCCACTATGGGGCTGCAACTTCTAAACTGCACTAAATTGTTGCATATTAATAGGTTAATTATACCCTGCTGATGTGCATCAAATGTTCCATAGTGCATTTTTAACATAGGGCTGTTTCAACTATGGACTCAGTAGAGTAAAGCACAGTACCCTACCTCATAAACAAACCCTAATTCTTTTTAACTGTTTAAATTCTAATATTAGTACAGTATTCATGTAAAAATAGTGTCACAATTAGATTTTAATGTGAGCAAAAAGGTCACTGCTGCTCACCCACTGTTGTGTATTTGCCCCAAATTCTGTACTAAGTGGGCATGTAAGGTGTCAAATGAAAGCTTATGCTAATTCTATGTATACTACTCATATATTTGTATGATTTTTATATGTAAAGTTATGAGTATGGTCTCTGTACTTGTATTTTAAATGTTTTCTATCTGGGAGAGAGCACTAGGCATGGTTATCCAATGAATGGCTAAGCAAATTAATGATGATGCATAGACCTATGAAGGAAGGCTGAAAGAATTGGGTTTGTTTAGTTTAGAAAAAAGGAGATTGAGGGGGGACATGATAGCAGTTTTCAGGTATCTAAAAGGGTGTCATGAGGAAGAGGGACAAAACTTGTTCATCTTGGCCTCTGAGGAGAGAACAAGAAGCAGTGGGCTTAAACTGCAGCAAGGGAGGTTTAGGTTGGACATTAGGAAAAAGTTCCTAACTGTCAGGGTGGTCAAACACTGGAATAAATTGCCCAGGGAGATTGTGGAATCTCCATATCTGGAGATATTTAAGAGTAGGTTAGATAAATGGCTATCAGGGATGGTCTAGTCAGTACTTGGTCCTGCCATGAGGGCAGGGGACTGGACTCGATGACCTCTCGAGGTCCCTTCCAGTCCTAGTATTCTATGATTCTATAGACAAAGACTCTTAAGGTTGCCAATAAACACCTGAGGAATTCATCTAGGAAGCTGCAGACTAGGAAGTACATCATGGTTATTTGCATGAAAGACAGACAGAGGTCACTTGATCATGTGATCAGCTCCAGTTTGGGAGGTACCAGGAATATAAAAGTACCATAAGGGCGCCTCCATTTTGTCTTCAATCCTGCTCTTGATTCCAGAAGCATCCTTGCTATGGACAGAGGGCCGGGAAGGATTTACTGACCCATCCTGACATAGGATGTACACCAGAGACTTTTAAGTTGGCAGTTTGTAACATCTTTGCTAAGAGCCTGCTTCAAGAACTTGGTGATTGATGTATGTAATGTATTCTCTTTAACAATCTTACTCTCAAGCTTTCCTTTTTTTCATTAATAAACGTTTAGATTTTAGATTCTAAAGAATTGGCACAGCATGCTCTTTTGGGTAAAATCCAAAGTATACCTTGACCTGGGACTGTGGCTGTTTCTTTGGGACTGGGAGAACCTGTTTGGAGTTGGTGAGCTTAGTTTTCATAACCACTCATCTGTGTAAGGTGAGTACTGGCTGTGACACAGGGAACGCTGGAGTGTCAAAGGGGATTTGCTCGTGAGGCTTCTTGCTGGCCAGAGTGGCAGCTGGAGTGCTCGGTGTGACTGGTTTGGTGTGTAAGGGTGCATTTACACTGCACTGTTATTTCAAGTTAACTAGCATTATTTCGAAATAACCATGTGAGCATCAACACAGCCAAATGTTATTTATTCCTTCACAAACATAACACAAGAACATGACCAAATTAAATTTATAGGCAGCAGATTTAAAACAAACAAAATAGGTCTACAGGGGCTGGATCATGAGGATTGTCTCTAGTTTATTCCTTCTGAAGCACCTGGCCTTGGCCACTGTTGGAAGACTGGGCACAGGGTTAGAAGGACTGTTGGTCTGACCCAGTATGACCATTCTGATGTTCTTATATAGAGCTGAAATATATCTGCTCCTTGCTGTAACCCACTAGACTCCTCTCTCCTTCCAGAGCTGAGAGTCCTGTTGGACTCTTTCTCCAGAGTTAATATATATATTCTTACTATGTTACTAACATTTTAAGTCTAATCAGTGTCCCTTAAATTACTTGCCACAAGATGTCAAAAGATGCTAATATTCATGCTGAGTAGGTCTAATATTTATTTAATATTATTTCTTTTTCATATGAATTAGATACTGTGCTCTTGTCAGCTAACTGCTAAGTTTTCTGCCTTACTAGCCCCTGGATAGAGATGATGGTAGATGGGGCTGGTTCCTCCACAGTTGGAGCTTGTCTTGTACTAAGCATGCTCAATAACACTGCTGAAGCCTCTGTCCTCCGTCTGCCTCCTTCATGCTCTCACTCTCCCCCCCCCCAATCACAGCATGCACAAGTTGCCCCCCCAAAATATGAACTGGCACCCCTGTTTGGGTCTGCAAGATTAACTTGAAAAATTCAGGCTAAAAGAGATCCATGAAAAATGAATCAGATCCATTAATTCAATATTGGGATCAACTTTTCCTGAGAACCAGATAAGATGTAGAGATAACTGATAGACATGACAATATTCTAAATGAAAAGATAGCATTTAAAAATATAGAAAACAAAGTAGGATCCACAATAGCATATTTGTAGGAGGTGATGGAAGTACAAAATATGCAGAAAAATCACAGATAATTTTTTCTATAATGTCATAATTCTGAAGACAATCAGGCAATATCTATAATAGGTACTTGTGAAATGTAGAGTTTTTGGAACGTGGAACCAATTTTCACATTTGGCATGTAGATTTGAGTCCAGTTTTTTGGGGTTCAAAATCTTATTTTATCTGGATAACAGTACTTTTTGTTTTTGGCATTGTAAAACTGAGAATGAAAGTTATAGGTCTGGAAATATGTGCTGCTTCTTCCTGCCAACCTAGGGGTTTACTGTGGAGGTTACACATAGGTCTGTACTTGTCCTGCAAATGCAACAATATATCTGTATTTGAAATCAGACAACTGCACGAAAGTGGTGGGAGATATGGATGTAGAGGACACTTACACAGGAGATTTATCAGCTACACAATTCTCAACAAAAGGGAGACCAGACG
Source organism: Pelodiscus sinensis (assembly GCF_052426305.1). Lineage (NCBI taxonomy): Eukaryota > Metazoa > Chordata > Testudines > Trionychidae > Pelodiscus > Pelodiscus sinensis. The sequence goes on from NC_143057.1 coordinate 91,966,708, forward strand.
AATAAAAAGTAAACTTATGGAGCTAAATGGCAATTTCAAGATATCATTCAAAACAAATAAAAAACTTCCAAAATTAGGAAATCTAACCTCACTAGAGCCTTAAAAAGGGATCATAAATTACAACAGGCAATATGTAAAAAGGAATATAGGAGGGAAAAGATGAATTTCATAGAGCAAATAGCTTTTAAACTAATATGAATAAATTTGTTTTAGTATAAAAGAACCTGGAAATCTGCAAAAGAGTCACTGGTTTGATAAGTCCCCAGAGTTTAAAAGGAACAATTAAGGAAGACAAAGATATGGCTCAGAAACTAAATGATTTCTTTGAATCAGTTTTTATCACAGAGGATGCTGAGAAGATACCTGCCTGGGACCTGCCCTTTTCTGGTAATAGAGATGAGGTTGCATCAGAAACTGGAGTGTTAGGGGGGGAAAAAAGGGTACTAGAACAAATTTAAAAGCAATAGATCACCAGGCCCAGAGATGTACAACCATGAACTCTGAAGGAATTTTAGAGAAGGTGACTTTAATGATGTTTAAACAAGTACCTTTCCGCCTGAAAGATATTTGCTTACACTATCCACATTAAATCTGTAGAAACCACTGCAAGATTTAAAGGGAGACTGGAGAATAAAGAGGGATGACAAGAATAATTAATTATAACAGGTAATACAAAAATGATTGTCGGAATGTTATAAAACTTCCTGCTTTACAAATGAGAATAACTTCTAACTAATAGATGTTAGGATAAAACATTAATCCAGAGGGGGGTCAGGGAGGCAGTTGTACATTCATCTGGCTTTGGCCACTATCAGAGGGTATGTCTACACTACCCCGCTAGTTCGAACTAGCGGGGTAATGTATGCATACCGCACTTGCTAATGAAGCCCGGGATTTGAATTTCCCGGGCTTCATTAGCATAAGCGGGGAGCCGCCATTTTTAAATCCCCGCTGCTTCGAACCCCGTGCAGCGCGGCTACACGGGGCTCGAACTAGGTAGTTCGGACTAGGTTCCTATTCCGAACTACCGTTACTCCTCGTGAAACGAGGTGTACTGGTAGTTCGGAATAGGCACCCTAGTCCGAACTACCTAGTTCGAGCCCCGTGTAGCCGCGCTGCACGGGGTTCGAAGCAGCGGGGATTTAAAAATGGCGGCTCCCCGCTTATGCTAATGAAGCCCGGGAAATTCAAATCCCGGGCTTCATTAGCAAGTGCGGTATGCATACATTACCCTCCTAGTTCGAACTAGGAAGGTAGTGTAGACATACCCAGAGACAAGACACTGTACTACATGATGAATGGATATAAACTAATATGGTAATGCCAAAGTTCCTATCAGTACTCTTTACTTAGTTGGTACATCTCATTTTTGTTTTACGGTACTGCACTTTCAGTGCAATAGGAATGGAACACTTTAGCAGCAATGTGACAGAGCGACATGTCTCCATCCCACATTAAATAATAAAAAATAATTCAAGTACAGCTTCACTTTATTTTAAATGAACTGAGATTCAGGTTGAGTAAATAATTAATCTTGCTTTCTTTGGTAAAATATTTTATTTTTATGTTATTTTATTTTTTGAGGCTGCAGACTTGCCACCTAATTTTTCTTACTTTTAGAAACCGGAAGACCCCTACCCTCAAAATGCAAGCTGACTTTTACATCATTAAAAGAGGGCAGTTGCAGATGCTTGAAAGTGTTAGTGTGAGACTCATTCTGACTCTTTTTATGAAAAGTATCATCAGTGATTGAACCTGAAACTTACTATGGTACTAAAATGTTTGAAGTAATATTATGTTCTTCAAAGATTAAAAAAATACAGATTTTGATTAAAGTAGGAAATTCTTAATACTTAGATATCCTAGGGAGTGGATATATTGTAAATAACTAAATAGTAGATTAAACTAACCGAGAGCACAATATAGGCTTACTACAGATCATGGTTTCTTGGGATTTGGAAGGAGCACTTACAGTTAGCTTATGTCTGCTATTTTCCAACATCTGATAAGAATTTATAACAGATGGAAGTGATTGCAAAGTGAACAGCACTCTCTTCATGTTCTCTATTCTGCTGATTTAATCACAAACATACCGAATCTGATAGTAATGAAACAATAGACTTGCTGTCGATGAGATCACCAAATGGTTTCCATAAAATCCTATCAGACATTGTAAAATGTAGTCCCTATGAATTTATAATCTTTTTCAGACCTGCAGTATCACCTATCTGTACAAAACAGTAAACCTTCTGTCCTAAAAAAGATCATATCTAAAAAGTATAGTTCAACTTAAGCTCGCTTATAATTATGGTGGGAAAAAAAAATCAGAATTTGCAAATAGGGAGGCAGGCCAAAGAAGATTTTTCTGAGTTAATAGGTCCAGAAACGTCCAGACTTAAGCAATAATGCATAATCTTTATTATGAAATGGCCACATTACTCCCAAAGAGAGCCTTTATTCACCTCTGAATTATGTATTCTCTAAATGACACATATTTAACAAACTACTTTTAAAGAACCTGATAGTGCACACCATTAAGTGCATGTTTAAGCATAGAACTGTCCCCATAAACTTCAATGTAACTATTCATGTGCCTAAAGTTCAGCATGTGTCTAACTGTTTGTAGGATCAGGATGAAAATGAGTTAGAGCCATAAAACATTACATATGATCTCTTTATTGTTTCACTCCACCTGTAATTGCATCATTCCACTTTAATGGAGTTAATCTAATTATATAGATATTTGAGAGAGAATGTATAATTAACTAATTTTTAAACGTCAAAATCACGTACAATTGAACAGTTTAAAGCCTGATATCACAAAACTTTCCAAGTTCAGAAGCAACTGTTGTGCTTCATTCATAGTCAGTGGAAATCTCTTCCTACTGGTACAAATTGCAGTTTCTAACCTGGTAGAGCCACAAGATGGTGGTGGTGGTAATACTCATATTAGTAGAGTCATTCAATAAAATTAGTCATAGTGTTCAGTAATTTATAATTCATCCTTAATATTTACCCTGTCTGCTGCCCTCTAATCACTCTTCTCCCATACTGTTTTCAACTTTCCAAGTCCTTAAGCAACTTCAGACCACAGTGTGCATAATGAGTTTCCTGGGTCTTGTTCGTTTGTTCAACTACAGAAATTCAATACAAACCGTACCAATACCAGCATCATGGTAAGACTTTAACTGCATTAAATTCCAATATTTGTTCCTCAGCAAATGCAATTTCATTGTTTTGTATTTACATTTTATGACAAAAATGAAATTTCATACCTACCAAGAAAAGTCACAGAGGGTGACACAGTGGCAACTATAAATTCAAATTTCTGGGCTTTTGTGCATTTATATTCTCTGTTATATCAAGGCATTTTGAAGGGTGCATGTTGTAGCTGAGTATCTATGCTAGATTTTGCGATACCAACAGCAATCCAATAAGCAATAATTTGCACCTTAGATTAATTTGCAGTGGAATACTTGAAGTGATCCACTCCAGAAAGCAAACAAATGTCTATTTTAATAGGAGTAATTCCAACTTTTTAAGCTCCATCTCTTACCCATTCCCTTCCTACACAGCATAAGCATTGCTCTAAGGCAGTGTTTCTCAAACTGTGCTCCGCGGAGCCCCAGGGCTCGTGAGATATCTCCAGGGGCTCCACGAGGTTGACAAACTGGAAACATCGATAGGTACAACACATACTATCAGTGGACTGCTGGGGCTCCGCATAAATTTTTACACATGTAAAGGGCTCCGGAGCCCAAAAAGTTTGAGAACCGCTGCTCTAAGGAATGGCTTACTTTGACCATGCTACAGAGCAATGAAACATGGGTTAGATCTGAGCGAGAGAAAAAAAAACAAACTTCTGTGTGATCCATTTACACCAAATAAAAAGTATTTTAATTCAGCTAATGTGACTCTCAAAGAGACTCAGTACAAATGGAAATAATGGGTTATTTATTTTTTGCATAGAATCTTAAATTGTACTAGAATAATGGCTGACAAAATGAAAGGCCAGTTAAGGCAATCTATATATCAGTGCTAATTGTAATTAAGAGATCTTTTCTAGACAGAAAATGAACCAACTGGTTGATTTCAAAATGCTGATTATCATCTGTATCAGATACAACACATACTGGACTCCATAAAACTCCTATGAGACTCATTTAAAAATGTTTAATTCTACTTAACCTGCTAATATTTAATTAATATGTCCTCATTACAGTATCAAAACAATAAATGGCATTATCAGTTAAATAACCATTTATATTTTTGTTATAAATATAGGCCCCGATCCTGCAGAAACTTTTGCACATGCAAAATTTTATACAAGACTATACTCCCATTGTATTTAAAATGTTTTACTTTATTACTAGGGGGCTGTGCCCCCTGCTTGCTAGAATCGCCAATCCCCCTCTTTGGGGGTAGGGTGTCTGGCCAGGAAGGAGGGGTCAGATGCAGGCTGGGGGTAGCTGTCTGGCCAGAAGGGAAGGGGCAGGAGCACGCTGGGGGTGCGGGGTCTCAGTGGAGAATGTGTGTGAGGATGCAGGGTCTAGGTGGCGGGGATGTGCAAGGGGCCTGGGGCATGAGGTCTCAGCAGGGTGATGAGTGAAGGGGTTGGGGATGTGGGGTCTCAGGTTAGGAAGATATGAGTGAGTGTGCTAGGGGTGTGGAATCTCGGCCAAGGGTGTTTGCGAGCGGGCTGGGAGTGTGGGGGAGGCTATGCATATCCCATCCCGCCCTGAGCACCAGGGAGGCCACACGACACCTGTTCCCCCCCACCCACCCTGGAGCACCAGAGAAGCTGCGCTGCTCCTCTCCTCTCCCCTGAACAGTGGCATAGGAAGGCCACATGGCTCTTGCCCTCCCCACAGTCCCTGGGAGACCGCATGGCTCTCAGCTCCTCAAGATGGGAGAGAGGGGAGGCCATGCAACTCGCGGCCTCCGGGAGTACTAGTGAGGGGGTAGGAGGGAGGCTGTGGGGCCGCAGTACAGAGAGGGGGAGGGAAGAGGCCAAGTGGCAGCTGGACGTAGATGATGTCACTCTGTCATTCCAGGAAATTTTTACACACACACACACACACACACACACACACACACACACACCCCGTATTCCAAACTAAAATTTAAAAATAACTGTTGAAAGAACATTAATGGTATATCTTTGAGAAATTTAGAGTACAAAACCCCAAACCTGAGAACACTTAGGCACATGCTTAACTTTAAGAACATAAGTAAAAATAAACCTATGAACATGTATTTGAAGGATCAGGGTCTAGGTGACTCACCCTTTTTATCTCATATATCTGTGATGGCCTTTACAGTTCTTACATACCACAATACTGAAATCAGTGACTAATACATTTTTAGCCTTAAGTCTTTAGAGGTGTTAATCTGACTCTTAACATTACTTTATGTAGTTTTTCAACAGCCAAATTTATTCTCAAATATGATGTCTGAAACTATTTAAATTGGCTTAGAGAATTTTTTTTATACAACAGTATCATACGAATATTTCTGGTAACCCTGCCACTGGACAAATTAATTTGATCAATGCTGTTATCGCTATGTGTGGAAAAATGAAATGTATAACTGAAGGAGTCTGATTTATGAAAAGATAAGCATTTTATTATGCAATTAATATTTTTAGCATGTGTAAGCAATGTCTGTAGAGTGAAAAAGCCAGAATATTTTGAATAACATCATTGTTTTATATTGTTTCAATGATATGCTAGTTGAACTTTTACTTATGACTCCACTTTTTCTGTACTCTTTACAAATTCATAAACATTTATTCTCAGCACAGATTAGTTACAGTGAACTGGCAGGGGAAAGCACAATTTAAGCAAAATTCTAATAAAAAATTCTTAGGAATTACTGAAGGTGCTCATAACTCTAAAAGAAAATTAACATTTTATTTATACTACACAGTAGCCTTGGTTTGATTCTAATTTAGAACCATTCAACTATAAATATTGCAGTCTACAAATAAACCATTTAAACAGTTCTTAAGCGTCAAACAAGGACAATATGACATGATCTGCATTTATAAATTAAAGGTCATGTTCTTAAAACATTTCTCTCTGTTTTGATCAGAACGATTTAGTAGAAAAAAGTCCCTTTGTTCCCAGTCCAAATTGACAAAAGAAAATGGTTTTACAAAAAATAACATCATGAAAAACAAAACCCAAGATGTTGTAGCAAGTGGTACTTAGTGACAGAGGCAAAAATATTCCACACTAGTCTTGTACCTGCTGTAGCATACATTTCTTAGTATGTCACCACAGTTATACTGGTTGGAGCTAAAATCCTTTCCAACGCATATTCATTGTGAGATGAAATACTGTGGCCCACTCCAAGCTGTTCACACAGGTGGCTAATCTATTCTATAGTTAGGACTACATAAGGCAATTTATATCAACCTAATTATTTCAGTGTTTACAATACTGCCTTCCTCCTCCCAATGTAAGTGTTCTACTACATTGTCATAACTCCACCTCCACAAGAGGCATAAGGCTTATATCAGTATACTTAAGGCAACACACTGCCTACACAGGCACTTCGTCGCTTACATTGGCTGTTGGCTTTCTTGTCAGGTTCATGGCAGGAAGTCATGAAATTTACAAGAAAGTTGGACAGGTAGAACCCATTTTATACCACTTCCCTGGAGAGCTGGGGGGCTGGAACCTGCTCCTGGCTGGAAGCTAAGGAGGAGAATGGGCTCCTCTCCCAGTGGGGAGTCAGGGCAAAAAGCCCCGAGTGGCTTTAGACCTCACTCTCTGCCAGAAGCCAGGCAATCTTGTCAAGGAGAGCTATGAAATTGACAAAGCTGCTCAAGCCCTGGCAGGGTGGGGGCCAAGAAGCCAGGGCAGCTGAATCCCACTTCCTGGGGCAAGAAGCCTTGGGTGGCTTCCCTCAGCTCCCAGCAGCAAACAGGGAGAGAAGTCCTGGGCAGCTTTCCTACTCCCAGGCTACATCTACACTGCAGGCTTCTTACACAAGAAGCTTTTTGCGGAAGAGATCTTCTGCAAAAACTTCTTGCGCAAGAGCGCATCCACACTACAAAAGCACATTGATGCGCTTTTGCACAAGAGAGCGTCCAGACTGCCTGGACGCTCTCTCAAAAGAAAGCTCTGATTTCTATTCACATAATAGCCACCAGATCACCTGTGCTTTTTTTTTTTCGATTGACTTTTTTTGTGCAAAACCCCCGTTGCCCGTCAACACACATCTTTTTGCACAAGAGCTCTTGCACAAAAAGGGGTTATTCTTTGTAGAAAGAGGAATACCTACACCGCAAAAAACCCTCTGTTCTTTTGATTTACTGTAAATTTACTTGTGCAAAAACGTGCTTGAGGTGTGGGTGCTCTGTGAGTTTTTTGCGTAGCCCCAGAGAGGAGCAGGAGCCTATACAAGCAGCTGAACTCCCAGCAAGAACCTGCCAGTGAAACAAAAACTGGGTGCTCAACTCCCCACGCTGCCCTTTTTAGGTTGGTGGAAATGTTTAATGGAGGGTAGTGTGAACATGCACCACCACAGTAATTGCTAATATAGGCTGACTTCCATTTCTACTGTAGTAACAGAGCTCATTGAAAAATTTCCAAAGCAACGGTTTTCCTTCAAAAAATGCTAATTCCATGAAAAACAAACATTTTGCAAAAATATATCAATATTATTAGAATGTTCTCTGGGAAGCTATATTAATGTTGAAAATACTTTCATAAGTTAAGTTACGTTAATTATATTATATAATAATATACAAAATTTAACATTTCAACAAGGTTGAATAGAAAATTTTGCAATGTTTCATTTCACAAAAAATGTCAAGCTTTCAACTTTTGTCCCAATTACGGTTGAAGCTAAATTTTAAAATCTTGGCATTTCCTGAGGTATAGAGATTCTGTTTTTCTTCTAGCTTTACTGTTGCCATGCATGACACAAACAGTTGATGCAGAGGATTCTCCCGCATGCCTATGCTAGACAAGCCACAATATGGTCCTAATGGATATCCATTTGCTCTTTTCTCCAGCATGCTTTCAGACATTATCTCGCTTTTTTTCAAATGTAAGCAAGAGTTCCAGTTTTATTCCAGCTGCTTTGCTTCGCTGACATGAAAAGCAGCCAGAACATACTAGAGAAAGTATCCCATAGTCTTCAATAGCATGTTTTTCATGCATCAAAAAAGTACACTGTAAATATTATAATAAAATATTCATGTTCCTAACAAGATTATAAAAGGACTGAAATATCAAAAGCTTTTATAATATGTACCAATGACTTTCAATTTTATAGATAGCCATACAAATATTAGATACTTCTCATTGACTACAAGAATCAAAAGTTTAGCACTTTGGCATATCACCTTCAATTGAACATCAGTGTGTATGACATTTCTAGTTCTAATATGTTGCCACTCGATATGTAAAATCCTGTTTAACTGGTTAACCAATTGCTTGTTACTTGGTTGCTATAGTCAGGTGGGAGAAGCCCCTGCCTTCAGGGCACCTGGGCCCATCGTGGACAGAGGCTGCTCTGGACACTAGAGCAGTCCCTGTGGGCCCACCACAGGCAGAAGCTGTTCCAACCTGGCTAGAGCAGCCTCTGTCCACAGTGGGTCCTACGGGGCTGGAGCAGTCCCCTGTCCACGATGAGCAGGGAGCTGCTCCAGCCTCCTCACCGTTTAACCAGAACCGGTAAGCATTGCCCATTAAGGAGTGATACTTATCAGTTAACCCGTTAACCTTTCACATCCCTAGTTGCCGCTGAAATATCACAGAAGATATGAAACTAATGCTAGTGGTTCAACTTATTTTTATATAAAGCATGTTTTCTGTAAAATGTATCCTGTAATATTTAAAAGTGACCAGAATTCACATTAGCACTGAAACCTGTGAGTCTTCATTGTGTTTATTTTTACTCTTGTTTTAAAACTTTTCCAAGGTTGTTTTCATGGTTGCAAAAGGCTAGAATTGTTTTTCTTTATTTGAGCTATTCCTACTCCTATTGTAATTTAAATAAACTCACCACATTTAACGTAGGTGTAATATCCTTCAAATTGCCCCAGAAGCTCAATTGATTTCATCCCACATTTAAAATACACCTTCTTTAAATTAATATAGGATGTCCCTGACACAAATAGCTTACAACCTAATGTGATACAAAGATAAAAGGGTGGAGAAAGAGAAATACAAGTAATTAGGCAGATGACATACATATGTTTTGTTAGCACAGTGGATATGTTTTGTGTTTTATTTCAGCGTAAACATATTCAACTGTTAACTAACTCTTGAGACAGAAGTGAGATGTTCACATCTGATTTAAAGAGAGAGCATTAGGTTATGTCTACACTTCAGTAGCTCCTATCACTACAGTGATGCTGCTGTAGGGTCTCTATGCTGGATAGAGAGAGCTTTCCTACCAGCACAATTAAACTACCCGCAACCAGCAGAGGTACCTATGTTGGTGGGAGATTCTGTCCACACCAGTGCTTTTGTCAGTCAAACTTATGTCAGTCTGGGGTGTTTTTTCACATTACTAGCCAACAAATGTTTTGACAACTAAAGTACTAGTATAGAAAGCCTTTGATGACCTTCTTAAGTGGAGGGTTGGGGAAAAGAGAAGTTCTTTAATAAGTTAAAACATACCTGTGAGAGGGCTCCATTAAGCAGGCTGAGATGAAAGCATTAGCATTTGCCACATAACTCCATTTTCCTTTTAGATTTGCAGTTCACTGTTAAAATGAAAGCTTAGATTCTGCTGGAAACAGCAAATATGTGGAAAATCCAAGGGAAGACTCCAAATCCTTAGGATTTGTGAGGTTTTTGTATGAACAGATTTCTATTGTTCCTGAAGATTACCCACACATTCAGGCACCAGGCCGCATGGCATGAGTTATGTTATCTGTGGACATTTAAACAGTACCAGCAGGTACCAGCTGGGCATTCCAACCTCATTTTTCCTGGTATGTAGAATGTCAAATAACTGTTCAGAATGATGTGGAAATGTAAAAAAGAATGATTTTATCAATGTTGTTAATTTAACTTGGATTAATCACTGCTACTGAATTTCTAGACATGTTAAGTTATACAAATATTTTGATATGGACTCACACTATTTTCATTTATTTTGTCATTAACTGGTCATAGAGCCATAGGTAAATGGCTGTGTTTAGGCCAAATGCCCAGAACATTTAAGTATCTCACACCGTAACAATAGTGGTCTTTGTTGGACACCATCTGCTAGCAGAAAATATTTTCTTAAATCATTGTGCATCTGTTAACAGAAATGCACTGCACTTTCACAAACTGAATTACATTTAAATGCAAACTAAATACTAGTCACAAACACAGCACATTTGAGATAAAGACACTCTACAGGGTAGCATTCCCTTATAATATCCTTGGTTATATTCTATTAAGAATACAAGAATGGTCATACTGGGCCAAACCAAAGGTCCATCTAGCCCAGAATCCTGTCATCTGACAGTGACCAATGCCAGATGCCAAAATTAGTTCCAGTATAGATCCTTGAGGCACACCACTAGTTACCTCTCTCCATTCTGAAAAGTAACCATTTATTCCTACCCTTTGTTTCCTGTCTTTTAACCAGTTATCAATCCACGAGAGGACCTTTGCTCTTATCCCATGACAACTAACTTTACTTAACTTTAGTCAGGGGGTCAAAGGCTTTCTGGAAATCTATGTACACTATAGCCACTGGATCCCTCTTGTGCACATGTTTGTTGACCCCTTCAGAGAACTCTAATAGATTAGTAAGACATGATTTCCCTTTACAGAACCCATGCTGACTTTTGCCCAACAAATTATGTTCTTCTATGTGTCTGACAATTGTATTCTTTACTATTTGTTTCATCTAATTTGCCTGGTACTGACATTAGACTTAATGGTCTGTAATTGCCAGCATCACCTCTAGATTCCTTTTTAAATATTGGCATCACATTAGCTATCTTCAAGTCATTAGGTCCAGAAGCTGATTTAAAGGATAGGTTACAAACCACACTTAATAGTTCCACAATTTCACTCTTGAGTTCTTTCAGAACTCTTGGGTGAATGCCATCTGGTGCCAGTGACTTATTAGTGTTAAGTTTTAACAATTTGTTCCAAATCCTCCTCTAATGACACCTCAATCTGGGACAATTCTTCAGATTTGTCACCTAAAAAATGGCTCAAGTTTGGGAATCTCACTAACATCCTCAGCCGTGAAGACCAAAGCAAAGAATTCATTTAATCTGGGGCATCTGGCATTAGCCACTGTTGGAAGACAGGATACTGGGCTAGATAGACCTTTGATCTGACCCAGTATTTTACCAAAAGATCTATTTCATCCTATTGATGAAGTGATCAGCACAAGAAAGTATGGCAGGATACCTGGGAAATTTCCAGCAAAATTTTAGACTATAAAGGTTTCAATAAGTTTTTAAATGTTTATTCAAACTAAAAACTGATATGTTCATGAGGTTCCGTCAGCCTTTGTAGTTACTAAACTGTTGAGAATACAAAAATTGAAAAATCAAAAATTCATACTGCTAATGGAAATTTTTGCAATTTACACTTTCATGGAGAAATAAAATTCTTAACACATCATGAATACAAGTTTGTTAAGCTGTTAAAATGAAATAATAAAATGTATTAATATATATCATAGAATACTAGAACAGGAAGGAACTCGAGAGGTTGCCAAGTCCAATCCCCTGCTGAGTGTAGATGTGGGTGTATACACGCTCCAAATTATAAACTGCAATCTACAATCATTTCACCAACTAACTTAAATACTTTAACGGTGGAGAATAAAATCTGTTTTCAAAATATTGTGACTCTCCTGTGCTCAACATCCAAGACTTAACTTCCAGACAGTATATTTCATAATAAATACAGACTAAACATCAACAAGTAAATTACTGAGATATGTTCTATAAAGTGTATAAGTATTCCTTCCTTAACTCATGGAGCCATGGTTTGTTTTGAAGACAAAGGAATAGTTCATTATATTTATAATACTTGAACTTTGTTTTCTTTTCTACTATGCTCACAAATGGACAAAATCACTGTAACATTTAGCCAGCATTGTGACTGATCTGAATTAAACTTTCTCCCACTACCTTGAATGCATTTGTCACATCCCCAATGCTTTATGAAAATTGGCTTATGAATATAAATATTTACTACTTGAAGATGCTTAAAGCAAAATGTATCACAACATTTTTAAAGTCAGGATCTGCTGAATGTGTATATTCTATTTGTGTGCATGTATCGTTCTTGAATTTGAAGTTAGAAATATGAAGTGTGAATCTACTTATAAATCTAGAATTTGTATTGAGAGCCATTAGTCATACTTAAGAACTTAATGGTCTGGTTGCTCAAGGTAACAATCCATGAATTGTTTTGTTTTTCCTGTTAGCCTGGATTATAGTTGGTCCTCCCAACCCATGTAGCCAGGCCACTTGATGTTGGAACTCATTTGGGATTTTGCACTTTTCCGCTCAAAGTGAAAAAAGTTTGAACTGAACACAAAGAATTCCTGTCTTGGGCAAAGGGGATATGAAGGTGGGAAACCAAACAATAGGGGCAGTTGCCAGATGCCAGGAAACCTCCATTTGCCCCATCCAACATGCCTGATGGAAACATTAAAGACTGAACGGGGGAAGGATTGGGCCCAATCTAGGAGGCTTTGTTTATTTTGGCTTAGTAACTCACTTTAATCTGTCTGTTTTCATTCACAATCGTTTAACTCCTACTTTTAATACTCAATAAACAAACATGTTTTTATTATCAAGCCCAATATAAATAAATGTTACCTAGAGATGGGGGAAGCACTGCAACATCTCTCTCTTTCACTGATAATGAGAGCAAGCCTTATGAGCTTTTTCTGTGTAAGACTTTTATAAAAAGTAAGACAAATTTATTTAGGATTTTGGTCCCTTTTAAGGGTTGTGTTCCTAGATGTTGTCAAGGCTCTATAGCTGAGTCTTACAGAGCTGAACTGCTTCAGTGTCTGTGTTGATCTGCTGGGGGCTGTTACCCCAACTCTGGGCCTTGGTTGGGGGAACTGGCCCAGCAGAACAGGGTGATGGAGTGTTCCAGAGGGCAGGCAGACAGGCTCAGTGGTATGATCAGCACATTGGGTGACAGCTCCAAAGGGACTTCTGTGACTGAACCCATCACAACATTGTCCATACATTCAGCAATTAACATGTGCGCTACTTTAAAATATTAAAAATCTGTGATAATTCTTTAACAAAGGTTGCATTTATTATAAGAAAATACATAAGTTGACTTTCAAATTCCATAAGGATTATACAATGTAATTATGACTAAGAAACTTGATGTTACTACTACACTAGAAATGTGCATATTTCCTGTTCTAAACAAACTCTTTGTAATTTAGAAATAACTATTTTCTTTATCATGGGTTAGCCACTCCTGCTTTCTGTCTTTATCTCTTACGCTGCTCAGACACAGAAAGATTCTGCAGAAAGATAATTTTTAGGTGGTCTTTGAGTTCCACAGGTTTCATATACCATTCTGGTAGATCAACAACTCAGTCTTTCATCCTTCACTTACCATGTCTTTCTTTCAGTTCATACCTCATCAGAGAATGTCACTACTTCACAAAATAGCAAATCTACATTCTGATTCAGATCCAATTAGAATATGCAGAAAATAAAATTTAGAATTGGCTATATTAATCAGGTTCATAAAAATGTCTGAAAATCTTCTAAGAAGGTATGATTACAGAAAAATGATTGTTAACTGACTCAAAGTGTTGCTCAGACTCACTTCCTTCAGACAACATTAATAGTCTTTTTCTGACCACACCTGTCCCTTAGGAGTCTCTAATGGAGTAATGATGTTATGTTTTTGGTCTCAATTCATACAGGGAGAAAAAATATTCTTTCATCTTCTTGGGGGGGCGAAGGAGAGACACGTGGGAGATACATTTCCAACATACATAGTGCATTTTCATGAAAATGCATCCTTTCCCAGTAACTTCATTTCCTTGAAACATTCCAAGTTCTCTCCCCCATCCGCCTCTTCAGCTGAGTGTTTATGTCTTTCGTAAAAAATTCCAACACCTGGAAACTGTTTTATCTGCCTCTTGTCCCAGGATCTTAATTAACAAGTCTCCACTCTTACTTACCCCATGACCCCAAAAGCCTTCCTACTTCAACTAACCAGCAACTGTTGCCTTTTTTTTTTCTTATGTGAGGCTTTCAATGAGTGTGTTTTCAGTCTCTACCATAAAGCAGATCTTTCATTACACTTTTAACAGACCAGTATTAAATTGATAATTATAAGTGCAAATAAAATTGTGAACTCCTGCAATGAAAACAAAGCAATACTTAAAATATATATCCATGAATATTCATCCAATTTTTTTTAAAAAAAATAACTTGTTTGAGTTGCATTTGTGTTTCTTTTATAACTGCTTTCTATGAATAATATAGCCAGCAAGTTTACTTCCATGAGCATTCATTGAAAAAACAAATTTTACATGAAAATTAACCAAAAGCAACTTTTCTACTTGCAAATTCTGTTACGGGCACTTGGATCCTGATTTTAAAATCAGAGAATAGAAAAATATCAATGTGTAATCAAAACTATATGTCACAAATTATAAATACCCTCACTGAAGTGCTCATGACTGTACACAATTTATTAACTAAGAATTTCATAAATAAAATTAAGAACATTGTAATCTGATTACAGACAAAAGGAAATTTTAAAAATTCTTCAAAAGTTGTGTATGTAAAGTTGCTTTTATTCATATGCACATATGCATTTTTTGGAAAATGTATCAATAACAAAACATTTACATTAAATTTTAGCAGGCTCTAGCACTGGAGGTTACCAAGATTGGTGTAAATAATCTGTTCAGTCAACAATTATTCCATTGGGGTGATTTAAAATCAACACTGACAACAGACAATCTGAATGAGTCCCATCTGATCTTCTGTGGTAAAAAGGTGATGGCAAAGATCTGGATAATAAGAGAATGTTTATGATACGAGAGAGAAAAAGAATGTATCTTCAGGACTCCAGACAGGGAAATAAACTTCTGGTAGAACACTCAATTAAATCTCAGTGGATTTCACAAGAAGTCAGTCTGTCCAATAAAGGGGAAGGGGCACCTGATAGGAAATTGAATAGATGGCTTTATTTCTGACATAGTTCACTCAGAGTCTCAATAAGACCAAAAGTAAATAGGAGTTTAAAGTTGAGGTTCTTTTATTCAAAAATCTCAAAGCATCAGCAGATAGAGACATCAAAGGCATTTTCTGGATAGCAAAAGAAAAGATAGTCAGGAGAAGTGGGATTCAGAAATGGGAAATTTAACCTGAACAAGGAACTAGTTCCTGGCAGTTAAATCTATTAGGCTGTGAAATAATCAAGAGAACGGATGAAAAAAGATAATCAGAAGACTTTTTTCTAGAATTAACAAAATATTAAAAATGCACAGGAAACCCTCCTTATAGGTAAGATGATAGGCTAGACAACCTAACAGATCTCTCTGCCTTTAGCTAACATGAGCCTAATGTCATGCCATTATTTGTAAGAGGAATGATTTCACATTCCAAGTACTTAGTTAGGTAACAGTAATTGGTACAATTGTAACTGAAATAATTGGTATCACTGAAACTTGGTAATTTCTTCAACATCAAGACTGGATGCATTTATGGAAGATATGCATTAGTCAAGAACAAGATATTGGGCTCAACACAAGATTAATTGAGTGAAATTCAAGGGCTTGTGAAATACAGAAGTAAGACTAGATCCATGGTGTCCAACATGCTAGAAACTAGCCACAATGGGTATTTGGCCAGTTGAGTGTGCTTAGTTTGCTATAGCATTTTCAGAATCTCATAGCTAGTTCACTATAGCAAAGACTCTTTAGACCCAGAAACAATTTCTGCAGCTGAGAGTTGTGTCAAAAATATAGATTATACATTTATTTGTAATTTATATGTTTGGAATAAAATTCTTTAGCACATAGAATTGATTAAAGGGCCAGTGCAGGGCCGGCACCCTGTCACAACCTCTATCATATCCCCACTTAGTATCCTCTTTTCTAAGCTGAAAAGTCCCAGTCTTTTTAATCTCTCTTCATATGGGACCTGTTCCAAAGCCCTCATTATTTTTGTTGCCCTTAACAGAACCTTTTCCAATGCAGATATATCTTTTTTTGAGATGAGGTGATCACATCTGTATGCAGTATTCAAGATATGGCAAATCATGGTTTTCAGTAGAGGCAATAAGATATTCTGTCTTATTCTCTATCCCTTTTTAATTATTCCTAACATTCTGTTTGCTTTTTTGACTGCTGCTGCACAATGAGTGGATGTTTTCAGAGAACTATTCACAATGACTCCAAGATCTCTCTCTTGAGTAGATGTAGCTAAATTAGTCCCCATCATATTGTATATATTTGGGATTATTTTTCCAACATGCATTACTTCACATTTATCAACATTAAATTTCATTTGCTATTTTCTTGCCCAATCACTTAGTTTGGTGAGATCTTTTTCAATCTCGTCTCAGTCTGCTTACTATGGGGAGTCTCTTTGGTGCCCTCTCTGCGGAGGGTGAAGAGTTCTTCCTTTTGATGATCTTTTTGGCTGGGATGTCATTCGGAAGTGAGGGATATTGGTCAGAAGCCACCACCGGTGAGGTGTTCACCAGGGATGCTTGAGGTGCTGGTTCGGAGGCTGGTCTCTCCATTTTTTCCATTGTGAGGAGTTTCACCTGCAGCTTTCTCACTTTTAGAGATTTGGTTGAGAGGTTTTTGCAGTGGTGGCAGCTCTTGGGCGAATGCTGTTAGCCTAAGCATCGGATGCATCGGGCATGCCTTTCTAAAATATGTATGGACATGAGGCATGCTTTTCCAAAATGGGTATGGACATGTGGCATGTCAGGCACAGTTTAAATCCTGGTGAACCTGGCATGTTTGAACAACCTATTATAACTATTGAACCAAAAAGAATTTTTTTAAACCTAACGACTAACAAACTTCTCGAGAGGCGTAAACCGTGATGAGACTACTATCTAATAATAACTACTACTAAATTTTTGAGTAATGCACAGGGCGCTGCTGTGTTCCGACCAAACTGGGAGTGGTTGAGAAGGAACTGACAGCAAGCACGCGTCAGCATGTTCACTACAGTGCAGGTAGTGCTGCATATGCGCGCTGCCTCCCGGGGAGGGGGGGAGGGTACTGCTGCTGAAAAGTTCTGGTTCCAAACGCTGGGGCATCATGACATCTACAGTGGAGCACCCACAGGGACTCTCCTTGAAGAATACTTAGTTACGGTGCTGAAACTGCCAGGCTGGCCCCACCCATACTCCATCCCCAGAACGCCTACTGTAGGCATACTGAGGGGCAAGTGTTACTACTCCCAAACTCCTGCACTCCCCCATGCTCCAGGGCCAGGGAAGCTGGGGCAGCATACCACCCACTATCCCCCATGCTCTGGGGCCAGGAAGGTTGAGGCCACTCACCCTCCCTCCTTGTACTGGCTCCCATTGGGAATTCGGGCCTTGGCAGAAGAGGCAGGCCTGGGGGTGGGAGCTTGCCTCCCACAGCCCTACCTTCACCCACTACCCATGAGATTTACTATGAGAAAGTATTGACCACTGTATTAATGAAACAAAAAAGAGGATCCTTTAAATCTCTCATGTATAGTTTCAAGATTTTCCTCACTGAAAACACAAGCATTATTTGAAAGCAGAAATATTGCTGTCTCCAGTAGTCATTCTTTACAGGTCGAAGACTTACATTAGGCTTAGTGAACAAATGAAAATGGCAATAATAGGAAGTCCACAGAATTAAGGTGACTAACTTCAGTCATACACTGAATGGATGGTAAGGATGAGTAGAGAATCTGATTGATGTCTTCCCACTAAGATATTTCTCTGTTTAAATATCAGCAATAATGCCTCCTTATTATAACAGTGATGAGGGATTAGAGTATAAGCTGGGGTTGTATTTTGGTTTTGCAAACCTATAGGTAACACTAAAAAGATAGCTATTAAGTTATTAACATAACTTCTGCCACTCAGGGAGATGTTTTTATTATACAGGCAGTCCCCGGGTTACGTACAAGATGGGGACTGTAGGTTTGTTCTTAAGTTGAATCTGTATGTAAGTCGGAACTGGCGTCCAGATTCAGCCACTGCTGAAACTGACCGCCAGTTCTGACTTACATACAGAATCAACTTAAGAACCCCAAGCGTCCCCAAGTCAGCTGCTGCTGAAACTGATCAGCAGCTGATTCCAGGAAGCCCGGGGCAGAGCAACTCTGCCTCGGGCTTCCTGTAGTCAGCGCTGGTCAGTTTCAGCAGCGGCTAAATCAGGCCGCCTGGGGAAGAGCAGCTGGGGTGCTGCTGGGTTGCTCCAGTAGCGCCGCTCCACGCAAAACCGCGCGGGGGGGAGGGGGCGGGGCTCAGGCAGCGGGGCTGCCCCACTGCCCGAGCCCCTCCGCGGCTTTGCTCTGCGTCTTCCTGGTCTGCAGACCAGGGAGACGCAGAGAAAGCCCCAGAGTACACGGGCGGCAGGACCGCAAGGTCCCGCAGTCCATGTACTCTGGGGCAGCCCCGTTCGAGGACTGCCTGTACTGACAGTAGAGCTCTCTCCCTTCAGCATACAGTATCTTCACCAGACATGCTGCAGTGGTGCACCTGAGAGGTTCTTGACAGTAGGCCTATGGCTATAGAATTCACGTTTCCACAAGATCTCAGAATTATACAAAGCTTACACTCTTCAGAGCAAAATGTAAAACTCACATCTTTTATTTTGCTTTCAGACACTGTAAGGGATCAAACAAACAAAATAATCAGAAAGCAAGGTGGAACACCAAGGAAGAATGAACCTGTATTATATAATGTTACAGGATATTTTCTGAGTTATCAGACAATTTGTGTTTGCACAGCAACTAGTACAATGGAGTCTTGATTCATGGCTAGAGTTACTAGATACTCTGATAATACAAATCATAAATAATAGCAATGATGGTCCTCTATGACTATAAACCTATAATAAATGTTAAAGTGACAGAACAAGTTAAATAAGATAATGAACAGAAAAGACAAGCTCTAACGAAGAAGAAATCAGACAAATACCATGTCCTTCTGTGAAAGCTGAATGTCAATGGTACTATTGTCTCAATCAGATAGCTAAATCAAGAATCAGAAAGCCTAATGGGTGATATATAACTTCTTGCACCAAGTTTTACAATGAATTCACAAAACTCAATGTGCCTGCTTAGATATGTACAAAACAGCTTTGTTATGATTAATCATTCATTTACCCAAACAAAGTTACTGGCTTTACTTATCTGGCTTTGTTTCTGTTTTCAAAGATGGAGCTAGATAATTTCAGACGCAGGTTTACTCAACATTGAAGACTTTCAGGAGCAAATAGATATTAAGAAAAGTATTTTACACATACATATAAGTGATCTCTTTTCATGGTAAATCTGGAATCAATGCAAACCTACATACTGTTTTTGTATATTTCAAAAATAATCTCTTTATCCAAAATGTATGAGATTTCAAATTATGAGGCATTGCACATGTGGGTACACAAGTGGGAAAAGGGGAGACATTTAAGGTAAAAACAGATCAAATTTCTAAACCTTATTTAATCTAGCGCAGTCTTAATTTATGTCCCTAAAGTTATTTGAAAAACTGAGTTCTAGCCAAACACAGAAACCACAAAACCCACAAGCTGACTGTTTTTGATATTTTAATTTATAATATTTTCACTACACAACAGAAAATATGATTCATTCAAATTGATTGGAGTGTTTATAATTAATAGTAGTGAATAAGGGCACTTCTATTGGCACTTTAGAACAAAGTCACACACTGGTGAAAAGGGTACAAGTCCTACAAATACAGTGGCACAAGGCATTGTTTGTTGAACCAACTATTCCAGGTATTTATTCAAAACTAGAAAATGATTACCATAAAGGAACCAAGGTTTCTAAACATCCATATACTTCATTTTAAAAAAAAAACAACAAATACAGTAAACTTCCGATAATCCAGCACCTTTAGGACCCAGGGGGTACCGGATTATCAGATATGCCGGACTATCGAAAGGGGAGGGTTATGAGGGGTCTGGGGTAGAGTGGGGGGGATGCGCTCCTCAGTACTAGGGGGCCAGTCCGGCAGTACCCCTGCTTCTCTGCCTCAGGCGTCCCCAAGTCAGCCGCTGGTCAGTTTCAGGAGTGGCTGACTTGGGGAAGTCTGGGGCAGAGCAGCTGGGTTGCTGCCAGGTTTGTCCCGCTGCGCTGAGAGGCAGCACTAGGTGACCAACCAGGCAGCATCCCAGCTGCTCTGCCCTGGGCTTCCCCGAGTCAGCCGCTGGTCAGTTTCAGCAGCGGCTGAATCGGGGGAGCCGGGGGCAGAGCAGCTTCAATTGTCTGGCTGCCCGGAACTCTTCCGGGTTCCAGATGGTGCCAGACCATCAGGCGTGCCAGACCATTGGATGCCAGACCACTGGAGTTTTACTGTATTGAGGAAGTTGTTAGAAGCTGGGATCGGGTAACGGGAGGGATCACTTGATGATTATCTGTTCTGTTCATTCCCTTTGAAGCACCTGGCATTGGCCACTGTCAGAAGACAGAATATTGGGCTAGAGGAATCTTTAGTCTGACCCAGTATGACTGATCTTATGTTCTTATGGAAGTAGAACTATCTCAGAAGTAATTAAAGTTCTCACTGAGAATTCACGTGCCTGGTTCTATGCATCACTGCCTCAGCGCCTGTCCTCAGAGCATTTTAGGGATTAACCTAGCACCTCTGAAGGTTCTCACTGAAACTAGTTCAAACTGTTTACTATCACACCCCACCCCCAATGCTGAAAGCCCAGAATGCCAAGTCACTAATATTTTTTAAAAACATGGAATCCATAATTCTTGTGACAGCCATGATAAAAATGCAGTTTTAATAATGGGGTGCTAAAGGGTTCATGTAATCCTAAACATTGGGAAGGGTAAATTGTAAGCCATAACATACCGTAGTTCATTCTGCATCCTGAAAATTGTCCCCGTTTTATTAGCTACAGTTGTTTAAAGACATGAAGATGACTGGCCATTGAATACATGTAAAACTTATTTTATATTTTTTTCCATTTTTTGAAACATTAAGGGAAAAATCAACTTGTACATCCTCTTGATAGAAAAACAAAAACTATAAAATATTTTAAACTGGTGATAGTAAGAATTGGATGCATACTACATCACTCTGCATGCAAGAGAATGTTACCTCCTACCTAATAGCCTACAACAGAAAAAATTCAATATATTTTCTGTCATCATCTGACATAAAAGATTAAGTTCTAGAAGTGCAAACCAGTTTGAGAAAGTAAAAAATAATTACAAAACTTATCTAAAAACTAAATAAAAAACAATCAGTGTGATACACAAATCTTGTATACATGAAAACAAGTAATAAGCAATTATCGGATCACAGATTGTGCCACTAAAACAGTGTTCTGCTCAGACCACAAGAATTGAAGCATTTCTAGATTAGCTGACCTTTGTGTATATCCTATCTACCCACTTTTTGGTATTTAATTCTTATGTTTTATTATGTAAGTAATGTATTATGGGACTTTATTTCAGCTCTAAAAAATTAGTAGGAACTTGGAGAAACTAAATTAGAACTAAGTAAAATTCAGTTTCTCCTACAAACCTCAATTCCATTGGGAAAACAGGAACTCCAAGTGCAGAGATGACAGCACGTATGTTAAGGTGAGTTTACCTAAGATGGAATGAGAACACCTTAAAACCCTACTTCCATTTACTATTTAGAACACGTTCCTTAAAGAGAGCTTCCAAAGGAGTTTGGACATCAAATGGGATGACACCTGCTCTCTTTGCTAATGATATGGCCTCTACCCAGGTGGAGTGGACTCAGATGCCTGGTGAGGAGGGGACTGAGGCGGGACATGCCGTTGGCCACATAAACATCATTCACACATTCTTTCATCCCATTTTAAGCACAGGCTTTTGGATCATAATGTGGAATGAAAAGAAGGTCAGACCTTTTGACCTGGAGAGTTCTTATGAGAATTTCCATCAATCTGTGGCAATACAATTTTGGAAGAAAAAATTAAAAAGGAGAGAAACAGATTTAGTTCTTTTTGCTTCAATGATTTTCCTCAAGAAATCAGCCTTTTGCTTCTTATGTCTTCTCCAGATTCCTATTAATATCCTTCAGCAGAAATGGTAGACACACTAGAGAGAAAAACTGAAAAATATGATCTTATCTATACGTTTCTCTTCATTAACATAGTGTGCTTATCGTTGCTCTCTTTTCCAAGTCAGGATGTTTAGCATATTAGTATATAAAACTTTTTCACATCCTTAAATACCTTCCAACATTGACAGATTGCCTCATGGACCACCTCCCTTACCATGGCAATTGTGTGGACCAACTATTTTTCGTTTTGTAACCATAGCAATTGCTTTGATGGAAAGATAATGTTAGGAAAGTATTTTTTTTAAATCTGTTAATACAGTTTGGTGCCTGGAGACAAGGAGAACCAATTCAATGTGATGAACTAATGCCCCATAAACAACAGATTGAGAACTGTGCTGGAATACATAATAAGATCTTGTTTTCATTGAATAATATGAGCAGGAGTATACTTTTCATATTTTAAAGTCACCCCCGTAAGTCTGAAGAAAACTGATAGCAGGCGATTTACATTATGCTCCAGTTTTGGTTTCTGTTTCACCTATATGAAGCTGTATTCAGAGGATGCAACTTCTGGCAAAAGGATGGAAAAAACAAGATGCAGAGAATAGAAATGTGCAGCTAGAACCACTGTTTCATGTTATTTAAATAGCTAGTATATATCATCAGTTATTTAAAGAAATTAATTATATGGCCATCTTGATTTTAATGGTGGAAACTGTTTAATTTCCAAAACCACATTTTCCTTTCCATTTCAATAACACATGACTGATATCACTAGTGGGAAACCCATTTTGTTGCCATTTTAGAGTCATGTGAATGGTGAGAAATAAGTTTTTTGGCTGTTCACATGAATGAATATTGACATGCAACATTTCCTGGCAGCGTTATGAGGAAAAAAGGAAAGAGATTGTAGGAAGAGACCTTGAGACATTTCACAATATAATGAAATATATTTATTTATGAACCACAGAGGTTGGGAGTAACATCCTTGTCCAACAACAATATTCCTTTGTAACTTCATGTATTTGCCCATTTTGAAAACATGTTTTTTTTCTTTCCATTCCAGTTATAAGACCTCAAATTACTCAGACATTTAAGCAAAATTAAACACAAGTAAGAAATATCTAATTACTTACCGCATTCTAAAATGACTCAGAATTCTTCTACTCTCTCTTTCAAGATGAAGTGGAGTAGTGATTTGAGTACCTTTTGCCCTGAGGTTACACTGTCCCTAGCTCTAGGAAGTGCAAGATGCCCTTCAGAATGACTTGGTATTTCTCATTACCTCTAAAACCTACTGAGAGGGTAAACAGATATTTTGGTTTTATTCACGACATTTAGTAATTAAAATATTTTTAGCATTAATTTGAATTCTGGTGTTCAATGCTTTGTGGTTTAATCAAGATACTGTGGCTCTAGTTCAGTAGTTCTCAACTTCGCAGACTATAACCCTTACATCAGGACTTTTATTTGTTTTGAATATCCCCAAGTTTCTCTTTACTTAAAAACTACTTGCTTGTAAATTCAGACATAAAATACAAGTGACACAGCACACTATTACAGAAAAATTGTTTACTTTCTCACATGATCATATCATTATAAAATAAATCTGTTAAAATATAAATATTGTACTTACATTTCAGCATATGAACTATGGAGCAGAATAAACAAGACATTGTATAAAATTTTATTTTGTAGTAAGTTCACTACAGATTGGACCTCCTTGGATTGGAAACCTTGGGACCTGAGCAGTCCTGAATAAGAGTTTGACAGACCAGGGGAAGTCAATGCTCCCCTCCACTCACAGCTTCCAGCCACTGCCACTGGGCTCTGCTCCCAAACCCAGCAGGGCTTCCTGCTGCCAGCCCCTATGCCACTGTTTTGGCTGGGCTCATGGCTATTGCATTCCCCTCCCTCCCAATGCCAGCCTAACTGTGCTCCCGGCCCAGCCAGTTTCCTGGCTGCCAGTCCCCCTGCCACCAACCCAACTCTGCTTCTGGTCCTGGCCAGGGACCCTTTATCACAAGCCCAAATGTCCCACCCTGCTGTCAGTTCAGCTGCACTCCTGACTCTTGACTGACCACCCTACCGCAGGAGTCTCAGTCAGCCCCCACACCCAACCATCAGTGCGCTCTCTGGTCCAGCAACATTTATGATCCTGCTGGACCAGAGTGTCCTGGATTTCAAAGGTTTAACCTGTAGTGCTTTTTATGTAGATTGTTGTAAAACTAGGCAAATATCTAGATGATTTGATGTACCCCTTGGAAGACCTCTATATAGCCCCTGGATTAGGTGTATCCATGGTTGAGAACCACTGCTCTTGCTAAGCACAATTACTAATGAAGCTTCATCAGTAGTATAATAGAGCTAAGTCCATTTTTAAGGGAGAATTTCATCTTTATGTCTGTGGGGTCTTTTGAGAAGAAATTTTCCTCATTGGGAATTGCCACTGCATCAACATTAAGGAAAATAAACAGGATTTGGAGGAAAGATGACTCAGCCCTTTTCTTTTTTTTTGGACATTTCCAACTCTTCTCTAATGACGTCTTTAAAAGGAAGAACGCAAGGGAAGAGCAATTCTATTTTAGTTTTGGAGGCAAAAATTTGCCCTGTGCTTTAGCCTGCTCATCCACTGGCTCTGGCTGTATTTTAATGGTAGCTATTACATTCTGTGTCCTGGAGAAAAAAATATCTCCTGCTTCTGAGAATCAAAACTATCATGAACTGATTCTGAGTGTGAGCTAGAGTTTGTGGAGAGTGAAGAAGATCTAGAGTGCATTTTGGCTTTTTCCTCAAGATTTTAAATCTCAGTGAGGGTCCCCCTTGCAGATACCGTTGGCTAGCTCTATTCTCACAAGCAAAAAAAAAAAAAAGAAGAGGAACCTGGTAGCTATTCTCATTCAGGAAGCAAAGCCCTGCAATTTCAGTCATCTAAAGGAGAAAAAAGGATGGAGTAAAGATTCTGCTCACAATCGTCCAAAGATCGCTCTAAAAGTTAAAACAACATTTTTAACCAGCATTCTTATTCACCGCTGTTTGCATGATCAAAGGCAGATTCAAGGGTAGACGAAGAATGATTTTTTGTGTTGTTTTTGTTTAAATCATTTCCAAAACAACGTAAGAGTGCCAATTCAGGTTTATCTTCTTACAGAATTAAGGTACGTCTACACTTGCCTACATTTGCATCCCTAGTTCGAATGAGGGAGCGACAAACTGCTAATGAAGTGGGGATTTAAATATCCCACGTTTCATTAGCATGATCTCGCCGGCGCATTACTCCACTCAACAGCTGTTTCAAAAGTGAAAGTGTGCGCCAGGATGCGTTAGTTCGAACCAAACCCCTTGAAGAAAGGAGCAAGACATATCTTTCAGACTGGTGAGAGGTTATAACCTAGAAAATGTTCCAGACTATGGTTTTAGTCATGAGGACCAAAAAATGGTCCAGAAACCCAATTAGGCTTACAACTTCAATTCTGTGTCTATGTAAGAATCTAAAAGATGGTTTAACTATACATTTAATTAGTGATTTAGATTTTAAAACAGTTTACATTCTATCTGTTTAGAATATTACTAGGGCTGTCAATTGATCTGCATTAAATATATATAATATAATTGACCTAAATATAACATATTAGATCTAGAAATAAAAATTAGTACTCATATATATTAAACCATTAGAATTACACAATGGGGTTTGGGTTTCATCAGTGTAACTGAAGGCAGAAGTTGATAATCTTAGATGATAGTGGATACAATGATTATTTCTTGTAGAATACTATTAATTTCTTTTAGCATTATATTCCTTTTGAATCATTCAACATATTAAAGCTTTTATTCTTGACAAACTGTGCATGTAGCCACAGCAGGAAACTTTTCAATTTCATGCATTTCTATGCAAATAAAATACATGTTTATTCATGTTTTCAGGATAGAAAAAGAACAATAATTGCACTGTAAAGGAAATTGTGAGAGATAGAAGACAAGACAAAAAAAAAAAAAAAGGACGCCAGTGCCCTACCTCAAAATGCAGTCACAAACACTAGAAAGACAATAATTTGTTATAATCATAGCCCATGATAGTTGCTTTCTTTAGATTAGCAGTGATCCATGCCTTCAGAAATATGGCATGGTTAAAACTATGGTTTTCTCATAAACGCAATCTATTTTAAAACAGTTTATGCAACTCAAGTCTGCTAAGAAAATCACCGAATGTTTTATATATGGAGCCATCCAAATACACAGATCCAAATAATTACAGATTATCATGAACAATTCTGGCAATTTTACTGTGTCAACTTAAAATCAATCACAGTACATTATAGTACTATTTTGGCAGACTTGTAAAAATTTTGTTTCAGCATTCTGATTTACACCGCTTTGGGTGCCCCCATAAGAGACTGATCTCTGGGTAGAGTGACTAATTGATTGGCTGCCATTTTAAAAGTCTATTTACAATTCACAGAACAAATAAAAGCCTGTAAAATCCAACTCCTTTATGTATTTTATTATTCCTTCACATTAAAAACATCACACTTGCTGATAACCTTGCTGATCCCCAAGACACTCTTTCTGGACTGTTGCCAAGAGCATAGTCCTCCTTAAAAAAATACAGGACACTAAAGTAATATATATGTATCTTATTACTATATATTTTAGAAATGTGTGTTTGTCCATCCATCTGTGCATCTGAGAGTCCATTTGTTCAAGAACTCCTCCTAAAGGGCAAGAGCTAGAACCACCAAATTTGATATGCAGCTACCTCGTATCATAACTTAAAGCAAGTTAAGGATTTGGTTGTGCCACAATAATAGGATGTGCCTGGAATTTGATTGTTTCTCATAAAATGGAAAGGGAAGGGTCACATACATGGAACAGTGATCATACAGAATGACCAGAGGGGGGGCAGAGATGGGGACCAGGACAGCTATAACCCCACTGGGCAAGTGGGGACAGGAGTGAAGAAAGGGACAGCTATCTCCTATGTATTTCAGAGAGTTTGACTATTTGTCTGTCTCTCATGCATCTCTCTCTGAGCCGTACCTATTGCAACTACTGCAGCCATGGAAAAGTGCTTCTGACCTGGCCCCAAGTTGCTGAGGTAAGAGAGGGCTTGGGCTGTCCTCTCTCCCTGGGGCAGCCTGCATACTGAACCCCTCATCCTCAGCCAAGTAAATCATCTACTGTGTGTGTATATTGTATACATACACAATTTATATATTATTATTTTTTCCTATAATATGCTATGGAGGAACAATTTGCAACTGTACAGATATGGCTGAATTATACTTAGTACAAAAAAAGCAGTGATTTTGAAACTTTTTGAGCTGAGCTCCTATTTCGATTTATAATTTTTGGTTGCATCCTGTCCCTCCCAATTCAGACAAAAAGAAGAGAGTCAGGGGATGGAGGTGGCACTCCCTCCCTGAAATCCTCTGGGCTGAAGTCCAAGCTTGCTGTCACCACTCCACCTCCCCAAAACTTTCCTCCCCAACCCTGGGGGGGGGGGGGGGGGGATGCCATGTCCCACAGTTTGAAAACTTCTGACTTAACAAGTATTCAAAGTCTTTCTTCTGGATGAAAAATGCACTCATTTGCCCAAATTTACAGTACTTACTCTGAGAATTGAATGAATTCTCTGAGAATCCATAAAGCTATTAATTTGTTTAAAATGTATTCTATAACATATTTAGTATCTGTGTCAGTCTTTTCTTTGTCCCAAAGGATCTTAACAGAACAAGACAGATACTTCAAACTTTACATAAATTAAAATGAACTAAAACTATATGTATGCTCTACATTTGAAGAAATTAGATTGTAATTAAGATACAGTAATTATTAATACCCTATTTGTCATAATTACATAGGTTAGAGATAGGTCAGTTTAAATCTCAGGTAATTCCTTAAGTGGGGCAATTGGGACAGAGAAAACAACCACTCACCAGCCTTCAACTACTCAATTTGCATGCAACAATTCTAATGATTGTAATGCTTTGGTGGTGTGAGAAACAAAAGGACACTCATTGACAGACTACTTGCCCCAACTGTTCTGGTTCTTTAAAGAATTCCATGCCTGCACAGTAGCTTGGACATCAGTGCTTGAAAGTCAATCATTTGGTAAAAGTTACACTTCTCCTAATGTTCAGAGGATTAGTTAATGCCAAGAGACTACAATAAATCCCTACTATTTGAAAGTGCTTCTAGAGCTACACAATATAACATATGCTATGTAAAACAATGTGATTATTTAAACAAGGTGTAATCAGCACAGAACATGTTTAGGATCCAAAGTAATAAATTTATTACATTTCTTAACACTTATGAAAGAGTGAATTAGCTTCAAGTGCAAAGCACTGCGCTAGCAGATATTAAGGATATTATAATCTCCCCTGCACTATGTCTTTTCATAGTGTAATGATTCATCTGCAAGTTATTCTCATGAAATAGAAACATTGTCACTTAGCTGTAGCAGACATTCTTGCTGATCCTGTAGCCAGACGGCTGTAACACCAAGAGAACAATAGCCACTATTCAAAATCCCTCTTTTCTGCCACCAGGTAGGAAACTACCATTTCAGCAGCCATTAAAAACAAAACAATGCAAAACAAAAAAACACAGTGAACCTAAAGGGCATTAAACAGTAAATTTATGGAAGGAAATGCCTCAATGAAAAGACAGACATTTGTGAATGAAGTTTTTCCAATATGGTACAATTTTATTAATTATAAAACAACCAAAACAGCTGTTTAACCCACATTACTATTGTCTACTAGATGATTTTAATTATAATTCTAAAGATCCTTTGTACCTTCTTTCATTACAATAACTTCAGAACTGTGCTATAGTTCTGGAATCACTTTGTGCAACTCTCATCATGTTAAAATGTGTTAATCCCTCTTCTTGAGAAAGGATTCCCCCACTTGGGAGGACCTACTATACTGCCCTAGCACATGGATAGGAGGAGTGAAAGAGACTGTTCCCCCCCCCCCAATCATCCTGGAGATTTTTAAATGGTATAAGGTTATCTACTCTCTCTCAATCTAGTTTGGAATGTGGATTTAGGACTAACAGATGCCATTTTTGACAGCATTCCTTTAAGAGTAAATTAATTTAGACTCTCTCCAAAAAACAACTTGAATAAGGTGCATTCCCAGGTTGAGGCTCTTGAGAAAGTCTGATTTTTGCACACTAATTTGTAGGTTATCACATGAAACCTTACAAATACATTAAATACAGAAGCAATTCAAATTAAAAGTCCCCAAGTTCATTTAATATCAATTATTTCTTTGAAAACTGCACTGCTTTACCTAATTCTAAAACAGTTTTGTTAAAAGTAAGAGGATCAAAAGGATGAAAAAATTGTACCACAGCCATCAGATTTTTCTAATTTGGAACACAGCATACAAAAATAAAGCCAGTTTACATTGGGGTATGTTACTATATTATGGCAAATGCCAGGATTTTTAGCAGACACACCTATTTGATCTAAAGAAAATTACAATTAGGATCTATCAAGCAATGCAAAATTGTACGGACAATTTTGTTGTTTTATTATCAAAGTTAACACAAATCATCCATAAAAATAAGCTATGTTTCATCATGTCTTTCACACAGCTATGGTATGCCAATGTTTGCCATATAATAAATACACCATGGGGAATTCTGCATTACAGTGCATATGCAGATTTTTTTTTCCTCTGCTAAAAATACATTCTGTTGGAGAGACATTGCTGTTCTTTTTGCCCCCAGCTAGTAACTGATAGGAATGAGACAAGGCAGTGTTCCTCACTTCACCCTGCCTGCAGGGCCAAATGAGGAAACACAGGTTTTGGGGAGAACAGGCAGAGCAGAGCATAGGGGATTGATGGGAGGCGGAGGTCACAAAGACTGGGGCAGAAGCTGAATGGGAGTGGGGATGCAGGACCGGATGGGGATGGGGCTATGTGATGGCTGAGCAGGAGTGTACGGGCACATGAGGACAGGAGTAGATACACCTGACAGAATGGGAAATGCTAGGGGTCCCAAACAACCGTAATCCCACTGCTAAAGCCCCTCTCCCCCCCCCCCCACACACACCTGTTCCTTACTTCTCCCATACAAACCCAACTTTCCAGGTTCACACCTAGGCTCTTTCCCAGAAATTACTTCCCTGTCCTCCTACTCCTCCATTATTTTTGACTCTCCTGAGTTTTGTACTGTTTCTGACAGGTGTGGGAAATACAATTCTGGATTGTATTAAATGAATTATTTCTCAAAGTTCTGTATTAATATGTCTAGCAAGGAAACTGGGGAAAGCATTCCTTGAATCAACATTTTAGTCTGTATTGTTACACGCACAGTTGCTGACAGGTATTCTGAAATAAATTGACAAAATAATTCAAACTGGCATGATTATATTGTGTTATTTTGACAAAAAGTATGAAGGAGTTTGAAATTTTTTTAAATGTTGTGTGCAAATTTTTCGGCACAAAATTCTTCCAGGAGTAAATAAGTAATACAATGACTATAATACAAAGTGCTATATAATTCAATGATATATGAACATCTAAGTAGAAAAAGCCCACTGAAAAGGTCCAGAAAATTACAAATTTTTCCTTACAGGAGGCAAAATTATGTTTGTAACAAGTGTTTTCAGCAACAGCCAAGGGAGCTTGTACTATATATTAGAGACAAGGCGCTGGTATAAGAGGAAGTGCTTTATCAAACAAGAAATTGCAATTGCCCATTTGTAAGAGGTTTGTGCAGAGAAGTAATTGCTGCAGTATCACTATTATGGAGTTAACCACAAAAAAGGGGATGTCTGTAGGTACTTTTCATTAATAAATATACAGTTTTATATTTCTACAGTAAAGGCATGCTTCTGAAATATAATAATGTATAAATTCTGCTAAAACCTCGTAAAATGAACTTTTCAGAATATCTTCTGCATAATCGCCATGTAACTACATAGCTTGACACAGCTTCTCAAATAAAACATAGCCATGAATCTCTTACACATCATGAACAGGAGGGTAGCAACTCTTGCAATGGTTTTGAAGAACCACTGCTGGCATATTATTATTTTTCAAAATGCAATCATTATTTTAGAGAGAGATCAGACTAAGAATGGGGATTAAAATCAATCAAAACAGATGAAGTTTAACTATATAGAATAAGAGGAAGCATCATTACAAATAATAAGAGATATGTCCAAATTTTGTTCCTAATATTTCTGTATAGTATCTAATTATATCAATAATCTCTTGACCCACAATCTAGTAGGCAGAAGCATAAAAGATGTCACCGAACCGTCTCTGCCTGCACCACTAAGTATGCCAAGAAAAAAGAAGACAAAGCCAGAGTTTTGAATAATATGGAAGTGATTATATAAAGACGAGGTGTCAGCAAAATAATTTTTAACTGATTATGTATTATAGAAAATAGATCTCTGTAAACATATACAATCAGTTTCAAACATAATTTAAAAGTATGAATGCTATTTTAACTAACATAACTAATTGTAAAATATTATTTCATTGTAAAAAATGTGAAAAGTAAACCTACAAATTAAAATACAACCTTTTGTAAATAAAAAGGTTGTGACAGAGAGTCACTAGTTAGCGGAATAATGCATTATTGGGAAAGAATGGTATATTTTTATTTTCTTCAAAGTTATTTGCAATAAATGTATTTTTGAGATGCTTATGTCATGATCTAAAAAATGACAAACTGATTTTAATACAACAGGTTGCCAAACTAGAACTACATTGAGCAATTTTCCCTCAGCAAACTGCGCTTTTTCCTCATCCTCCTGACCTTTCAACACGTGGTTCAGAGACTATTGGATTATGGCAGTTAACAACTGACAGGTGCAGCCAATTAACCAAGCAATGACGTAACTGTGATTTCCAGTATTTAACATGAGTTTTGCTCAGAAAATGATGCTTTTCCATTCAATGAGCTCAGTATGCCTGCTTATCAGCCGCACATAAGAAGAACTTCAAAAGCTCTGTACTGCTGATATACTTCTCATTAAAAAGTGATTTTGCTGTGAAATAATCCAACTGTGACTATGGTATGCTTTACTGTTATTCAACTTGTAAACTTGTCAAACAGTGTGGATTAACCCTTTTACTGACTAGATCATGGACATTTCCAAGACTACAATAAATCAAAATGAGCACTGATGAAAATGATGATAATAGTTACATATCAAATTAAATGGGTCAAAAAGAGATAATTTAAAATAATTTAATACCTAGCCAAAACAGTTTCCAAGTTCACAGATTTGATGAAATGGTGCTAAACCACTTTCCTCTCCCCGATCCCTCAGGTTTGAAGGGAAAAAAGTGAGCAAAACTCCGAATACAGTTATTTGTAAAGACTTGCCCTCTTCTGGATTTCAAAGCCTTTTTCAGGAAACTAGACACAGTTTGCTAATCTGTAAATAAGAGCCAAACGGTTTAGCTTCATGACTAAAATCCTTTATGAGAGCTTAAAACAAAAGTCATGTATAGGTTGGACCTCCCGGGTCAAGCAGCCTCAGCATGTGACTGGTCCCAGATGAGGGATTTTGCCAGACCAGGGGAGCCCACCCCCCTGGCGCTGCCCCACCCAGCTGCCCTATCGAGCTTCCTGCCTCCCCCCCTGGGTAGCCTAGCTGGGCCACACATCAGGCTTCCCAGTTCATGTTTTGCAGCATGTCCGGCTCCCTCTCCACCCGCTTCCCCGAGCACACCAGGGATCTCTGATCCTGGAACATCCATGGTCCAGAAGGACCACAGATGCTGCCAGACCAGAGAGTCCAGGTTTAAGGAGGGGCAGCCTATACCTTGTTTCTAGTTCTCATATATATTAACAATGGAGGCTAGAAACTTTACAATATGTTTGCTTGTGAAAATGGGTTTGTATGATAGCTCTATAAAAAGATTCCAAGACTATCACTTGTCTGTGTGACACTCAGGAAGAATAAAATTAACTGTTGATTAAGTATTAAACAATGGAAACAGCTACAGGATGAATCTCCAAACCCTGGAATGCTCTGGTCCGGCAACATCTGTGGTCCAGCAGTGTCATGGATGTTGCTGGACCAAACTGCCCTGGAGGCTGGGAACAAGAGCCAGCTGGGAGAACGTGGGAGCTGGGGAACCCCCGGTGGCAGTAGGGCTGGTGGCAACAGGTGCCCCCGGGGGAATCCCAGGGAATACCCAGCAGCAGCGGGGTCAGGCGGTAGCCAGGGAGCCTCAGCCAGGGAACCGCAGATGGCAGTGGGGCCGGCAGTGGCTGGGTGGCCCCAGGCCAGGGAATCCCAGTGAACCCTGGCAGCAGTGAGCATATAGCAGGGCAGGGAGCCCCAGGCAGCGGGATAACAGGGAGCACTGACCTCCTCTGGTCCAGCAAACTCCGTGGTTCAGGACCACTCAGGTCCTGAGGTTGCCAGACCAGGAAGGTCCAACATATACAAGCATGGCTGTAAGCTTTTTTTGTCTAAATTATTACCAGGCTCAGTCATCACTAGGATTTGCTGTCCAACTGTTACCATCCAAGTTCTCTGCCATTTTTCAATAAAATGGGCCTGTTGACTCCAGCCCTGGCTGAGGTTGTGCTCCCCACTGCCAGCCATGGCTGAAAATGGCTCCTGGTTGCCAGCCCTGCTGCCTTCAGCCCTGACCAGGCTGCACCCCTCACCAGGGGCAGATGTCCGCTTTGCAGGGCCCCGGGCAGCATAATTCCACGGTGGCGCCACGGTGCATGCGCGGAGCTTTTTGAAGTACGGGGCCCGGGGCGGCCGCCCCGTTCGCCCTGCCCTATATCCGCCCCTGCCCCTCACATCGCGCCAGCTCCAGCTGGGACTGTGCTACCCATACCTCGCCAACCCCAGCCACCGTTGTGCTCCTCACCTCACCAGCCTGTCAGAAGTGTGTTCCTGGCTGCTGGCCCCGTGGCTTCCAGCCCTGCCTGGGGCAATGCTCCTGGCAATCAAACCTGTCCAGGGCTTTCTCTCCTACCGCACTGCCCCTCCCTACCACGCTGTGCTTCTGAACCTGGCTAGCTGGGACTCTCTGGTCCAGCAATATCCATGGTCCTGCTGGACCACTGATGTTGCCAGACCAGAGAGTCCCAGATTTTAGAGTTTCAACCTGTAAAATGATATTTTTTTAATAGGTAAAAAGGCACTGCAACTGTAAATATTTAATTACCATTTTTGGAAGAAGCTTTGGATGAAAACTCTCTTGTTTATATAATGTATAAGTATGCAGTCAATCAGTCACTGCAGATTGATTATCAACTATTTAGTCACAAAAATAAGTTTGCCTTTAAGCAATGGAAAACAAGAATAAATAATAAATAATAATAATAATAATAATAATACACTTAAAATCTGACACATCATTAAGTAGAGAGTTTATGTGCCACAAGACGAAAAATCAACTATTTTGATTGGACAAAACAGAAAAATCTCATTAGCCCAAGAATATAAATATCTTGCAGCAGAACTCTTTCTAGTATTATGAAAAACGCACACATTTATTTACCTCAGGAAGCAGTGGGTCCCTTGCCTTGGGGTAGTCTCCCTGGCAGTGGCAGGTCTCATTTACAATGAAAACTTGCTTATGTTTCAGCAAATGTTTAATTGAATCTGCAACAGATTCCGCAAAACAGAGAACTGGCATTTTTAAATCACAAGGATTTAAATCCCTATTCACAAGGAGGAGCTTAGCTGAAGCTGCTCATCCCTCCCACTCAGCCTTTCACTGTAGAAAGGTTGTCTCCAAAACATGGACATGCAGACATGATAGCAATGGCTACCATGTGTACCTTGAGGATCATGCATCTATACATTAGGAAACATAGCTTTGCATCATTGTGCTTGCACGCTACATGATTTCAAATATATAAATGGTATTTTTCACCCAAATAGCTTCAAATACATCTAAAGCATGTATCACGGAAGATAAAATCCTTAATAAAGGTTAAGGATAACTTGTTTATGAAGTTTTAAAGTTACAAGTAAAGTGCCACAGATACTTCTGAAAATGTTCTGAGATCTGTGAAAACCATAATATTTTCATACTTGGACAATTCAAATTGTCAAAACAGAGTGCTACCAGTCATCATCATCAAAAATGGAAAATAATTTTGAGAGAACACAAGTAAAAGGAATTTCAAATTAAGTTGAGAAGTCTACTTGTACCTAAACATGGGGCCTTATAACATAAATATGTTATTCCTTACAAGCTACAGAGTAACAAGTGAGTGCAAAAAATGTTCTGTACCACTTCATCTTATGTCATCGTTTTGTTCTGCATGCACCATATATTTAATGTATAAATACCAACAATAATATTTTGAGAGTATTTTTGTAACTACTTGTTGTATCCCTTGCACTTTACAAAACTAGCTCATACGAACATAAGGGCCTCCTGAATCATTAAGTCAAGTCAGTACCTTCAGATCATATAATCCTGTTAATAAACTTATTAAACTCCAACTTCAAATTGATTAGGTATTTTGTCCTCATTACTCTTATTTGGATGCTGAACCTCACTAATTTGATTATTAGAAACCTTCTAGTTTCCAGCCAAAATGTATTCATGACCAGTTTATACCCATTTTCTCTTATACCAATGTTGTTCTTTAGCTTAAATAGCTCTTATGCTTTTCTGGTATTTACTCTCCTGATGTATTTATACAGAGTAATCATATCTCCTCTGAAGCTTCATTTTGCTAAGCTGAACAAGCCAAACTCTTTCAGTCTCTCCTCGTAAAACAGACGCTCCATTCCACCGATCACCCTAGTAGCTCCTCTCTGCATCTGTTCCAGGACAAATTCATCTTTCTTGAACACAGAGGACCAGAATGGGTCCTCTAGATGAGGTCTTGCCAGTGTCCTATACACTAGAATTAAGACTTCTTTTATTCCACTGGAAATACCTTGTTTATATATCCTAGGATTGTATTTGCCTTTTCACAGCCACATCACCTTGGTGGCTCATAGTCCCTAGAATCTGAGTCTAACTGTACAGACTTCTCAGGAACAGAAAAAAGTGATTTTAAAAGCCTCCAAAATGCCATGTATTGTATAACTTACATTAAAACGTCAAAACTTTAAAAGTCTGAAATTCAGACTCTCTCTAGAAGTATAAAACCTCAGTTTCTAGCCCTTAATGGATCATAAAATAATGGACTTCCCATTTTTAACTATGTAGGCATTTATGTAAAACTTCATGGTGATATCAGAATATCTTAATCCAATACTAATTCAGGATTGAATACTGTTTGTCCTGCACCTGTAATTTTTTTGCAGGGGATTAGAGATTCCATATTTAAGCAGAAAGCGGCAGAGGAAGGAACTGTGTCTTTAAAATACCAGCTCTTTGCTTTGATTAAATCTTTCCCCAAAAATGACAATTATTTACCATACTCATCCCCTCAAACTGAAAAAAAGCAAGGATGGCATTGTAAACAACTCAATGAAGATCTCTGATTAAGGTAAAGCTGCAGTCTAAAAAGCAAACATATTAAATTGCTTGAGGAAGAAGATGGAATAACATGGCAAATATAATACAGTCTTTATATAAATTCATGGTGCAACTGCATCTACTCTAGTGCAGCACTGTTCAGCCCATATCAAAAAGAATATGGGAGAAGGGTGTTTTAGGGGACAAGGATGACCAAGTGACAGGGAAAAAAATCATATGAAGACAGCTTGAAAAAATATGATTGTTTAACTTCCAAAAGGAGAGTGTTTAAAACTATGAGCGTAATAAATAAATAAATTGGGAGCTTCTGTTCTTGTCTCAACATAAGCAAAAAGGGAAAATCATTTAAATAAAAAAGTTGGAAATTGAAAACCAATATTAGGAAATTTATTTTTTACACAATATGTATTAAATTGTCGAATACATCACTAAAAGAAGCCACTGAAACAAAGAACTTAAGATTTTACAAGTGTCTGAATAAGGACATCAAGAATATCTAGAATTATCATAATTCATGATAACTAAAATTTTGCAAATGATATATTAAGGCTCATACTCCAGGCCTAAGCAGAAGTCTATGCAGAGGCCCAAATAATTCCATTTTGTGTCCTCTGAGATTCCTTACACCTTAGAATCACACAATCATAGAACACTAGAACTGGAAGGGACCTCAAAAGGTCACTGAGTCCAATCCCCTGCCCTCATGGCAGGACCCAATCCCATCTAGACCATCCCTGATAGACATCTATTTAACCTGCTTTTAAACAGCTGCAGAGATGGAGATCCCACAACCTCCCTAGGCAACTTATTTTAGTGTTTTACCACCCTGACAGTTAGGAAGATTTTCCTAATGTCCAGCCTAAATGTCCCTTGCTGCAGTTTAAGCCCATTGCTTCTTGTCCTATCCTTAGAGGCCAACAGCAGCAATTTTTCTCCCTTCTCCTTATGACACCCTTTTAGATACCTGAAAACTGCTATCATGTGCCCTCTCAGTCTCCTTTCCAAACTAAACAAGCTCAATTCTTTCAGTATTCCTTCATAGGTCCTGTTCTCTAGACCGTTAATCATTCTTTTGCTCTTCTCTGGACCTTCTCCAATTTCTTCACATCTTTCTTGAAATGTGTTGCCCAGAACTGGACACAATACTCCAACTGAGGCCTAATCAGCACAGAGTAGAGTGGAAGAATGACTTCCCGTGTCTTGCTCACTACACTCCTGTTAATGCCTCCCAGAATCATATTTGCTTTTTTTTCCAATAGTGTCACGCTATTGACTCATATTTAGCTTCTGGTCCACTATGACTCCTACATCCCTACTCGTTCCTAGACAGTCGCTTCTCATTCTGTATGGCTACATCTAAACTACACCCCTCTGTGGGCAGAGAGGTGTAAATTAGACGTATCGAAAGTGCAAATGAAACCGGGATTTAAATATCTCGTGCTTCATTTGCATAATAGCAGACGCCTTTTTTTTTCGAAACAGGGCTTTTAGAAAATAACCGTCCGTTTAGACAGGGCATTTTCGACAGAAATGCCCCATTTCAGAAGATCCTGTACTCCTCATTTTTTGAGGAGTACAGGATCTTTCGAAATGAGGCATTTCTGTCGAAAATGCCCCATCTAAACTGCCGATTTTTTTTTCTTGAAAAGCCCAGTTTCAAAAAAAAAGCAGTGGCCACCATTATGCAAATGAAGCATGGTATATTTAAATCCCGG
This sequence comes from Pelodiscus sinensis, assembly GCF_052426305.1. Classification (NCBI taxonomy): domain Eukaryota; kingdom Metazoa; phylum Chordata; order Testudines; family Trionychidae; genus Pelodiscus; species Pelodiscus sinensis. Next base: position 92,005,102 of record NC_143057.1, read on the forward strand.
CTTCATTTGCACTTTCGATACGTCTAATTTACACCTCTCTGCCGACAGAGGGGTGTAGTTTAGATGTAGCCATACAGAATGAGAAGTGACTGTCTAGGAACGAGTAGGGATGTAGGAGTCATAGTGGACCAGAAGCTAAATAGGAGTCAACAGCGTGACACTATTGGAAAAAAAAGCAAATATGATTCTGGGAGGCATAGACATAGTTTAGACGTAGCCTAAGTGTGAAACCGATTGTTCCTTCCTAAGTGGAATACTTTGCATTTGTCCTTATTAAACTTCATCCTATTTACAACAGACCATTTTTCCAGTTTGTCCGGATCATTTTGAACTATGACCCTATCCTCCAAAGCAGTCGAACCCTTCCCAGCTTCGTATCATCTGCAAATTTAATAAGTACTCTCTATGCTAATATCTAAATCGTTGATGAAGTTGAACTGAACTGGCCCCAAAACAGACCTCTGCGGAACCCCACTTGTTATGCCCTTCAAGCAGGACTGTGAACCGTTAATAACTACTCGCTGAGACTGGTCATCCAGTAAGTTATGCACCCACCTTATAGTAGCCCCACCTAAGTTGTATTTGCTTAGTTTATTGATAAGATCATGCGAGACCATATCAAATGCCTTACTAACGTCTACGTATACCACATCCACCACTTCTCCCTTATCCACAAGGCTTGTTATCTTATCAAAGAAAGCTATCAAATTGGTTTGACATGATTTGTTCTTTACAAATCCATGCTGGCTGTTACCTATCACCATATTATCTTTCAGGTGTTTACAGATGAATTCCTTAATTACTTGCTCCATTATCTTTCCTGGCACAGAACTTAAACTGACTGGTCTGTTTTTCCTGAGCTGGTCTTATTTCTCCTTTTTTTAAAAAATAGATGGGAACTATATTTGCCCTTTTCCAATCTTCTGGAATCTCTCCCAACTTCTATTATTTTTCCAAAGATGAAAGGCTCAGATACCTCCTCTATCAGCTCCTTGAGTATTCTAGGATGCATTTCATCAGGCCCTGGTGACTTGCAGACATCTAACTTTTCTAAGTGCTTTTTAACTTGGTCTTTTTTTATTTTATCTTCTAAACCTACCCCCTTCCAACTAGTATTCACTATGTTAAGCATTCCTTCATCATCAGACTTCTTTGTGAAGAATGAAACAAAGTCATTAAGCACCTCTGCCATTTCCAGGTTTCCTGTTACTGTCTGTCCTTCCTCACTGAGCACTGGGCCCACCCTGTTCCTGGTCTTCCTGTTGCTTCTAATATATTTATAGAAAGTCTTCTTGTTTCCCTTTATGTCTGTAGCTAGTTTGAGCTCATTTTGTGCCATTGCCATTCTAATTTTGCCCCGGCATATCTGTATTGTTTGCTTATATTCATCCTTTATAATTTGTCCTAGTTTCCACTTTTTTTTATATGATTTCTTTTTGACTTTTAGATCATGAAAGATCTCCTGGGTAAGTCTGTAACCAGTTGGACACAACCCCGCGCCCCCACACCCGCCTCCTCTTCACTGGTGTCTAGCTGACCAGACATATCCCTCTGCTTTTCCCTTTTTCCCTGACCTTGATTTTCTTAGTTATAATTTCTTAAGCTTTTTATCATGCCTTTGGTATGTGAGGTGTGAATGAGAAATATCAAACCAAGAAGGCAGCTTTAGGATCTGTGACATTTTAAGGCAGATAAAGATCCTGCAAACAGATAAATTAACTGAGAAGCGGACCCGCTGTGTTAGTTTCCCAACATATGTCTGGATAGTTGAAGTCCACTATCACCACCAAATCCTGTGCTTCGGATGATTTTGTTAGTTGTTTAAAAAAAGCCTAATCCACCTCTTCTACCTGGGTAGGAGGTCTGTAATAGATCCCTAGCACAATAACACTCTTGTTTTTTTACCCCTTTTAACCTAACCCAGTGTACGTCTAGACTACATGCCTCTGTCGCCAGAGGCATGTAGATTAGGCTACCCAGCATAGGAAAATGAAGCGGCGATTTAAATAATCGCCGCTTCATTTAAATTTACATGGCTGCTCCGCTGAGCCGACAAACAGCTGATCAGCTGTTTGTCGGCTCAGCGCGGTAGTCTGGACACGCGGGTGTCGACATCAAAGGCATTTGTCGACCACCCAGGTATACCTCATCCCAGGAGGCATACCTGGGTGGTCGACAAATGCCTTTGATGTCGACACCCGCGCGTCCAGACTACCACGCTGAGCCGACAAACAGCTGATCAGCTGTTTGTCGGCTCAGCGCGGCAGCCATGTAAATTTAAATGAAGCGGCCATTATTTAAATCGCCGCTTCATTTTCCTATGCCAGGTAGCCTAATCTACATGCCTCTGGCGACAGAGGCATGTAGTCTAGACGTACCCCCAGAGACTCTCAGAAAGTCTGTCTCCTATGTCCATCTCCACCTCAGTCCAAGTGTATACTTTTTCAATATATTAAGGTAACTGCTCCTCCCTTTTTCCCCCCGCCTATCCTTCCTGAGTAACCTTCTTCTGAAGTTTCTTGCAAAGGCCACTGTCAGAGACAGGATACTAGATTAGAAGGACTATGCAAAATCCTTTGTACAAACAAACATACTGCACAACATGCTACCTACAAGAACTAGAAAGAGGAAAATATTTCTGATTACTTTTTCAGCACTAGATCTAAGGCAATAGGTGATTTAGAATGATTTTGAATTAGAATAATTTGAATTAGAATAAAAAGTTTGCAATATTAGAAATAATCTCTGGGAAAAGGATTCAGTGAACTAAGTCAAATGCTAAATACAATTTATCATGTGGCTTGGCAATTCATTATTTGGACAACAGTGTTACATACATGGTATATCACTGTACTATAAAAGTTTAAAAATACACTAACAGTATACTGTACTCTGAAAAATAATTTAAAAAAAATGGCAGAGGGGAAATATAAGTTTATTACAGGAGTAACTTCCAAAACAAATCTGCTCATTTTACAAAGTAAAATATCTTTTTCTAACTGCCAGCACAGCAAACTTCACCTCACTTAACCTTTCAATTGCAAATTGAGCTATGCACCTATTAACTATTCACTGTTAACAGTAATGAAGATTCTACATCTGAAATTTAGTAATAACTCTTATATAATTATGTTAGATCTTCAGTGTGGTAAGGAGTGTATAATAAAAATATAGTACATTAAGCTGTGACATGACTGTCTAGACAGGCAGCAGATCTGTTGAGTAAAGGAAGTATGCTTTTTTTTTTTTTAACATAAGATAGTAATCTCTGACCATAACTCTATTTTAAGACGTACTGTTCATACTTACAGAAAATGAACTCTATGGCAGAAATATACAGCCTCAAATTGTCTTTCTGCCCATGCTACTGAACTCAGTTGAAACAAATGAAGGAAATAGAGCATAAACATTTTGCAATTACAAAGTGCATTACTTATACCACTGCTGAATCGTACCTGCTACATTACCAAAATCACATGTACAACAAAACAATTGAAAGCAGTGTAGAGACTTGAAATGATATCTTTCCCTCAATATAGTGCTAACAATCCACTATATAATAAGGATTACACATTCTCACCTTCCATCACACTGATTGAATTTTCACGGGTCACCTAAGCATCCTTTTTCCAGGTGACTAGACAAGTGCATACATAAACTTCAGCTAAAAATACACTAACTCTTGCCAAGTAACAGCAGGACGAAATATACCACAGTCACAGTCCAGTCTTTGTCCCAAGCTAACACTATTAACGTGCTTTGATGCTGAGCCAAGAAAAATGTCAGGGCCAGGATATAGTTTTTATGCCTAAACAATCCGTGCTTTTGTTTAATATACTATCGTCTGCTTTTAAGTCACTGCTAATCATTAATTCTACAAAGAATATGTCTGGGATTTTTAAAATGAATTTTAATAAGAAAAAGAATATAGAAAATCTACAGTATCTTGACAACACTGAAATTAAGTGGATGTTCTTATTTAAAAAAAAAAAAATCAAGTAAATCAAGTATTTCTGCCGAGAAGCAATTTTTTCCCTACATTTTAGTTACACATTTCTAAAGTATTGGATTCCTCAAACAAAATATTAAAGATGCAAATTAAAACAAAACAAGGAATAGACTCAGCAATTCAAACTTTTATGTTGCTTAAGAAGCAATTTTGACATCTGAAAACGGAAGATCCTTACTCCTGTTTCCTAAATGGGTTAAAAAGAATCACTTGTAACTGATTAATAAGTAACTGAATCAAGAGTTTTTAAAGGAGAAGTGGAGGAATTTTGAAACCTGTAGCTAAATCAAACATCACAGCTTCCAGTAATGAACTTTACTTAGCCTGTAGTTAGTGATCTTGAATTCACTACTCTCTGAAAAACAGGTGTTCTTTTTCTAAATTAAATCAAATAAAGTCTATCAACAAAAGCACCTTTAGTATCAATATTAGGATTTCATTTAGATGATACATAAAAAGGGAAGAAATTAAAAGACAAAGAGGTAGAACTCTGATTAGATGGTTGAACATTTGTTAAAATTAAAAAAAGCATAATGTTAGGAATGTCAGTTGAGGTTCTAATCTAATCAGGTTTGACTTGGTTCTTCATCCTTCTAAATAGAACTATTTTATTATCTCAATTTACTCTGAAGGGTCTTTTGGATGAGAATTTGAAAAGCACAGTCTTTTCAAATTTATGCTGGAAGCTAAAATGCTGTTTATGCTGGAAGCTAAAAATCTCTTTAAAATATAAAATATTTTAAAGAAAAATTGAGAAAAAGGCTATTGTCCTTTGTGTCACTGGTCAAAATGACAGTGACCTCCTCTCCTTTGTTGTATATGTATATCATATTGATTGATTGTCAAATTCCAAGTCAGAAGTGGCAGATTTCAACAGTAATGCAAAGATGTGGGGTCTTTTCTACAAACCTTTACTCACATAAACAGCAGGGATGTAAAATCTCATTTAATTCGTTAACCGGTTAAACAAGAAGTTTAACCAGCTTAAAAATTAAGGGGGAGACCACTCCTGTGACGCACGCAGGTCGCTGTGGACAGGGGCTGCTCCAGATGTCCGGAGTAGCTCCTGTATGTGGTAGGATGGAGCAGCCTCCCCTGCCCACAGTGGGAAGGAAGCTGCTCCAGCTCCCATCAGTTAACCCAAGTGGTAATGGGTGACGCTTACTGATTAACCTTTCAAATCCTAATAAGCAGTTCCACAAAGTGAGACTAATTATTTAAGTGTTTGCAAGACTGGGCCCATAATTTAACTGGTTTTATATACTCAGGGTTGATACATGATTTACAAATGAAAATATTGTTTACAATTATGTTGAACTCAGATATACCATATGACAATTCTTTTACAGAAGTAGTTCCCAACCTGTGATCCACGATGGTATACAAGGTTCCGTGGAAAATTTAAAAATAAGGATCGATCTTTTCTTTTCTCCCCCAGGAAGGGGGAGATCTGTGAAATTTTAATAGATTGAAAAGGGGTCCATATGCTCAAAAAGGTTGGGAACCACTGATATACAGTATAATAGAGACCCACTAATGTGAAAATACAATATATCAATTACAGGCAGTCCCCGGGTTACATACAAGATAGGGACTGTAGGTTTGTACTTAAGTTAAATTTGTATTTAAGTCGGAACTGGCGTCCAGATTCAGCTGCTGCTGAAACTGACCAGCGGCTGACTACAGGAAGCCCGAGGCAGAGTTTCTCTGCCCCGGGCTTCCTGGAATCAGCCGCTGATCAGTTTCAACAGCAGCTGAATCTGGACGCCTGGGACAGAGCAGCTGGGGCGCTGCCGGGTAGGTCCCCACAGCGCTGTACCTCGGCGCTGCAGGGACCAACCCGGCAGCACCCCAGCTGCTCTACCCCAGGTGTCCCAAAGTCAGCTGCTGCTGAAACTGATCAGCGGCTGATTCCAGGAAGCCCGGGGCAGAGCAACTCTGCCTCAGGCTTCCTGTAGTCAGCCTCTGGTCAGTTTCAGCAGCGGCTGACTTGGGGATGCCTGGGGCAGAGCAGCTGGGGTGCTGCTGGGTTGGTCCAGTAGCGCCGCTCCTAGGCACTACTGGACCAACCCAGCAGCACCCCAGCTGCTCTGCCCCAGGCGTCCTGATTCAGCCGCTGCTGAAACTGACCAGCAGCGGCTGAATCAGGACGCCTGGGGCAGAGCAGTTGGGGTGCTGCCCGGTTGGTCCAGTAGCGCCGAGGAGCGGCGCTGCGGGACCAACCGGCAGCGCCCCAGCTGCTCTACCACAGGCATCCACGAGAAAAGCCTGGTCTGCTGGGGGGGGGTGCACTAGCTGCGCCCCCCCCAGCAGACCATGGAGACACGGGCGGCGGGACGAAGTCACGAAGATCTACAGGCAGTCCTCGAGTTACGCGGATCCGACTTATGTTGGATCCGTACTTACAAACGGGGCTTTTCTCGCCCCGGAGGACACGGGCGGTGGGACCGCCCAGACGCGCCGCGGTCCCGCCGCCCGTGTCCTCCGTGGCTTTGCTCCGCATCTCCCTGGTCTGCTGGGGGACTCCAGGGAGACGCGGAGCAGCTTTTCTCACCCCGGAGAACGCGGGCGGCGGGACGGCGGCGCGTCTGGGCGGTCCCACCGCCCGTGTCCTCCGGGGCGAGAAAAGCCCCGTTTGTAAGTACGGATCCAACATAATTCGGATCCGCGTAACTCGAGGACTGCCTGTAGATCTTCGTGACTGTTACATAAGTTACTGAGTCCATAAGCTATTGTGGGTGCAAAATTATGATAGAGATCATTTGTATAGCAAAAGGACAGAACTGTTAAGTTTGGTCTGAGAATATGATCAGTAATGCAAATAAAGTATTTATTGTAGATGGAGTTGGTAACACCGCCTAATTAATAAGGTTGCCCAACACTTCCTATTGTAAGTCCCTGTTGTTAACTGCTTATAAAATGTTGCCAAACATTAACCACTTTGTTTAAAACTTCCTACTTTCATCTTGTTTTGGCTCCCACCCGTGGGCCATGTGTTGAGCCCCGCGTAAACCCAAACTGTGCCATGCTTTGCCTCCTTCTCAATATTACCATAGCAGCTTTGCCTCCTTCTCTATCCCCAAAATGAGATAATCAACACAAGTTTGAAGTTGATATAATCAGCTTCATGTGTTAATTTCATTATATGGAATTTTCATTAGGGACTCTGTCAGAACATGCAGTACTCTGCCACTTTTCTCATCATTTTGTGGCAATCTCCAAAGGGCCCACTGTCTCACCAAGAAGGAGGTGGATATAAATAATATTCTGGGATAAAGAAATGACAGAAATCCTAATACATTAGTAATTGAAGGGTAACTAGCTAAATGTTTGAAAGAGGAGGTCTAAGTATACTTAGTCTCATCTTGTATTATAAACCATGAGAGGCTGGGGAGTGTCATAAATAGGGCTCGTCAAACTATAGAATCTACTCGCCGAGAGTGAGTAGATTTCAGCTGCATGCCCCATTTACCGACAGTGCGCGCATGTGCAATGCAGCTCTTGCGCATGCGCAGTGCGGAGCTGGCGAGCAGCTTTCGCCACCATTTGTCAAGCCCTGGAATAAAATGGTAATCTTCACTGGGGCAGAGAGGTAGAACAAATCTTTGTAATACATTACTCTGTTGTGCAAAAGACTGCTTAGATTCCCCTTTAAATTTTAATTGGATGTGCTGTTCTTCACTTACCATCCATAACTATTATGTACTGCTGACATACACTGTGAAAAAGTCATTGCATTCAACTATAGAAGTGATGGTATTTTCCCTGCAGTATTTCAGTGTTGTTACAAAACTTATTTCTAAAGTGAAGCCTAAATTCTTCACACTGCCTGTTTTTAAATCTTTTACATCCTGTTATCCAGAAGAGCATTGCTAGGCCTTTCTGTCAATTTATTATCATAGAATCATAGAACTGGAAGAGACCTCAGAAGGTCGTCAAGTCCAGCCCCCTGCTCTAGGCAGGACCAATTCCAACTAAATCAACCCGGCCAGGGCTTTGTCAAGCCGAGACTTAAACACCTCTAGGGATGGAGACTCCACTACTTCCCTAGGTAACCCATTCCAGTGCTTCACCACCCTCCTAGTGAAATAGTTTTTCCTAATATCCAACCTGGACCTCTCCCACCACAACTTGAGACCATTGCTCCTTGTTCTGCCATCTGTCACTACTGAGAACAGCCTCTCTCCATCCTCTTTGGAACCTCCCTTCAGGAAGTTGAAGGCTGCTATCAAATCCCCCATCACTCTTCTCTTCTGCAGACTAAACAGACCCAAGTCCCTCAGCCTCTCCTCATAAGTCATATGCTCCAGCCCCCTAATCATTTTGGTTGCCCTCCGCTGGACCCTCTCCAATGCGTCCACATCCTTTTTGTAGTGGGGGCCCAGAACTGGACACAATACTCCACATGCGGCCTCACCAAAGCCGAATAAAGGGGAATGATGACATCTCTGGATCTGCTGGCAATGCTCCTCTTAATGCAACCTAATATGCCATTAGCCTTCTTGGCTACAAGGGCACACTGTTGACTCATATATAGCTTCTCATCCACTGTAACCCCCAGGTCCTTTTCTGCAGAACTACTACTTAACCGGTTGGTCCACAGCTTGTAACTATGCTTGGGATTCTTCCGTCCCAAGTGCAGGACTCTACACTTGTCCTTGTTGAACCTCATCAGATTTCTTGTGGCCCAATCCTCCAATTTGTCTAAGTCATTCTGTACCCTATCTCTGCCCTTAAGCGTATCTACCTCTCCCCCCAGCTTAGTGTAATCCGCAAACTTGCTGAGGGTGCAATCCATCCCCTCATCCAGGTCATTAATAAAGATATTGAACAAAACTGGTCCTGGAACCGAACCTTGGGGCACTCCGCTAGAAACCGACTGCCATCCTGACATCGAGCCATTGATCGCTACCCGCTGGGCCCGGCCTTCTAGCCAGCTTTCTATCCATCTTACCATCCATTTATCCAATCCACAATCCCTTAACTTGCTGGCAAGAATATTGTGGGAGACCGTATCAAAAGCTTTGCTAAAGTCCACTGACTTCCCCATGTCCACCGAGCCAGTTACCTCATCATAGAAGCTAATCAGATTGGTCAGGCACAACTTGCCCTTTGTGAAGGCTTTGGCTTTACGAATAAGAGCGACTAGATATCCCAATTTTATAGGGACAGTCCCAATATTTGAGGCTTTGTCTTATATAGGGGCCTATTATCCACCCATCTCTTGTCCCGATTTTTCACACATCAATTTCTTCTAGCAACTGAAAAAATATTTTCCAGAATTCTAATCTTTTTCGTATTTGGTATACAAGCACCACTATCTGCTTATTTAAGGTTGTGTACTATGTCAAAAGGCAGATTCCTACTCATTTCAATGGACTATGGGGATACATCCTTGAGGAATAGAGAAATTAGAAAAAAGAACATTGTATTACTTTCATCTTTCAACTCACTTTTGCCTTTTCTCCATTCCAGTAAGTAATGAAAAGTTCTAAGCTTGTATATAATTAGAAAAACTCATACTTCTAATCTGTTTAAAATACCTTTGTATCCTTGTTTGGTTTATAAAGGGTTGCACACAAAAGTTTGTCATTGGCACTTAATCATTCTTTCTAAGGTGGGAGGGACAATGTCAATAAACTGTGCACTTCCTACTGCATGACTGTAAAAGCATGCATGGTTCTCAGGCTTAAAGAGAAAACTCATTCATATAAACATGCAACTTTCTGCTCCTTTTAAAAGTTATTTACATCACAATTCAAATGTGAATTTCTTGAAGCATATAAATGGGATGAATATCACCTCTTGTTTTGTGTCAAAAAGAAACATTTAAATTGATTTTAATCAAAACTTTCACTGATAGCACTGAAATGCAAGTACCAAGTTGTTACATATTGATATAAGTATGCAGAACTAAGTATCGCAGCTGTCAGGCTTTAGAGCGGGGCTTGTAGCTACACAAGACGTGGAAAAGCATCTCATTGTAATAGTCGCATTTCCTCTACAAGTGGATATGGGGACAAGTGCAGTAAATTTACTTAATGTATTAAATACTTTCCCACTGGTGCTTCACTCTACATGGACATAACTGTCATCTCACCTAGAGATGACATGTCTGTCCAAGGGTGTATAAAGTATCATAACAAAAAGGTGTCAAAAGATCAGCTATGATGTGAAACCCTCGTCTGCAGAAATGGAATTCCTCCTCGGAAAACAAGCAGATCCTCCAACTGGCATTTTGTGTTGTTTTCTGCCAGAGAATGTGGTATCAGTGAACACAAGATGTAATAGGTTTGTTTACCTGTCACAACTCTCCAGGAAGACTTAACAGTAATGGCATCTTGTCAAAGATCTAGTGGAACTATGGGCACTGGCACACAGAGACTGGAAATTGATGTATAATTCAAGCAGCCACTAATAACGTGAGTGGGCAAATTCTACTGGACAAGTTGAGTGTGGGGTGGCTGTGCCCCCAAACCACAGAGTTCAGCTGAAGCAAACATGACCAATAGAGATTTTTAGAGAATCTAAAGGGTCTTCTCTTCAAGAGAGTCCCAACAGTTTTTGTATTTCGTATGAAAACACTAGAAAAAAAATCAGACATTTCATTTGTCCCAGGTGAGGGCAGTAAAGCAGGTTACAGCTGAGTTTTACTCCCAAGTATGTAACTGGATGAAATGTCAATAGCATGCCTAGAGCACAGATCAGTAAGATGATTGTTTAAGATGGAAAGTAGCTTCCAAATCTTGATTTCACTAAGAATTTCACTACCAGTAATAAATGGTTTGAGCATCTATGCCTTGACTGAGATTCACTTCAGTCTGATGGAAGTCATTACCAGTGCATTATTCCCTTCCGAAACCAGCCTGAACCTGTATAATGGCAATTAGCTCTTTTGGCCACATAGTCAAATGAGGAACTTATTTATTATTTTCCTCAGACCCCAGTTTATTATTCACTTCAGACCCCAAATCCTTTTTAGACTCATTGCTTCCTTACTTCCTACAAGTATGGCCTACATTTTTTCCCTAAATGTATGTGTTATATTTGGCTTTTTAAAACCCTTTTCATTTGCTTGTACCCCATTTACTAAAGGATCTAAACTGTTCTGTATCAGTGATCTGTCCTCTTCATTATTTATCACCTTCTCAATTTATGTTTTCATTCATGTCATTGATAAAAATGTAAGTATGTAGGAACTAAAACCTCTGAATCTTTGAGGGTATACCCATAACTTCTTTTGCACTTTTAGGAAGAAAGGATTAAATAAATGTGCCTTTAAACCTGTTTGTAAGGACTGCATTAAATAGAGGTTAGAGATAGTCCAGCTACAACTAGGAATAATTAATTTCACTATACTCCCCATGTTTGGTATTACTCAATTTGTGAAATCCCTTCAAATACTATTAAGAACTTCTCCCATTTATATTGCTGTGTGAGGTATAAAATTTCACAGAAAGAATGATTATACCAAACATTCAGATTAAGGGAAGATGTAGACTCATTTGAATGAAATACACAGCCAACAAATTTGCCTGTGCATTCTTTCACTATTAGCTATATATTTTATCAGAATTTTTTAAAGGTTTCACAATTTCAGTATACAAAGTTAATTGCTTCTGTATTACAATGTTATCATTTTTCTCAAACATTTTTAAGGGAAATTTCTGAACAAATGAGCTGTTAGAACTGAATTTGTATAATTGAGGTTACTTCCTATAACATGAATTACTTCTTGTATCACTTCTTTTACCTTTGAATTAGTAATTATAGCCTCTGACTCAGAATAATTTATCAGTCCTTTCCTTATGCAGCAGTGTTTTGGAAAGACTTAAAAACCAATATGCTTAGATTTCTTCAAGACATTTGACTTGATAATGCCATGATACTTTGATTAAAATATAGAATATAAAATTAACATGGTATATATTAAATGGATTTAAAAATAAGTGATAAGGTCTTAAAATATAACTAATGGGTATCATCCCAGAGTGGGTATGTTTATGAATAAAAATGACAATGCTGTAATGATAAACATATATGAACTCTTAGGAAGCGTAAAGTGGGTCTTGCATTAAATAATTCAATTCAAAAAGATCCTTCATGTAATTAACCTTGGCTACCTTATATTGCAGTATTAAAGGATCATCCTACAAAGGGTCTTTGAGAGATTCTTCTGGCATGGCCAATGTGTTCTTATTGTTTATCCAAAGTCTTAGAAAGTGTTCTCGAGTCTTAATGGTATACACCTTTTAAAAATATTACATTATTCTACCAGAGCTTTTAGCTAGTTTATCTTGTAGATTCTGAAATAGGCCAGGCATACAGTAGAGCTTGTGTGCTAGTAACAGTAACCTACCACCCAGGAGCACTAGTCATGGAACAGGCTCCCCATTGTGCTAGGAAATGTAGAAACAGAACAAAAAAATGCCCCAAAAAGCTTAATAAGAAAAGAGTTAATGGATGAATAAAGACACAGAGATGGGAAAGTACAAGAAACAATGAGATGGCTGCAAAGGTCTACTATTAAAATGCCATCTTTTAGACAAAGATCTTGTTATAATCCAAGCAAAAGAAAACAGACCATTTTTTAAACATGCAGCTAAAATGATTACAGAAGATGACTAAGAATAGAAATAAGAAATATCCATTCCATCACTAGTTTCAGATCTTTGTGGTTAATTCCAGAGACATGAGAACTTTCATTTGATTTTCAGATGTCATTATTATAATCTCAAACATTTCTTCCCATTCCTTTACTGGCCAGTCACTCTCTAGAGAGTTTATTCATCACAGTATTGCCTTACTTACATTTTAAAAAAAGAAATCTTTAATGACCAGACCTAGAATAGGGAAAAATTCTATTTATCTCCTAAAAACTTATCTTGATTCATATGAATACCTTTTGATTTCCTTCTAGAAATGAGGGTACTATTCCTGCAACTTGGGGAATTAAAAAATATTTTTACCCATGGACATATCCTCTCTGTTCCATAGGTAACCAATGCATCTCTGTATTACTTTGCTTATTTTTGTACTGTGGCTGCACACTGTATGTCATGTAAATAAAAATTATGGAAAATAAATGAAACTACTGTATTTATAAATGTGTTGTACTAGAGCTCCACCTACAGGATGAAAACAAGCATACGTAAAGAAATGCTCATAATGATTCACCATTCTAAAGAATCATTAGACTAGAAGGGATCTCTCTGCGCAAAACCTCCAGCTTATACTCTCTAGCCTTTAACAAGCAGATGCCTGAGGCTTTCAAGGCCAACTTGATAGAATTCTAAAATTGAATTTGATCCCTGATGCACAAATCTGAAATTTTCTTTTATCTGAAAGTATGCATTTGATGTAATCAGCTATCCTGAACTTTAGCGCTTAAGTCACAGAGGGTAGCTGTGTTAGTTAGTATTTGCAAAAACAAGCAGTCCTGTTAGCCTTAAAGGTGCCACAGTGTTCTTTGTTGTTTTTGGAGTTTAAATATGACAGTGTATTAAAGACTTTGGCATTACCTTTTCACACACCAAAAGATATAAACATCTTGACAGATTACTTGTCCCTCAGGCTTCAACACTAATGTTGAATGGGATGGTCTTCCAAGTCAGAAGATTCATATACCAAAGGTCTGACACATGCTGAAGCAACCAAAATTAGCTTCACCATTCTGAGTATAATTGTATTTACAGGAAGTGGTGCCTTGGATGCTTGTGCCATGAATTTCAGAAAATGTCTTTTGTTTTAACGTTATTTTCTCTTTTCAACTTTCTTACTTGGATTTTGTATTAAAGAAACAAGACGACAGACCCAACTTATTGTAGATTTGCTGAAAAAGTTACCCTACTTAAAAGCCATTAATTTACTTTAAAAGCTGACTCTGCTTTTGTGTTTAAATTTCTGATGAGATGAATAACTGTGATAGGGACCAGATGTTCCTTAACACACTAAAATGCTACTAAAACCTCCCACTGAAGTCATGCACTACTGATTCTACTCTCTGTTTGTTGACAGACAACTGCTGTAGCATTGTTTGATCTGAACAACTGAAGCTTGGACTAGCCTAGGTGGAGAAATCTTAGGAGACTATCATATCACTTATTTCCAGTACAGGAAGAATTTATTCTTAAGGCAGAATCATCAAATATGATAACGGGCTCGCCATATCATCACACTGGGACCTAAAGTTAATAAAAATGAATTTGGATCAAACAGTGGCATGGCTTTAATGTCTACATCAGAGAATGTCAAACTCCTATCAGTTGAAAAATAACAGATTCTAGAGTTTAATGCTACACATACCCATAGCAATTAAAACTAATAGAATCATGGGCAACATGTAAAACATCTCTCCAGGGCCAAACACAGGACACTGATATTCTTCACAGTGTCCTCATATCTATTCCACAGACCATTTTTATTTGCCATCCCTATACCTGAAGAGATACGATTTCAGAAAAATGAAGAAGCACTCCCTTTGATGTTCCCAGTTCTGGCTATTTAACATAAAACAGATAACAAGGCCGAAAGGCTTAATAAATGAATCAGCTAGATGTGTCAATTTGACAAATTTTCCTGAAAGAAAGAGAATTCACTACTTCTGCTTTAACAGCAACCTTCATCAAGTTCTGAGGGTAAAACCTCAGACATTGTTTATATATCCTATAAGCCCTGAATTTAAAAGAAAAAGAAGGCTTGCTTTTAGTGAATTAACAGAATTTACCTCAGTCTCACCGGGTAGTCTTTTGATGCAGGACAATTTTACAGAAAATGCGCAGTAAATTAACATAAAATTAATATGTAAAATAAATCTGTAGTTTAAATTATATCTTTATAGGTTTTATGGCTTTTTCCCAATTAATGGGAGTCTGACTTTTTCTTATGTGGAACTTAAAAGTTTGCTAGTGTTTGAGCCAACTATATTTAAATTACAGAGCCACAGTGGGGGTAGCTTCTGGACCCGGCACGAGCCAGGACTGAGCCGAGCTTGCTCAGTTCCGGGTCCAGCAGCCTCTGTCCATTGGGGGTCCCAGCAGGAAGCTAGGACCCCCCACAAACAGGGACTGCTGCGAGCAGCCTCGGTTTGCAGCGCACAGAACTCCCCACAGAAACTCCCCGCAGATAGGAGCTGGGACCCCGCTTGCCAGGAATAGGGCTACTTTGCCACAGTAGCTCCTGCTCACAGAGATTCCCAACTCCCCTTTGGGATTCCCCGCAGACAGGGGCTGCTGCCGGAGCTTCCGCTGGCCCCCCTCAACTGCTGCTTAAGATAGAGGCAGCAGCAGCATGGGAGGAGGGTCAAGCGGCACCGCAGAGATGGTGCTGTAGGGAACCAGCTATTAAGCTGGCTCCCCTCAGCACTGGCTCCTGCTTCCCCCCCTCACCTTGCTACCTCTGATATAGAGACAGCAAAGAGGGACCGGGGAATGCAAGTAATCAACTTGACTACCAGATAAGCCTAGGCTTATTGGATAGTCGACTAATCGACTACTCTTTTACATCCCTATTATAGACATCAGCAAAATTACAAATCCCATGATTTTAACACAACCACCTAATTCCTTCACATGGGAACAACAAAAGCCTACACAAAATTAATACAAATTATATAATTACTTTTATACCATTTTTGCAGGAAATCAACATTTAACTCCACTGCAGGATGAAAAATTAAGAAATGTGCTTATCAGTGAAGTTAAAAAGCAATTAATTCTTAGAGAAGTAAATTTTTAACTTCAGTGATTCAAATATAATATGTAAGTTTCAGCATAGTAAAAGTAACGCTAAAGTTAAACATCTTATTATAAATAAATAAATTTAAATCAGGAAAAAACTGCACGTTGCTTACCTGCGACTGGTGATTTTCTTTTCAGTTTCTCTTTCCTCTTTAAATGGTAGCTTAACATTTTCATTTTTCTCTTTTCTCAACTTTTTAGCTACACGTTCTTTCACTTGGTATCTCTCATTACTATCCATTTCACCTTCTTCATTATCACTATCAACCTCCTCCTTTTCTTCCTACATTGATTTAAACAAACAGCTTGCATTTTAGCTCTATTTTGCAAGAGGATTTTTTTAAGCTGGAAACAATGTCTTAGCAAGAGAGCCTCTATAATGCTTACATTTACAATTTATATGCACATAGATGTAAATATTTTGTAACTACCTCAAAGTATGAACTATTTAAACACCAGAACATATCCTCTATAATATCTTTCAGAGTAATTTAGATGGTGAATCAACAACAACAATGAAGGACATACCTTTTTCAGAGCTAATCACAGATAATACAGGTATTTAAATATCTTAAAGCCCCACACTATTTAATATCTTAAATCATTTATTCTCAAACTGTGTTTTGTGGACCCCTAGGGACCTGTCCAAAGCCATCTGGTGACATGGTGCTGAGGTATCTTCACTAATTCCAGATTCTAAACTTTATTACAAGTCAAATTAAATATTTCTTTAATATTAATTTTCCATGTAAAAATTACAATTCAGAATTGTTATACCATCCTGAATGGAAAAGGAGGTGATCATACATAATAATCTATTAAGATATAGTCTATGCTATGAAAAAGTTTGACAGTCCATTATCAATAATCACAGATAAGGTTTAACAGTTCAAGTCAATACATTTTTTACATAAATTATGTGAGAATCATTTCCTTTCTAACAAAGTGCTAGAACCTCAGTTCAGGATTTTAAACCAGATTTCAGTGGGCAAGCATTCACATCATGATTGATATAGCAGAGAAGATGATAAACGAATTGTCATGGAAACTAATCATTCAACTAGCACCAGCAGCATCTACTGCTGATGGAATGGCATCAGCAGATTTACATAGTCTAACCTTGATAGAAAAGACCATGCAAGGGAAGTGGTCTACATCTTATTATATCCTTTTGATTTACAATTAATATCTATGATTGTAAACTTCCTATCATTCAAAACCTTCTATGTAATGCTATTTCTATAGTACCAATTATGTGTGGCTAAAATATTTTATAGACAAATAAACTGACATGACTCCTGCTGATTCTATCTATTGGTTAGGCAATAGATAATCTCTATTATCCGTTCCCACATTCAATACAAATGAGATAATAATCTTCATCAACAATCATGGGTTCAATGCCCGTTGGTGTCCGATGCCTCCCTCACTATTTACTTCCATCTTTCCCTGTCCAGTGCGGAGTGGCTTAGTTTCCGTAGACTAGCTCTGCACCAATCTACTATATCATCTACCCATTCTCTGTGAGGTCTGCCTCTTCTAATCGGACCATCCATTATGCTGAATACCAGGGTCTTAACTTTTTGCTTATCGTTCATTCTGCAGATATGCCCGAATAGCGATAACTTCTGTTGCATAACCTTCTGCAGTAGGTTCTCTTTGGGCTGTATCTTCCTATATAATTCCTTGTTGGTGACCTTCTGCATCCAGCCTATCCTCAGAATCTTTTTATAACAACTCCTCTTGAACGCCAATATCCTTCTCTTCGAATCTTTCATTATCATCCATGTCTCACATCCGTACAACATGCTGCTAAATACACACTTTACAAGATGCTCAGCTTCATTCCTAAGCTAATCGCTTTACTTTTCCAGATCTTATCCATCGCCTTCAAACTCACTCTTGCTTTCACTATTCTAGTCACTATTTCCTTCTTATAGTCTACATCATACATCATGTTGCTCCCCAAATACGTGAACTTCTCTATGTTCTCTAGTTCGATCCCATCTACACTGATCTTCCTTCCTATTTCCTTATCTCCAAATACCATCGTCTTTGTTTTATCAATATTCATAATCAGTCCATACCGCTTCCCTTCCTCAGTTAGCACCTGCACCATTCTCACTAGCTTCTCTTCATCTTCCTTGATGATAACTATATCGTCCGCAAACCTTAAGTTGTTAATTCTCATCCCGTGCACCGATATCCCTTCTATCTCTTCCTTGATCTTATGCATTGCTTGAGTGATGAAGATACTCAGCGATATGGGATCGCCTTGTCTCATATCTCTACTTGTTCTAAATCAACTTTCCAATTCTCCGCACGTTCTCACCACTGCCTCCGCATTATTATTGATATCCTTCAACAACCGTATCAGTCGGCTATCCACACCACATGACTCCAACACCACCCAAGTCACTTTGGGTCAAATGCCTTCTGAAAATCAATAAAGCAATTGAAGATGTTCTTGTTCTTTCGCTGAGCTTTCTCCGCTATTAATCTTAGTGCCAATATCTGCTGTATGGTACTTCTATCTTACCACTTATTACATTTGAAATGCAATTTTTAAAAGTTATGTGAAAATAATCTAATTTCCCACAATTAAACATACCACCCTCTCAACCCATGCAATATATGCATATATAATTTTTTTTGGAAACAAGGTTATTTAGTTGAGGCTATTTTAGGTATTAGAGGAACTATTAAATCAGGGGTGGGCAAGAGGTGGCTAGTGGGCTGAATTCGACCCGCCACGCTGCTAGATCCGGCCTCTGGCTGCCTTGCTGTCACGCTTACTAGAGAGCAGTTGCAGCCACTTTAAACAACAGGCTGCTAATTGCTATGCAGTCTGGGCAGGGAAGAGAAAGCTTAACGCACTGTCCCCGTCCCCTAGCAAAATCCCCCAGTTCCCATTGATCAGTTTATGGCCAATAAGAGCAGAGAAATTTTAATGAATGCAGGGGCAGCGAATGAAACCTCCCCATGCTGGAGCAGAGCCACATGGAGCAGTTGCCCAGCACACAGGCAGCGAGTCTGCACTTCCCAGCCTGCCTCTGGCACCCCAAACCCTTTCTCCCCCCAACTACCTGGCGCAGGCCTCCATCCAAACCCTCTGTATTCCCTTATCCCAACTTCTCCATGTCACAACTTCCTCCCAGACCTTTCACCCCTTTTCACACCCCTCTCCCAGTCCAGAATCTTCTTCTGTACCCATAACCCCTCCCTGACCCTGCACCCCTTTTCCTTGCTCCACATCACCACCCAAACCCTCTACACTCCCTTTCCCCCTTGTACCAGGTCACAACCCCCTCCCAGACCCTGCACCCCCTCCTATAATCCTCCTCCAAGACAGAATCCTCTCCTGCACCCATAGATGCTCTTGGATCCTGCACTCAAAGCTTCTGTCCCACATCATAACCACCTCCTTTTCCCAAATACCCTCTCAGACCCCATAATTCCTCCTCCACCCCAGTTCTCTATTCCAAGCTCCCTTCTATACCCCACCCGCTGTCCCAGACCCTGCACTCCCTCCACAAAAGTGTGCCCTTTGACCACTTACCAAAATCTTGGAGTGGCCCCCTGTAGGAAGCTACCTTTGTCACGGGGGTACGCCCCCTTTATGGTTTCCTACGCCCGCTTTGGATCATTCCTCAATAATTCGCACTGCCCACAAGGGGAAGTGAGGGGGACTCGGGCCCGCCCTCTGTCCGAGTCCCAACCCAGGGCCCTAAGGTGGGGGTGATTCCTCCCCCACCTGGCTGACGGGGCTGTCTGCTGAAACTCATCAGCCCGCAAGCAGAACTTCCGCTGCCCGCTCTGGGTTGCTTCCTCACCCCCTCCAGGCTCTTACTCGGGAGCGATCCTTTCCACAGGTCGGCTACCCTGTCCGCCCATAGCCTCGCCGCCTCCTCCACGTGCCAGCCCCTCATTCGGGCCTGTCGTGCCTTTTTGACGGATCAACCCATCTTCCCTCAGCCAATCCCTTGTGTCCCCCACCTCCGCTCACTGTTCCGTACCTCCGGGTATGGCTTCCTGCATCCTGGCATTGGCCCCCACCTCTGCACATGCACTGAGGCTTAGCGCCGTCACTGGCTCTCCCTCCCCTGGCCTATGCCAGCCGCCGCATCTCCGGGCTCCACGCCAGCTGAGTCCCGGTTTTCTGGTGGGGCAAGCGACTCCCAAGCAGTGCAGGGTTCCGCTGCCCCGTCACACTCCTTCCCCCTTAAGATGAACCCCACTCCTTCCCCATGATCCATGTCCCTTCCCACTATACGTGATAGGAAGTCCGCATTCTGGTGTGCCATCCCTAGTCGGTGAACCACCTTAAAACAGTACAGCTGTAACGCCAGGTACCAGCACATGACTGGTGTTTGTACTTCGCATGCTCTGGATCCATCTGAGCGGGGCGTGGTCCATGACTAACAGGAAACAATCTCCTAAAAGATAATAACAGAGAATATCCACGGCCCATTTGACAGCTAGGGCCTCCTTTTCTATCGTCACATAATTTGTCTCTCGGGGGAATAGCTTACGACTTATATATAACATTGGGTGGTCCCTTCCTCTCACTTCTTGTGCTAATACTGCCCCCAGTCCCACTGCCCCCAGTCCCACCTCTGAGGCATCTGTCTGAAGTATAAATGGTTACGAAAAATCAAGTTGTATCAACACTGGGACTTTCACCAGCCACTCTTTCAATGCCCGAAAGGCACGCCTGCTCTGTTCGGCCCATCGCACTTTTTGGGGTTGCCCATTTCGTGTCAGGTCTGTCAAGGGGGCTGCTAATGTCGCAGAGTCAGCCACAAATCGCTGGTAATACCCCACCAACCCTAGGAATTGCCGCACTTGCCTCTTTGTCACTGGGAGTGGGTAGTCCTGTAGGGCGCTTACTTTATCGACCAGTGGTTTTAGCTGTCCCCTTCCCACGTTGTACCCAAGATAAAATACCTCTTAATGTCCGAATCTTCATTTCTTTGGATTGGCGCTCTGAGCGCTCTAGAGGCCCAACCAGGTCTAGTGCAATTTGTTCAAAAGGTATGTCCACCATGGGGAGAGGTACTAACGGGGCTTTGGGCACCTTCGCTGGGGAGGTCTGCTGGCACTCAGGGCAGGATTCACAGAAGTCCTGTATCTCTCTATAGCGGCCGAGCCAAAAGAACCTCTGTAGGACCCTTTGTTGGGTTTTCTCCCATCCTAGGTGCCCTGCCCTCAGATTAGCGTGGACTAACTCCATAACCCGCCATCTATATCTCGTGGGCACCAACAGTGGTCTGCTCTCCCCTTGCCCATCCCCGCCATTCACCACCCGATACAGCCAAACCCCCCCATATCTCAAACCATGGGCTCTGATGCGAGCGTGAGCCAGCTTCGTCCTTCCCTTCAGATCCGCTCGCCTGCTCCCACGCCCTCTGAAGGGACAGGTCCTCCCTCTGGTGCTGCAAAAAATCTCCTTCCCTGATCTCCAGATCGAAGGGCAGCTGGTCCACAGCGATGCCTGAGGACTTTGGAGGCCCGTCACCCAGCATCATGGTCAATTTTTCCCCTTGTGCGGCAAGGGTCACCTCCCTGTCTACGACCCCATCACCGTAGTAGCTGGTAGAACCCTGGCCAGTCTCATTCAAGCAAAACAGGATAGGCTAGAGTCATGGCCAAGGCCACTTGGCATAAGCCCCCTCGATATCCATCGTGTATCTGAACCCAGGTCATGGGATAGGGCTGCACGTTGCCATAGACGCACTGCATCCAAATGGGCCCTCCTGTCGGGTGGCCTCCCTCCACAAGGTCTGCTCTTACCATGGTTTGTCCACAGCCTGAGTCTATCATCACTTCCGCCGGCCGCCTATCCACCCTTATTTTCTTTATCGCCTTGGTCTTCTCCGACATGGTGGGCAGGGGGCTGGCCGAAATTACCCAGCCAAATGTGCATCAGGGGGCACTCACGTCAAAAGTGCCGCTCCTGTCCACACTGGTAACAAACACTTCTAGCTGTGCCCCCCCCCCCCCCTCGCCTGCTCTCCTTTTCCTCTGCCTGAGGGAATTTCTCATTCTTGACATTGGACATGGGCATCTGCCAAACTCGTGCCAGCCTCCTCCCTTCCGCCTGCCCCTGGTTCGCAGTTTCCCTCCTCTCCGAGCTGCTGCAGAGCCCTTGCACCCGATACCATTGGGGGGGGGGGAGGAGTTAGTCACAGCAGCTCCCGAAGGCGTCCTGCCTTTTTCCTCAGCCCCCTCTGTGGCCAAATAGTCCTCCATCAAGGCCACTGCTTCATTCAGAGTGGCTAGGTGGTGACACCGGACCCATCTCTAGGCCCCAGCTGGCAATATCTGTACGAATTGCTCTAAAATAACTGCCTCCGCCACCTGCATTCCTGTCTTGGGTTCTGGTTCCAGCCATCTCAAACCCACCTCTTGCAATCTTTGTGCGACTGCCCGCGGTCTTTCGCTGGCACCGTAGCACTCCTGATGGAACATCTCCAGGGTCATCCCTAGCTGGTCCAAGATGGCCTCCTTTGCCTTGTAATAATGTAAAGCATCTCTTGGGGTCAAGCCCTGGTACGCCAACTGGGCTTGACCTGTCAGATAGGGGGCCGATAGGGTGGCCCAGTGTTCCTCTGGCCACTTCACAGCTGTGGCTACTCTTTCAAATGTCACAAGAAATGCTTCAGAGTCATCCTCGGGTTCCAACTTGGCCAGCCTGATTGGCAACTGTGACCAGGCCCTCCTCACCTCTCAGTGGCAGCTCTCCACCGGCCCAGGTCCTCACGGTTGCCTTCTGCTGCTGTGTAATGGTCAACTTTGTACGTGCTAATTTAGGGGTGGTGAGGCCTGCATTCCCCACTCCCCCTTTTTCTGATGAGCCAGAAGCAAGTCTTTGGGAACATACGCCATTTAAGATAAGCATTGTTGCCAGTATAGCAGGAACAAGTATAAGATAAGGGTAAAGGACAAGAACGCATAAACAACTCTGTTTACCCTAAAGTACTAATCACGTAAACAGGGCCAAAGAACAAGTAGATCCAGAACAGAACCAGATCGATAACTAACAGCTAAGCTCTACATCAGCACGTAATGAGTAATCTCTGGAAATTTCCAAGCTGCCAAACAAGGCAGGAAAACTGTATTTAAGGCTGCACCAAAGCACAGCAATTTGGACCTCACTGATGGGCTTTGAGTACTGGCGCCTCGGAAGCTGAGACAACCTCCCACTTCGTCCGCAGCCTATCCGGGATTCCAGGCTTGCAGGAGGGGACGTAAGATATGCCGCTTCTTTGTTATATTGTTCTTCCAATTATGGGGCACAGCTGTTAGCTGTCAGGAAATAAACTGTTTGTGTTTGACAGATACCTGTGTGGCAGCCTTTGTGCTTTGAGAACCCAGTGTCGGACCTTAGACTTACTCTTGCCAACTACATGCTGCTCGTCTAGTTCCCAGATCAATTGCCGCTGCTGCTCCTGGTACTGGGAGGCCAGCTGTTGCACGAGTTGTATCTGCTGTTGCTGTTACTGGCACTGATTCTCCATCAGCCATTCCAATAATTTTGCTACATCTATGTCTCCTTGCCCCCTCCAAACAAAACCACGTTCTTAGTTAAGTCAGGGCCTGCCTGCTCTCGGTTACCCTAAATCCAGGGTTGGACCGAACGCCCGCATTCTCCACCACATGTAGGGAGATACCCCCCCTTTATCCCAGGGTGTGCGGTCACGTTTCTGGATTTTAAAGTGAGAAGCCAAATCACTGCTGCCCCATGGGGGGCGAGAGGGGGGTGTTTGCCCCAAAAGTTGGTACAAAGGGGGCCATGTGAGGTCTCACATGAAAGCTTGTTCTACTGATTCTGTATATGACATTCATGTACTTGTATAATATCTGTATGAGGAGTTATAAATATATACTCTGTATTGATGCTGGAAAATTCTCTGTATCAGACAGAGCAATAGGCAAAGAATGTTCAGCCAGTGGCTATGCTAATTAGCAAGGAGACAATGAATCTCTAGGTGCCAATACACACCTGAGGAATGTGACTGATACCTGCAAACCAGCCAGGGCATAATGGCTGCCAGCATGTGAAACAGAGATAAGTCTGTGACAGGGTGCGATCACAGACGACCCCTCGGGGTGCCTCTTGGGGTGCTGACAGAGCCACTGCCACTCGCCTTCCTGCTCTCTGGGGCTCCTCACCAGCCCGTCCTGCTGGGCCAGCTCCGTTGGTCTCCCCCAGCCAAGGCCCCCAGATGAGGTCCCTGTCCCCACCGAGAAGCAGTACAGACGCTGAACCACTTCAGATCCAAGGAGAGTGCAATTTAGGGCCCAGCCTCCTGAGAGAGTATTCCCCAGATGGAATCAAACCCCAAAGAATTAGATAAGCCCCCTTATCAATAAAAGGGGAAATGTGCACACTGTTTGCCCCCCAGGTAACAATCGCTTACACTGGGTTTGATAGAAAATAAAAATGGTTTTATTAAGTGGAAGCAGTAGGATTTAAGTAGTAATAAGTGAAAGTAGGCAGAGCAAAGTAGGTTACAATGAAAAGAAAAAAAAAAACTCTTGACTAATTCTACATTGAAACCTCAGTACAAACTTAATCAAACTCATCCTAAAACCTTTTTTCCAGCTACCACTCTAAACAAGGGCTCTCTTCCCCACCCTGGGGTCTCAGGCTCCTTCCTTCAGATGCAGCCCAGCCAAGAGACCAAGGCCTCTCCTCTCCTATTCTTTTCGTTAAAGAATTGAGGCCCCTCCCTACCAACCACTGCTCAGATTGAAGGACAAAAAGAGATAGTTTAAGAGTTGAGGGTAACACCCTCCATGTCTCTCATTCACGTTTGAAACCCACAAAGTATTCCCCACTCCATGTGTCTAATTTTCCACACACAAATGGTACATACAACAGAGTAAGATAAACCAAACCAGCAGATCATGACATGAAGATCGATGGGTTACATGAAATAATTTGCTCAAACCACCTTTGAGTTACATATATTCATGCCCATGAGTCCATTTCTTAAAGCATGGGGTGAGGGGTCTGTCATAAGGTTGCTCGATCACGTGACCTGCTCTGGCCAGGAAGATATCAGGAGAGGTATATAAGTGCCATGTGGCACCCTCCATCTTGTCTTCAGTTCAGCTCCTGATCCCAGATGCAGCCTTGCAGGGAACAACGAGCCGGAAAGAACCGTGGACCCATCCTGACATAGGATGTACACCAGAGCCTTATAAGATAGCAGTATATAACATCTCTGCTAACAGCCTGCATTGAGAACTTGGTGATTCGATGCATGTACTGTATTCTCCTTAACAACCTTACTCTCATGCTTTTCTCTCTTTTAGTAATAAACCTTTAGATTTTAGATTCTAAAGGACTGGCTCAACGTGATCTTGTGGGTAAGATCCAGCGTGTAAATTGATTGGGACCTGTGGCTGGTTTCTTGGGACCAGAAGAACCCATTCAGGATAGGTGAGATTGGGTTCTATAACCCCTTGTGACCAGGAGTGCCCGTGTCAGTTAGCTGTCCCTCCACCTCACCCGAAGTTCACGTCTCACGAGTCTCTCCCTCTGTCTATTCTTGGCTCAGTTAATATGTCTTTGATCCTTCCGCTATAGTCAGGCCGTTATTTTCCTCTGGCTGCGGTGGGAAGAGGGAGGCCCAGGCCCACCCCCACTCATGGGCCCCAGCCCAGGGCCCTAAGGACAGGGACTGAGTTATAGTCCTGTCTAGCTGACAGGGCATTCCGCCGTAACTTGTCAGCCCTTGGGCTCATCTGTCGCCCTACCCTGGGCTGCTTCCTCTCCCCACTCTAAGAGACTAGCCGGAGTGGCGTCTCTTGTTCCTATTCCCTCCTCACTCTCGTCTGCTTCCGTTTCGCTTCCCCCCTGCTTCTGTGCCCATTCGCCCTCATTTTAAATTAGCCGTCATCCCTTACCCCTGATGTCAGCATGTCCACACCGTGACCATCCCTTACCCCCCCCCCCCTTCAGCATGCTTCTACCCACCAGCGTTACCAGCCTTCTCCTCGTTTCCTCCTTCCCCTCCCCTGCTGTAGGTGCGGGGTTGTGCCTGCACGTGGTGCTGCCACTCCGTGGTGAGTGAGCAACCAGCGCAGTGCCGGTATTTGCTCCCCTGCATCGCGAACAGCCCCGCGGCTGGGGCGTTCATGATGCAGGGCGTCAATGCTCCGTCACAGCCCTCACCTGATGTGTTAGGCCCGAGGCTGATTGGGGCACAGGAAGAGCTGGGGTATCAGAGGGGTTTTGCTCATGAGGCTTCTGACTAGCCAGATTGGCAGCTGAAGTGCTCAGTGTGACTGGTTTGTGGCCTATTTGGGAACATCTCCAATCTGGGGCTGTAAGGAGCCCCGAGTTTGAGCAATTCGCCCTGAGCAGACGCCCTCAGCTGTGCCCAGACCTGGCTCAGTCCGTCACATATGCCCACTCAGGATCATTCCTCAATAATATGCGCTCTTCGTACCGCCCACAAGAGGGAGTGAGGGAGACTCAGGCCTAACCTCTCTCTGAGTCCCAGCGCCCTAAGGTGGGGGGTGATTTCTCTCTCACATGGCTGACGGGGCTCTCTGCCGCAACTCATCAGCACGCAAGCAGAACTCCCGCTGCCCATCCTGAGTTGCTTCCTCACCCTCTCCAGGCTCTTACTCGGGAGTGATCCTTTCCACAGATTGGCTACCCTGTCCAACCATACCTTCGCCTCCTCCTCCACATGCCGGCCCCTCACTTGGGCCCGTCACACCATTTTGACTGGTCGACCCACCTTCCCTCGGCCAATCCCTAGCGTCGCCCACCCCAATACACTGGCCCGTACCTCCGGGTACGTCTTCCTTTACCCCAGTGTTGGCCCCCATCTCTGCACATGCGCCGGGGCTTAGCCGCATCGCTGGCTCTCCCTCCCGCCGGCCTGTGTCGGCCACTGCATCTCTGGGCTCTGTGCCAGCAGTAAGTCTAAGGTCCCTGTTTTCTGGTAGGACTGCTTTTTCTAGCAGCTCCCCGGCAGTGCGGGGTTCCACTGCCCCATCACCCCCCCCCATTAAAAATTATTACCCACCCAGTGTTAGACAGATGCCATTCTTGGATAAATTCGGTGGGTTCTATTCACGTGCACACACTCACTGTTTTCATTCTTGTTCAGGAAGATGGCACATGGCTGAAAAGGTTAGCTGATGATTTTTTCAGTTCTGCTGGTTTGACACTGGCAAACTTTTTAGCTTACTAGAAGTTATTTGCTTGTAGATGTCAATTCTTACATGTTGCACCCCAATGGTCAGATACAGTCTCCCTTGTATAATGCCTGAATTATAATCGCCAGGGAACCATTTTGAATCTTTGCTTGCGAAGAAAATGGTTCAATCTGCGTAGGTCTAAGATACGCCTCCATTCTCTTCTTTGGGGGTAAGGAAGTAGTGAGAGTAAAATCCTCTGCACCAAAATTCCTTGGGGACAGTCTCAATTGCCCCAAGGTCGAGGAAGCATTGAACCTCTTGCCTGAGAAGGCTCTCGTGAGAGGGGTCCCTGAAAAGGGACGGGGAAGTTGGAGGTTGTTTGGTCAAGGGTACCCTGTTGTGACTATCTCGATGATCCATCGGTCTGAGGTGATGGCCTTCCAATGGTGTTGAAAGCGTTTCAGGCGGTGATGGAAGAGTGGACCGATGTCTGATGACTGGTGAGAGATGGGAAGATTCTGCGGGCCCTCGACCAACAACTCAAACCTGCTGCTTGCTGTTCTGACTGTAGGTGGTGCGGTTGTTCTGTTGACACTTTCGATGTGGTCTCTGTCCGGTTCTGGGCTGGTCGAGGTCTTGTTGTGGTATCTTTGGTACGGGAAGTCCTTGTTCTTTCGGTATGGGGTGTAGCGTTTGCAATGATAAGGTGGTGTATACACTCCTAATGGCCATAAAGTTGTCCTTGAGTCCTTATTGGAATGCAGGACATCATCAGTCTTTTCAGCAAAAAGCTTTAATTTCTCAAAGGGGAGGTCCTCTACCTTTGACTGTAACACCCTAGGGATTCCGGCAGATTGTAGCCATGATGCTCTTCTCATTACTACAGATGTGGACGTGGCTCTAGCTGCTGTATCAGCCACGTCCAGGGATATCTGCAATGATGTCTTAGAAGAAGCATAGTCCTCTTGGACAATCGACTATAGTATTGGTCTCTTTGCATCTGGCAGATGTTCCATAACGGAAGATAATTTTGAATAATTGTCAAAGTTAGGATTAGACAAAACCACTGCATAATTAACTACAAGGAGTGTGACGGAAGAATAGAGTCTCCTACCAAAGAGGTCCATGTGCTTGTTGTCCTGTCACTGATGTTTTTAAGTTGAGGGAGTTTAGATCAGTGCTGAGCGGCATCAACAACCAACGAGTTGGGTTGTGGATGTGCAAATAGGAAGTCAGCAACGTTCTGGGGGACAAAGTACCTCTTGTCTGCCCTCTCATTAGTGGGGGGCACGGAGGAATGAGTCTGCCATATCTCGTCTGCCGACTCCATAATAGCCTCAGCTATTGGTATAGCGATCATACCTCTCTGGGAGGGCTGCAAGTTTTTAAGGAGCCTGTGTTGTTTTTGTGGCATGTCTGATAATTGAATATCCTGTGATGCAGCAACTCTCTTGAATAAGTCCTTGAATTGCCTGAGATCGTCCCCAGGTATGACAGCCTCATCAAGGGATGATGAGGACTGATCTGTCGGAGAGACATCAGGTGGTTGTTCATCTATTTCCGAGAGGGGTGTCTCTTCTGGTTCTGAATAGCAAGCTGTGGACTGGGATCCCGGGAATGCTGGTGGTAATTGTAGAGCTTGATCCTGTTTAGGGGAAGCTGAAGGTGCTCGACATCTGGGATAGCTTCGGCTATGCATATAGTGATCCCTTTGGTGAAGATGGCTTTGGACAGTCTTGCCGTGAATAACGTCAGTGGTGACCTGGGATGTATCGAGTGTATGGGGAAGACTGTTTAGAAGAAACTCTGTATCTTTAGTATATTCATTGGTGTCTATAGGGTGAAGGTGAAGGTGAATACGATGCATACACCCTATATGGTGAAGGGGAAAGGTCATATCTAGACCTGTATCTACCATGTCGATATGCCCTATCTCTATCTTCTCTGGTTAAGTATGGTGAATGTGGTGGAAAAGATGGTGCTGGTGAGAAAAATAAAGGCTCTGGGCTTAATTGTGCCTTAGGGTCAGACTTCTGAGATGCTTTATTTAGGACGGGAGGTGTTGGAGGGCTGTATGGAGGTGACAAACGGCCCGTTGATCGTGTGAGGGATGACAGCGGCACTGAGCCCTCCCGTGCCAATGGTGGCGCTACTGAATCTGACAATGTGGTAGGTGCCAGGTGCACACTGCTGATGTTGGTGCCGATGTGACTGTTGATGTGTTGGGCACCGATGCGGGTGGTGCCTGGTCTACCAGTGCCGAGGTAGTTGGTCCCGATATGCGCTTCGGCGTCGGTGCCATTGCATGGTCACTGGTGATGCCAAGCAACAGCAGTTACAGCAGTTGGCAGCATCGAAATCGGTTTTTGCTGAAATTTTGGCTCTGAAGTGATTTTTGCCTCAGCAAAGTAGTTCCTGAAGTGCCTGGTTTATCGTCTATCACTCTATGCGAAGGTAGGGACCAAGCTGGAGACAGCCATTTTTGGGCTGGGCCAGACAGTGGTGACGCAGCTCTCCTTTTTTGTGATGGAGACCATCGTGTTGAGGCTGGTTTTGACATTTCCGTCAGCTGTAAGGCTTTGTCAAATAATATCATTTTAAGCCTCATCTCCCTATCCCACCACGCCCTCACAGTGAGTTTGGCACAATGGGCGCACTTCTGCAGGATATGTGCCTCACCGAGGCACTTGATGCACTCGGAGTGGCCGTCTGAGGCAGGCATGGTGTCTCTACAAGTGATGCACTTCTTAAAACCCGAAGAACCGGGCATTCTTATTACTAAATCTAACCCTAACTAGAAATACAAGACATGTTTTAAACGAACTGCTAACTAACTATTATGTAACTAACAAACTAACAAGGAAACTGTGCCTAAGACACTAAGTTAACTTTTCTTCTGACTCCTGACAGAAGAAATTCTGTACTAGTGAAATATATTTCTTATCCACAGTGCTTCCTTGCAAGTATGAAAACACATATCTGTGATTCAAGTGCCACTCTAGCATATGCAAGTATAAATAATTAATTTCACATATACTTTTTATATAAGTATTGTAAATCATTTTGTTATATGTGATCATAAAAATTATATATGTGAAATTCTGCTTCTCTGGAGATACCGCTCTTAACAGGATATGCACATTGAGGTCTCAGATTTCTATTGTAAGACCAACTTAAAAGATAACTCCATGCAAGTCATGTGGCGGCTATTTCAACTTATCATGAGCTGGCCAAAAACAAACAAGTATATGCAGGCTCTAATCAGTATCATGGAGGGCTTGACATTTTTTCAAAGCTCCCATGAAAAAAAACCTGTCATGGAATATTAATCCTGTGAGCCTCACAAACTTGATAATAGCTCCTTTTGAACTATCCAGTTCCCATGAACTTAAGCTTCTTAAATCCAAGATTATTTTTTAAGTGACTATGGATTTGGTTGAAGAGCGACTAAGCTACAGGTCGAAGTGGCTGCCCCATCTTATAATAAATTTTCAGAAATACAGTGATGTTTCGAACATTCAAAATTCCTCTCCATAATTATGTTGGAAGTCCACCTTAACAGCCCTACTATCCTGCCAACATTCTCCACATACATGCATGCCCATCCCAGTAATACCTTCTTAAACATATCATGACATCAAATGATCTTGGGCATTCTATTTGTAGTGCAGTAAAAGTCTTGAAAAGTGCATCCAACTTTTTGTTATATTTGTCAACAATTTTCTGGGCATTGCTGTTTTCAAGAGGATCTCGTATAAATTTATGTTAAAATGCATTCAATTAAGTAACCGTGTGACACAGTGGGTGATAGTTGACTCCCCAGGAGCCAGAGCACATACGGGCTCCTGCTCCCCCTCTTCTCCCTGTATTTCTGCTTCTGATACAGAGGCAGCAGTGTGGAGAGGAGCAGACAGGTGGCTACCTGGGCCTCATTAGCCAGAGGGCTATATAAGGCAGCCAGAAGGGAAGTGAAAGGGAGGAGCAAGGAGTCAGGATGTGGCGGAGTGTGCTCCCAAGCCAGAAGGAGAGGCTGGCTGAGTTAGCTGATAGAAAACCAAAGCTCTGTAAATAGAAGGTTGTAGGAAATTGAAACTTACAATAAAAGGCATGGGTGACTGCACCAGAAAAAGTCTCCAGCTGTTTTGCGGACCAGAAGGTATCCCAGGGCAAAAAGCCTGAGCGAGGACCTTGCCACACCATGTAGTGTTATACTTTCACATACCTAATTATATAAATTAAAAAATAACCTGGCTGACCTGAAGCTGGAAAGACATTTCAAGGTTGCTGTAATTGTGTCTCTCAGAGGTAATTTTCTTTTAGACATCTATAAAGCTGTGATATAATCCTTTCTCTATACATTTACAATGTATTATTGCTTGGATTTGGCCTGCAGAAGGGAATCACTTTGGACTCTCAGTACTTGGATTTACTAAGAGCAAAGCAGCTTGATTTCCTTTTTTGACTGGGTAACTGGTTTGGTGGATGGGAGAAAGTAGAGGACATAGTATTCCCGGACTTCAGCATAGCTTCTGACACAGTCCCAATGTGACATTCTGATAAGTAAGCTGGAATATTGCAGACTCAGCAGAACCACCATAGAGTGGAAACATAATTGGTCAAAAAGCTGCCAACAAAGAATAACTATTAATGGAACGATAGAGGATTGGAGGGCAGTCTCAAGGGGGCTCCACAAGGATCAGCTCTGGGTTAAGAGTTGTTTAACATCTTTATTAATGACCTGGATGTAGGTCTAGAGAGTAT
The DNA here is from genome assembly GCF_052426305.1 of Pelodiscus sinensis. NCBI lineage: Eukaryota > Metazoa > Chordata > Testudines > Trionychidae > Pelodiscus > Pelodiscus sinensis. The sequence continues at coordinate 92,036,776 of NC_143057.1, forward strand.
CCAGATCAAGTTTGTAGATGAAACACAGCTATAGGAGGACTGAGTTAAAATTCAGAAGGATCTTGACAAATTGGAGAACTGGGCTTTGGAAAACAAAATGAAATACAACAATTTCAATGCAAGGTTCTATATTTAGAGAAGAAAAACTAAATGGACAAATACTGGGAGAAAAGTAGCTTGGCAGCAACACTACTGAGAAGAATCTGGGAGGTAAAATGACACAACTTAAGCACAGGTCAGCAATGTGATGATGTTGCACAAAAAGCAAATGAAACTTCAGATTACATTAAGAGGTACATCATGATAGTCACAGGAGTGGATACCATACCTCTGCTTGGCACTGGTTAAGCTTCTGCTAGAGTACTGTGTCCAATTTTGGATTCCAATGTATAAAAAGGTTGCAGAGGTGATCAACAAAGAAAATCAAAAGAAACTGGGTTATGTTTGGAAACAAAGAGATGAAGTGAGAGTGGTCTTCAAGTACTTGAAAGGTTGATATAAAAAGATGAATACAAGTTGCTCTCTCTTACAACAGAGGGCAGAACAAGAGGTGATACATTCAAATTACAACATAGCAGATTTAGATTAAATCTCAGGAAAAGATTCCAAACTAAGAACAGTGGACGATGAAACAGACTACCTCAGGAAATTGTGGAAGCTTCTTCACTGGAGGTTTTCAAAAGGAGGCTAGTTAGCCATCTGTATTGGATGGCTTAGACTGCACTGACCATCCATCCCGATTTTCCCAGGACAGTCTCAATTTTTAATGTCCTGTCCAGGTGCCCCGTGCAGCACTGAAATGTCCCAGAAAGTCCCCAGGCTCCAAATGCAGCTAGAAGCAGCTGCACAGATGATTCTCTTCCCTCTTCCCCTTCCCCAGCTGGGGGAATATAGGAGTCAGGGATAATTCCCAGGCTTTCCCTGCAGCTGGGAATCCAGCCAATAGCAGCAATGGGAGGTGTTGCCTGTGTTGGGAGCACATGAGAGCAAGTAAGAGGCTGGGCGGAGATGGGGAGAGGGTTTGAAGAGCAGCACGTGGCCCAGATGGACGAGGGGGAGAGAGGGAAGAGCAGCACGGAAGGGGCCAGAAAGCAGTGTGAGGCCCAGCTGGGATAGGCTGGGGGAAGAGCAGTGAACGGACACTCTGCTCAGCTGGGCTTTGGGGGAAAGAGGATGCTGGGAAGCCCAGTACTATGAGCGGCAGCATGGGGCCTGAAATTATCTTCCCCGAACGGGAAAAATCCCTCATCGGGACCAGTCAAGTCCAGAGGGTGCTGGACCAGGGAGGTCCAACCCCTACCCCAAGTCCGCTCCTGCACCATCCCTTTTAACCAGATAGCCTAACCCAGTCCGCTCCTGCATCCTCCCTTCTGGTCAGGCCCTGCACCCTCTCTCCTGGCCAGACACCTACCCCCCGTCCACTCCTGCACACTCCCCTTGACCAGGCACCCTACCCCAGTGTGCTCCTGCATCCACCATTGCTCCTGCATCCTCCCTCCTGGACACACATTTCATCTTCCTTTGCTCTTGCTCCATCCCCCGGCCAGACACCCTACTCTCAGACTGCTTCTGCCCCCCACCCCCCTCCCAGATCCTGCATCCCATCCTTAGCTCACTGGCAGCCCTGTCACACACACTGAACCCCTTATTTTTGTCCCCACCCCAGAATCTAAGGGGGCTCCATAAAATCCACCAGAAAAATAAATCTGACCTATGGGAAGTCCTGAATCTCAGTCCTCCCTATCTCTTCTCCTTACCCCTTGGGGCTGGAACGCCAAGAATGAGGTGCCTCAGTTTGGGGCCATATCAGTGAGGGTTGGGGGTTTTGGGAGTTATTTTGCTTCTCACTTGTGTGGTCCCCAACTGATTTTTCTGTGGATCAATGCCCCGACTCAAAAAATGTTCCCCACCCCTGCCATAAATAAAGAAAACACTGAAACCTTTTGTGTTGGACATAAATTAATATTTTATTTCAAATGAAGTTTCATAAATGAACATGAGAAAGTTAAAATGCTTAATCTATTTAATAATTTAAATTAAACAATTCTCCCTAGCTGTAGCACTAGAAAAATGGCTCAGATGTAATTATGTAATTAACGGTGAGTTTCCATTAGCAACTGGTGGTCTGTGGAAAGTTTTACATTGAACCAGGTGGTCCACAGGCCAACAAGGTTGAGAATCAGTGAAATAGCGTACCCTGTCCTCTCCCTTCGAGAGACCGCCCCAGGCACCCTGTTGCTCCAGAAGAGCCCACAAAGAGATCGGTTCTGTTACCACGGTAGTGAAATCACCATATTACTTGAGTGTGGTTGATGCACAGACTTTTTGTGAGTTTTCCTCATCCATGCAGTTGATGATTTAAATATGTTAAGATGCCATGTGAAAACACTTGGTGCATCCACATAGAGGCAGGATGTATCGTCTCTCTCCAGAAAGGGTTGTCATGACTTGTGTGTCTGAGTGAACAAGCCCTTCGTGAGCTCTGTGAAGAGGTGAGATGTTTTGACTTCCAGCCTCAAGAGATTTATTCTTCTGTCTTTGGGCTGCATGTTGCCTACACCTGAATGGAGTTAGCTGTGACAATACATTTCTGAGTTATTCAGACACACAAAGTGAAACCTGTGCTAAAGACCCTACATCCACTGAGAAAAAGCGCTGCTGTCAGAAGTAGTAAATTCAAAGTCTCTCCAATTTACTTCAAAGATCGCCCCTACCTGGCAGTGGGGCTTTTACTGATTGATCCCTTATATTTTTGAAGAGTGACTAAATATTAACTGGATCTTCTTGGGTAATATCAACCAATTGTTTTGGGCCCAATCCTAGCTTAAAATTTAAATTGGATCAGGCACTTTGTAAGCAGGTTGGGAAGTGGTCTCACCCTGCAATTATTATTAGGCATTATGTACATAATATAGGCATTGCCATCATGGTATTGACATACATTTCTCAATAGCTTTACATATAAAATAGCCCAGCCCCATTGATCTCCATGGGAAATAAACCTTGCAAGCAATGGTGATAGGGGTTAGTGATATGGTCTTCTCCACCTTGTAATGGTTATGGTTGTTCAGTATTGTCATTCTGGCTTGTGGAAATGGAGGAATCTTGATAGTTTTGCAGTAACTTCAATACATGCAGTTGCAGTCCATCTCATTAGGGATGTAAATGCTCATTCATCAGTTAACTGGTTAATGTCAGGTCATACTTGGTGCTGCCACTGGCTCCTAGCCCCTTCTGGAACAGCCCCTGTCCACAGCAAGCTGGACTCCCCATGGACAGAGACTGCTCCGGACACTGGCGCCCTCCCTATCTGTGGGCCCCTGGGTTCCCCAGAGACAGGGGTTGCTCCAGACAAGAGCAACCCCTATCTGCAGCAGGCCCTTTGTGGGGCTGGAGCAGCCCCCCTTCAAGCAACTGGTGATGAGCTGCTCTACTCCCCTCTGATTACCAGTTAATTGGAACTGGTAAGCATCATCCATCCAGAAGACTAAGGAAGTTGTCCCATGAAATTGTGGGATAGTTCTGGATGATTCCCAGTCCCTGGGTCAAATGGGGCTACATCTATACTGCAAAGTAATAGATCTCAGATCCTGGATCTCATCTTGACTTGAGGTTGGATCTCTAGCACTGCAGTGTCATGGGACCCTAAGTCTGGAACCTGGGTTAATGCAATTGCAATATAGCTGCATGGGGGCTCCAATGGGGCCCAAACCCATCCCTATTGGTAGAGGATGGTGGAAGAAGTTCTTAGAGGGGTCACATGACCCCCGTTACTTCCAGTCATGTGTTCATCTTGACCCCAGAAGTACTGCCCCATGGGTGGGACTTTCTGTGGCAGGCGGGCAGGGCCCAAGGGGTCAGGGTGTGGCTAGTAGTTTCAGGGGGCCTGGATAAGGTGTCCCTATTTTTGGTTCAGAAAATATGATCACCATAGACATAACAAATCTTGCATCTTGAAAGGGACTGGATTAGATAACCCTTGCAACCCTATGATTCTATTCTAGAACCATTTCCAAAAGAAGGAGTGGGGAAGTTCAGCTCACAGATAGATGTCCCTTAAGTTTAAGCCGGTTAAATATTGCCTGTGCAGTTTTTCTGCTTCTGTTTCCTTCTCAAACAGAGGGCCAAATCATGGCAAAAGAGTAAGAGAGCCTCAGACCTGCCACTCATACCATGTGTTGTTTGGTAATCTGGAGCAGACTGTACAGAGCTACTCTCTCTCCCTGCCCATGAAAGCTTCTCTAGTCCATTTGCCAGTCTTGGGGTAAGTACCAGGCTCATACCTAGCACATGCTTGTAGTCTCAAGTCACAAATTCTTCTAGGAGCAGTGCAATAATATGCTGCCCCTTTCTCAAGGACTCATACAAAGCCACACTTCAGCCAGGTTTATTCTCCATAGCAAATACAGGAACTAGCTTTTTTTATAGTTACAAAAAACCTCAATGTTCTAGTGTTGGCTCTGGACTGTATTATTCATTTGTGGCATTTGTTCCAATACATACTTTTTCTCTGAAGTTTTTTCCCCCTTGATTGGTTTATAATGTTGGAGGAGCATTGTTTGCCACAGACCTAAGTTACTGTCAGAAATGTTTGGACACTACTGTCACAGATCCCCCCATGCTTTATGAAATATGGCCTATGAATATGAATATACATAACTCAAAGACACTTTATGTAAAATGCATCATATAACATCAATTTCTGCTGAATCTGTAGACTCTATTTTTGTGCATGTATTAATGTTATATGTGAAGTTAGAAATATGAAGTGTGACTCTGGTTTTAATTCTGAATATGCTAATGAGGGCCATTAGAGATACTTAGGAACATAATACCTCAGCATGCAAACCAACAACCTATGAATAGTCTTGTTTGTCTTGTAAGCACAAACTCTATTTGGTTCCAGAAAGATGTCTGACTATCCCACTTGGTACTGGAATACAACTAGAATATGGTACTTTTCCATATAGAGAGTGCTAAACAAAAGGTTCCCACCCTGGGGAAAGTCTATTTAAGGAATGGAAAGCAATCAGCTTGATCTTCAGCTGGCCTTTGAAACTGCCTCGCTACTGGTGTCTGGCAAGAAGGGGCATTGTAGACGTGAGAGGGAGGCTGCAGTTTGTACTGTTTCTGCTGCGGGGGCCAGGTGTAAATGCCTAGCCTTTTAAAGGTAGCTCTGGTATCCTTCAGACTTTGTCAAAAATACAAACTTGTGCCTACAAACAGCCCTGAACAGTGGAATGATAGGTCTTGAATTGTGATCTATATCTCAGCCATGCTGAACATCTCATAGTTATGGCTGTGGCCAAGGTTTGGGCTGCAGAATTGGCAAAGTCCAGTGCCACCTGCAATGCCATATGGGAGACCACACAGCCTTCCTCAAGAATGGAGGAGAATTCCCCTAGCAACTCATCGGAGTCTTTAAATTTGTCCAGTGTGCTCCAGGAGTTATAAGCATACCTACTCAGGACTGCCTGCTGGTTTGCCATCTGTAATTGCAGAACCTTGGTGGCGTAGAACTATTGTCCAAAGAGGTTCAGCTTTTTGGCTTCCTTGGCTTTAGAGCCCAGTTGATCCTGGTACTCCTTGTGATTAGCTGCATCCACCACTCAAGTATCTGCTGCAGGAGCGTAAAGAGATGTTCATAGCTCTTTTGGGGCACAAAATACCACTGCTCAACCCTCTTTGTTGTGGGCAGAATTTAGGTCGATGTTTGCCAGAACACATTGGTGGTTGTAGAGATGGACTTATGAGGTGCAACACCCCCTGGAAGGTCCATCGGCCATGAGGATGCCCACTGTGGGATCTAAGTCCTCCATCATCTCCTCTGCCTGCAACTGGAGATTTTGTGCTATCCTGCGCACAAGGAGATCTTGGTGGGCCTTGATGTCCATGGCCAGAAGGGATGTGCAATAGGCACCCACCACAACTAATCAGGGGAGGAGGAGGAGGAAGCTTCCGGGACCGAAGGCTTCGTACCTGCCACCTGGATAAGAGGAGGCTCAGACATCACCACCATTGGTGCCAAGAGAATGAGGGGGACCTGTCTGCAGACCCGATCTAGGCTGTGCCAACACTGTGGTGGGGGACACCAGAGGGCATTGTTTCAATTCTCCCAATGACACCGTAGTTGATGGAGGGGCCCATGATGCCAACACTACCAGTGCCAACCTCAACACTAGACCCTGGGTTTGGTGGCAGGCTCTCGGAGACCAAAAGGACCAGTTCACATGAGCCTGCCATTGTGGAGGCTTGAGCTGCTACACCGGGGCCTCTTGATGCTGGTAGTACCAGAAATGGTACTGGGATTGTGAACAATACTGGCTACTGAAGAATCCAAAGACTTCTCTCCCAACTCTGACCAATACTAGGTGCCAGACCAGAGAGGGGCTGGCAGTGCCGCTACAGGCAAAGCATATGACAACTTTTCCAGTGCCACACTGTGTGCTATGGGAGGATGTTGTGGTGGATATCAGGATATCATCTCAATGAGATCCCTAGCAGCCTCACTGATCAGAGATCAATGTCCTCCATATGGTCTCTACAGGGGAGATTACAACAGCCAGGCTCAACGGCGGAGCTGCAGTTCACGGTGTGTCACACAGTGATGTTGCCTATGGGTATCTTTGAAATAAATGCATCCCACCAGGGCCCTTACCAGCAACCTGCCCTGTCCACCTTTTTTCTCTTAGCTGGCACCAGGGATGGTGAACAGTTCTGCATGCTCAACACTGCATGCTGGGGGAAGCGGTGCCTATGGCCAAAGTGTTTCTTCTGTGCCAGGTCATGTACTAATGCTGGGGCACTTTTCACTATCAATACCGAGGGTGGCTCTGATGCCTAAGGCCGCAATGCTGTCTCCATTAAGAGGCGCTTAAGACAGTGGTCCTGCTCCTTTTTAGTTCTAGGTCAAAAACTCTGACAGAGTTGTTGGTTACACCCAGGCACTTCAGGCAATCTGCATGCCTTTAGGCATAGGCTTGCCACTGCTCTCGCAGGCTTTGAAACCTGGGGAGTGCGGCATGCCCTGAAGCTGGGGCTAAAGTGGGGGAGGAGGAAGCCCCCTAGCACTAACCCATCTATAACTATAACCTATAACTACTACTACAACAACTTTGAAACTATGTACATTAGTGTAGACTAAAACACTTGCAGAAGCAAGAGATCAGGCTGTTTCAGTGACTATCACGAGTAGTAAGAAGGAAGTGAGGAGGAGGGGCTGGCTGTTGCAGCAGTGCCATGCAGGGGGCTCCACAGACAACCCTATGAATACCACTCAGGTAAAAGCTTTCCAGGGACTGTGAACATATAAGCGCACACATGAATTGGAATGCACATGAAAAAAATCACTGAAAAAAGAACAAAAATGCACATGAAATATAAAGTAAATATCTTCAATGAGTCAAAACTTTGTTCACAGAAGTGCCACTCACCTCATCTGAATCCTGCACTTCATTTGCTTTTGCACTAAGAAAAAAAAAAAGAGAGAGACACAATCCATATAAGATGATAATTATTTTTCTAAAGTACTCTGAACCAGTTGAAACAGAGAATAGCATTCAAAAACAATACAGTAGTATTTTAACCAAGAATTTGCTTAGGTTACGGATTAAAAACTATGAAAGCGTTCCCTTAATCTAGCTATTTCACCATGGTCATCATTATAGTGTCAACTGATAATATTGTTCCACCATTTAATTGTCATGCCCACTAGTTGGAATGTTTGAATTTGTCTCAAATTCTGTTAGTGAGGAATTTCAAGACCAACAAACCAGACAGCAATGTATGTATTTTCTGGAAATCTGTGAGACCACTCTGTACTCTTACATCAAACAACTGTAGGCCAAGTGCGGAGCACAAAACTCAAGTGGACAGAAAATGTGCAGGTATAACCCCTTAAACAAATTATGGTGCCCCTACAGAACAATTTGGAGAAAGATGACGTATGATACTTCATCTACATTTTGCATCTGAGGCAACTTTCTCTCTAATTGCACATTTTATGGAATGTATTAGGACTGAGGGAAGAACAGCAACAACCTGACTGCGTTTCTCCTTTTTGTTGTTCTTGTGACTATCATCTCTTTTCTTTCCATTCTCAATTATTCCATATTCCTAAATTCTTTAGTCTCCAACCTGTATCTATCTATCTATCTAATTTTATATATATATAAAATTCATCTACCAATAATTCACAGAATCATAGAATACTACAGGTTGGACCTCCCTTGTCCAACATCCTTGGGACCTGACCTGTCCTGAATGAGAGAATTTGCCAGATCATGGGAAGTCCCCTGCCACCAGACTTCCAGGACGCTCCTCCTTCTTGTGGCCGACTCCGCTCTGGCCCAACTGCCACAGGGCTCCAGACTGCAGGGTTTGGATTTGGGCTCTGGCCTGCTGGGACTCCCCAGGGAGCCACCATTTACCTGCTTCTCCCCCACGCAACCCCCAGGAACGGGGCTTGCTGGCTGCCCCACTGTCGTACTCTGCCGGGGATCCCTGGCGACAGGGCTTACCAGTTCGCACTCCCAGGTGCCAGGTCCTTCCGATCTAACAACATTCATGGTTCACCAGACCAGAGTCCTGGATTTCGGAGCTTCAACATGTAGAACTGGAAGGGACTTCGAGAGGTCATCGAGTCCAGTCCCTTGCCCTCATGGCAGGACCAAGCACTATCTAGATCATCCCCGATATATGTCTATCTAACCTACCCTTAAATATATCCATAACCTCCAAAGGAAATTTATTTTAATGTTTAACCATCCTGACAGGCAGGAAGTTGTTTCTGATGTCCAACTTCCCTTGCTGCAATTCAAGCCCATTGCTTCTTGTCCTATCATCAGAGGTCAAGAACAATTTTTTCTCCCTCCTCTTTTTAACACCCTTTTAGGTAACTTGAAAACCACTATCATGCCCTCTCTCACTCTTCTCTTTTCTAACCTAAACAAGCCCAGTTCTTTCAGTCTTCCCTCACAGCTCATGTTTTCTAGACTTTTAATAATTTTTGTTGCTCTTTTCTGGATCTTCTCCAATTTCTCCACATATTCCTTGAAATGTGATGCCCAGAACTGGACACAATACTCCAACTGAGGCCTACGTAAAACATGTTTCTTATTGATTTTTGAGCAATCTTGTATAGCTAAGGCATGAGTAGACATTTTTAGTAATCATATATAATCTCCCAATACCCAGTTTTCTAAACTGTAAATATTTATATTATGAATGTATAATATTATAAGCATTCACTAACATTTTGTTGAAAGAAATCCCAAAGGAATTTTATGAAGTTCTCCAAGCCAATGAGATGATTCCCATCCCCAGAGACATGATGGGAAAGGGCTGGGAAAGATCATTTTGGCACACCAACAATGGCTTGAATTTAATGAAAAAATAAGTTTATTTAGGACGGCTTATGGGCAAGAACTGTTACTTTGAAGAAGACAAGAGATAGTGATAGAAAATTAATGGATAAATGAACATGCATAGTGCCAATGAGATTTAACATACGAAAACTGAAACAGTTCTTCAGATTAGAACTACTGTATTCACCTTTTAACAGCAGGAACTGAGCTTAGTTGTGGATCATCCTTCAGCAAGTCATGACTACTTTTACTTTTTCCCTTCATGCTCTATAAAAATATAATCAAATAAAAGTTACACACAACCGTATTTATGAAAGTGATAAGCGAAGAGAGGTTAGTCTAGTAAAAGAAATAGGAATTTCTTTCCTGTTAACTTTATTTATGTCACATCAGCCTTCCTATGAAGGAGATTGGTTAGTTGATTCTCAAAATTTAAAAATGCTATTAAACCTAAAAAAAAAAAAAAAATACACCAAAACAGTTTCAGGGGAACAGACTCACTGGCACCAACACAATACAATAGAAAAGTGAGATGCTCCAGCTGGGATAGACAAACCTGGGTAACAAAACAGGTAAGAAAGACTATCATCTCTCCATGTCAATTCAGACCATTGGCACTTATCACAACAGTATCCATCACTAAAATAAACAGACAGTAAATACTTACAAAAATGAGATAAAACAACCCAGAGCACTCCATGAGGGAACCATGTACTGAAGATAATATCCATAGAACCAGAAAGAACAAATCTAAAGATGTGACAACACTCTCAGGGACTTATATACAGAAGTTCCAGTAGAAAAGCATTCCCTTCTCAACTGAAGAGACAGGGTGAATGTGGACTGAGGCTTGACAGAGAGTGGAATAGTGAACGGCAACCTAGGCTAGTGACTGGGCAAATGAGTGGCTCTCCATCTCAGTGGGCTGCAAGATTTCATAAGCAAGATGATCTCCTGGGAGAGGGTAGTTTTACTAACACTTGCATACCTATTATCTCTCTTTTGCTGTTGCAATTTGTGGGCTATGCCAATTGAACCGTATCAGAACTCTGACTGGATGCAGAGGGAGCACATGGCTATCACAATGTTGTGTGCAATCAACATGTACCTCACTTCACATGCCCTTGCTTTAAGTGCACATCACTTATAATACCAGTAGGCAAAAAAATCAAGCCGGTGAAAACCAGCAGAATCTGGAAACCCAGTGCATGGACAACTGTAAGCAAAATGTCTCATGGGCCACATATTGAACCCCACTGGGTTCCCACCTCAGACCACAGGTTGCCCACCTTTAATGGAGCCTTTATACAGCATATGTTTGTATAATGCACTACTTTAAGGACTTCAAAAATTAACTGTTTGAAGGTTTAGGAAAATTCCACTGACCCCATCCTGAAAGAAGGAAAAAATATCAGACAGGTCACATCTAAAAATTTAACTTTTTATCCTGAATTAGGCCCTGTAGTTGCCCTCAACTTAGTATTGTGTGTGTCAGATTCTTTACTCATTTAGCGATGTGAAAAATCACCACTTAGTCCCTTCTTCTTTATGTGTTCAAGAGCCAGTCCAACAGACATGCTGTAGTCTGGAAAGAGTGTCAGATTTTTAGAAGACAACGGCCTACTGAGACTGCTAACACACCACTGCTGGAGGGGGAGAGGCTCTGTCTCGGGGAATGGGGGGGAAGAAGAGGGAGGGAGACATTGGCAGCTAGGGACACTTCTGGCAGCAGGCAACGCTCCACTCCTGCTCCCAACCCTCCCACCATGGTACTGGAGAACTGTTACGCTGTTCTGGATACAGAAAATAAGGATAAAAAATAAGGGTGATCTTATGCTAAGGGTCTACTACAGACCACCTACCCAGGCAGAAGAGGTGGATGAGACTTTTTTTAAACACCTCACAAAATTATCCAAAGCACAAGATTTGATGGTGATGGGGAACTTTAACTATCCAGACATACGTTGGAAAACTAACACAGTGGGGCACAGATTATCCAACAAGTTCTTGGACTGCATTGGAGACAATTTTTTATTTCAGAAGGTTGAGAAAGCTACTGGGGGGGTGTAGCCAGACACAAACCCCATCTTGTTTTTCCACGAACCCCATCTTGTTTCCCCCCCCCAGAGAGCAAGAGAAAGGCAGTCAGCCTTTGATGCCCTGGGAACGCAGGTGTGGTGCCTGTCCCTGACTCTACCATAAACAGAAACCAGACAGTAAATGGGCTAGCTGACGACTGGGAGGCCTCCTGTTGCCGTGATGGCTAGTATCAGTAATTGACACGCCTGCACTGTCTCAGGAGAAGAATCTACGCCCATCACATACCAGAGGTGCCCATTGTCTGCATCTTCCCAGGTGTGAATTATGCTTTGTACACTTCATGGGAAACTTGGCATTCAAAGCCATTTTTCCTAATTGGCCACTTGAGACCAGGAAGAAGCCCATGTGACCCAAGGGGTATAAAGAGGGTTTCGTTGCCCACCCCAGTTGAGCTCCAATCACCTACACCTGCTGGCAGGTACTGATTGTCTCCCGAGGTCCGTGAGACGCCCAACCTCGTCCTACTTCTTCCCGAGGGATTGAGAGAAAGACACTGGCCACGCAAAGTCTGGAACGCAGGGGTGAGAATTGTACCTGCAATGTGTTTTCTTTATGTGTACACTCTAATTGTCTCTCTGTTATAAGTTTAGTTACTTTATTATAGTTTCTTAAGGCAAACTGCTTCATTTCTATTGTAAACTGCCTTTCGTAAGGTGATTTAGCTATAAACTTTGGGAATAAGTGGGATGCCCTCATGCACTTATAAAATATATATATATATATATTGAACCAAGTTTCTTTTATTTTATTTTCTCTTTCTTTCTCCTATAATAAGCCAGTGAGTATCAAGCTTCTGACTTGAACCCGTGCTGCTGTAGCCGAACCGAACACAAACAAAAGAACTTCAGCCGGTCAAAAGGACAGGTATAGGGAGAGTTTGGACGTTTTGGATTGTGTCACTCCCCGGTGGCAGATCCATTGGGGCACTTCTCAGTCTTTCCCTAAGGCTGCCCGCTGCGAAGGAATCTTGGATTCTAGCAGCTAAAAACTGAGGTGTTATAAGCTCTCCCTATAAACTTATTGGAGCGCCCGTCAACCTCCTCCAGGTTGCCCACTGTGAGGGACCCCGGTCTCAGCAGTTGAAGTCTCGGGTGTATAGCACACACATACACCGGGGCGTCTGAGAGCCTGTTGGCTGCCCTCTGCGACGGGACCCCGGTCCTAGCAGTAAAGTCACAGACGTTAAACTATTTTTCGGGGTGCCCTCCAGCCTCCTAGGCTGCCCACTGCAACGAGACTTTGCGTCTCAGCAGTTGAAGACTTGGGTGTAACACACACACACACACACACACACACACACTGCCCTGACCATTTCGGCTGACGGGGGGGGGGGGGGGGGAGCTGTTCTTGATTTGATTTTAACAAATAGGGAGGAACTATTTGAAAATTTGAAAGTGGAAGGCAGTTTGGGTGAAAGTGACCATGAAATCAGAGTTCATGATTCTACGGAATGGTAGAAAGGAGAACAGCAAAAGAGAGATAATAGATTTCATGAAGGCAGATTTCAGTAGGATCAGAGAGCTGGTAGATAAGGTTCCATGGGAAGCAAGACTAGGAGGAAAAACAACTGAAGAAAGTTGGGAGTTTTTTAAAGGGACATTATTAAGGGCCCAAAAGAAAACTATTCCATTGCATAAGAAATATAGAAGGTATGACAAAAGACCATCTTGGCTTAAACAGGAGATCTTTCAGGATCTAAAAATCAAAGAGGAGTCATACAAAAAGTGGAAATTAGGTCAAATTACAAAGGATAAATATAAGCAAATAACACAGGTAGGAAGGGGTAAGATTAGAAAGGCAAGAGCACAAAAAGAGCTAAATCTAGCTAGAGGCATAAAGGGTAACAAGAAGTTGTTCTATAAGTATATTAGGAGCAAGAGGAAGACCAAGGACAGGGTAGGCCCATTGCTCAGTGAAGAGGGAGAAACAATAACAGGAAACTTGGAAATGGCAGAGGTGCTTAATGATTTTTTTGTTTCAGTTTTCATCAAGATGGATGGATGGTGATGGGATGCCAAACACAGAGAATGCAAGTGGAAATAGGGTAGGTTTAGAAGATAAAATAAAAAAGAACAAGTTAAAAATCACTTAGAAAAGTTATATGTCTGCAAGTCACCAGGGCCTGATGAAATGCATCCTAAAATACAAAAGGAGCTGATATGAAAGGCTCAGATACTTTTTCTCTTTGAAAAATAACGGAAGTTGGGAGAGATTCCAGAAGATTGAAAAAGGGGAAATATAGTCCCCATCTATAAAAAGGGAAACAAGAAGAAACCCAGGAAACAACAGACCAGTCAGTTTAACTTCTGGGCCAGGGAAGATAATGGAGCAAGTAATTAAGGAATTCATCTGCAAACATCTGGAAGAAAATAAGGTGCTAAGTAATAGTCAGCATGGATTTGTAAAGAACAAATCATGTCAAACCAATCTGATAGCTTTCTTTGATAGGATAACAAGTCTTGTAGATAAGGGAGAAGCGGTGGATATGGTATACTTTAGTAAGGCATTTGACACGATCTTGCCTGATCTTCTTATCAATAAATTAGGGAAATACAACCAGATGGGTCTACTATGATCTTTGAAAAATCATGGAAGACAGGGGAGATTCCAGAAGACTGGAAAAGGGCAAATATTGTGCCCATCTATAAAAAGGGGAATAAGAACAACCCAGGAAACTACAGACCGGTCAGTTTAACGTCTGTCCCAGGGAAGATAATGGAGCAGGTAATTAAGGAAATCATATGCAAACACTTGGAAGGTAATAAAGTGATAGGGAATAAATAGCCAGCATGGGTTTGTGAAGAACAAGTCATGCCAAACTAATCTGATAGCTTTCTTTGATAGAATAACGAGCCTTGCGGATAAGGGAGAAGCGGTGGATGTCATATACCTAGACTTTAGTAAGGCATTTGATACGGTCTCGCATGATATTCTTATAGATAAACTAGGCAAATATAACTTAGATAGGGCCACGATAAGGTGAGTGCATAATTGGCTGGATAACTATAGTCAGAGAGTTGTTGTTAACGGTTCTAAATACTGCTGGAAAGGGATAACAAGTGGATTTCCGCAAGGGTCTGTTTTGGGACCCGTACTGTTCAATATCTTCATCAATGACGTAGATATTGGGATAGAGAGTACGCTTATTAAGTTTGCGGATGATACCAAACTGGGTGGGGTTGCAACTTCTTTGGAGGATAGGGACATAATTCAAAATGACCTTAGCAAGTTAGAGAAATGGTCAGAGGTAAACAGGATGAAGTTTAATAAAGAGAAATGCAAAGTGCTCCACTTAGGAAGAAACAATCAGTTCCATACATACAAGATGGGAAGCGACTATCTAGGAAGGAGCATGGCGGAAAGGGATCTAGGGGTCATAGTGGACCACAAGTTGAATATGAGTCAACAGTGTGATGCTGTTGCAAAAAAAGCAAATATGATTCTAGGTTGTATCAACAGGTGTGTTGTAAGCAAAACTCGTGAAGTCATTCTGCCGCTCTACTCTGCACTAGTTAGGCCTCAGCTGGAGTACTGTGTCCAGTTCTGGGCGCCACATTTCAAGAAAGATGTGGAGAAATTGGAAAGGGTACAGAGAAGAGCGACAAGAATGATTAAAGGTCTAGAGAACATGACCTATGAAGCCAAGCTTCATGAACTGGGCTTGTTTAGTTTGGAAAAAAGAAGATTAAGGGGGGACATGATAGCGGTTTTCAAATATCTAAAAGGGTGTCACAAGGAGGAAGAAAAAAATTTGTTCCTCTTGGTTTCTGAGGACAGGACAAGGAGTAATGGGCTTAAAGTGCAGCAAGGGAGGTTTAGATTGGACATTAGGAAAAAATTCCTAACTGTCAGGGTGGTCAAATATTGGAATAAATTGCCAAGGGAGGTGGTGGAATCTCCTTCTCTGGAGATATTTAAGAACAGGTTAGATAGACATCTGTCAGGGATGGTGTCCCTTGAGGGCGGGGGGCTAGACTCGATGACCTCTCGAGGTCCCTTCCAGTCCTATGATTCTATACTATAAGGTGGGTGCATAGCTGGCTGGATAACCGTTCCCAGAGAGAAGTTATTAATGGTTCACAATCACGGTAGAAGGGCATAACAAGTGGACTCTGCAGGGGTCTGTTTTGGAGCTGGTTCTGTTCAATATATTCATCAATTATTTCGATATTGGCATAGAGAGTGTGCTTATTAAGTCTGCAGACGATACAAAGCTGGGAGGGGTTGCAACTGTGTTGAAGGATAGGGTGATAATTCAAAATGATCTGGACAAACTTGAGAAATGGTCTGAGGTAAATAGGATGAAGTTTAATAAGGACAAATGCAAACTACTCCACTTAGAAAGGAACAATCAGTTTCACACATACAGAATGGGAAGCAACTGTATAGGAAAAAGTACAGCAGAAAGGGATCTAGGGGTCATAGTGGACCACAAGCTAAATATGAGTCAACAGTGTGACACAAAAAAAGCAAACATGATTCTGGGATGCATTAATAGGAGTGTTGTGAGCAAGACACGAGAAGTCATTCTTCTGCTCTACTCTGTGCTGATTAGGCCTCAACAGGAGTAGTGTGTCCAGTTTTGGGCACCACATTTCAAGAAAGATATGGAGAATTTGGAGAGGGTCCAGAGAAAAGCAACAAGAATGATTACAGGTCTAGAGAACATGACCTATGAAGGAAGACTGAAAGAACTGGGCTTGTTTAGTTTGGAAAAGAGAAGACTGAGAGGGGTCATAATAGCGGTTTTCAGATATCTGAAAGGGTGTCACAAGGAGGAGGGAGAAAAATTGTTCTCCTTGGCCTCTGAGGATAGGACAAGAAGCTATAGGCTTAAACTGCAGCAAGGGAGGTTTAGGTTAGACATCAGAAAAAACTTCCTGCCTGTCAGCATGGTTAAACACTGGAATAAATTGACTAGCAGGGTTGTGAAATCTCCATCACTGGAGATATTTAAGAACAAGTTAGACACCTGTCAGGGAGGATCTAGACAGTGCTTGGTCCTGCCATGAGGGCAAGGGACTGGACTCGAGGTCCCTTCCAGTTCTAGTGTTCTATGATTCTATGAACAGGAGATGACAAGGACAGCTAATGTGAATGAGCAGAGTGTTCACCCCAGTTTTCTGAACCCCCTCCTGAGTTGGAAGTTTTAGGGAGGGGATTACCTTCTCTATATTCCTGTTATGATTTTTCAGTTATCTGCATCTGGTCTCAAACCACAATCCTGTTGTAATAACTAGGGCCTGACAGACCCACTCCATTTGTGAGCTCTACTATGGGAACGTGAATAAAAGTTTATAAAACGTTCCAATCACCGATAACAAATAAATGTTCCTAGGAAAAGGAACAAGAAGATTGACTTAATCCAAACAAAAAGGCCTACTGAGATAACTATGAGATCATGCCAGGTAAACAAAAGGAGCATGAGACTGGAAATCAATGGACCAAAATTGATGTGTTGGAAATTAGACCTATTTGGGAATGAAATAATGAGAGGATGGGCTGTTTTGCCATCACCACATTTCAAGCTCCTTGCAAAAAAAAAAAAAAAAAAAAAAAAAATGGGGAAATGGACAGATTGAGGAATTCCTGGAATTGGAGAAAATGTTGGCAGATCTCCCCTTCACTTCAAAGACTCACTCATGCTACATCATATCACTGTGGTACCCAGACCTCAGGATGCTAGTGCATTATCTGTGCACTAGTAAAACTCTAGCCTGAGACATCCAGTGCTCTGCTCTGTCCTCCCTTCCTATGTCTCTCCCCCTACTATCTTCCTTCTAACTTATTTCAAATAGCTTTTCACACACAGTCCTAAAATCCACTGTTACACATAGTAACAATACTATGAGATGAGATTGCCCACCCACGACTGATCGGTCAAGTCAGATGATGCCCCAAACTGAAGAAGTGAGCCTGAGTCAACAGGAATAACTTGTGTGGTGCCAGCTTAGAGTATCAGTCTGTGCCTGAGCAGGTGTTGGTATCCTGACAACATCAATAAAATCCATAATTTCCTCATCTTTTCTATCCTTTCTCTTTTTTTCCTATTTGTGTCTGTTTTATCAAAGGCAAAGATGACTTCTATTCATACCTTGGAAGTAAACATCAGAACCCTTTATTCCCAACCAAGGACTGCCTGACAAAATGAGACACAAAATGAGACACAACTGATAAGCTCTCACTGAAAAAGTGCCTTAAACAAGTTTTGATTATGTTTGTGCTTCATAAACATTCTTTTTCTGATTCTTCCTCTCTGTGTATCCTGATCAATAACCTTCCAAACATTGATATGAATTTCCTGGTACTAAGCTGACTGAGGTCTCTGTAATGAAAATCCAAGCCCCATTTAACTGCTTGGTATTATACAGTGACAGGATCATGTTCATATCTTGACTCTCTGGGGCCATTTATTCTATCCAAATTTATATACAGTCTCTCCAACTCTCAACCTTTTTATTATCTTGAGTTGAAGCCAATAGGACCCATCCAATCTGTCTACAAAATCAATTAACAGAATAGCCCTGCATCTGCATGCAGTATCTTAGAACCTGCTATGCTCAGCTCAGACCCCAGTTTTCTTAAGGAATCTGGCTAACAGGTGTCATAAACCACAGGTCTTGCATCTGAGTCTGCTGGGTTCATGGGAGAGGCTGCACTCCAACTCATTACCTGGCAGCCTACTGATAGTCACTTACCTGGGACCTGTGATGCTGGCCCCCAATTTGAGACCTCATCCATGAGATCCTATTGGCAGAGTTTAGAAGCAGTTAGCTACCCTAATTAAGCCAACAGCAGAAACAGAATGCTTTCCAAACAACTGGGTTGCATACTGTTCTAAGAGTGTGTGCTTTGTGCTTCCTGCTCCCAACTTAATTTCCTGGCCTCCTGACCCAGTGTGATGCCTGGCATCGGACTCATCATTCTGATCTCCATTTTGTCTCCTCCCTCTTTGCCCCGGTATCCTGATCTAGCCAATACTTGACTGCCATTTCATTACTTCTGTGGGGAGGAAGAGATAGAAAAAAATCACCTATTTAATAGATAGGTACCCAGGTGTAGATAAGGAGTTTTTCCTCATTTTCAAATAAAGAAGAATGATGACTAGTGAAATTCTCATTCTAAATGTAGTCCAGCTCAGTCAGTCTGAATACATATGATGGAAGAAGAGTGACCCAAGATACTCATGACAGTGACAATGAAGATGAAAGGAGGGAGAATTTGGGAAGAAAGAAGAGATCAGTCTGGAACAGTTTAAGCTTAAAATGATGGCAGCTCATCCAGGTGAAGGTATCAAAGAAACAGTCTGATTCAAGATTCAAAAGGAAATAGAAAAATGGGTCAGGTATGTAAAGATATAGCTGACTTTGTGTAAGTGACAAGACCCATCAAAAAGAAGAGAAGAAGGAAGGAACCCCAAGGAACATCATCCTCAAAGTGGCGGAAAAATGGATAGGCACTTGCCAAAAGATGCAAAGGATGAACCAGAGAGGTGAGAGGAGAATGAGTAAAGACAGTATTGTAAAACCCAAGGAAGAGTAGAAGTTTGTGAATAAGGCTATGATTAATAACATGAAAACTCAGAGAAATGAAAGGATGAAGATGTATTACCTTGAGATTTGGCAAAAAAGAGATCATAAGTGACTTTGATGAGAGAAGTATTAGTTGAGCAGAAAGAGTGGTAGCTAGATTGGTGGGAGATGAGGATGATGTTGTAAGAGAGGAACTCTATGCAATGGTTAATTTAGACATAATCATTTGAAAATATTACCCTAAGTTTTCAGAAATATGCTCTTTTTTTAATGATATTCCTCTGACGACTCCTTGACCTCTTTGGCACAAAGCCAACAGATCAGTGTATCCAAGCAATTAGACTTTGTGATGGACATGTAGTGACAACTTTTTTATTCAATTTCCTTTAAAATATAGACTTTGAAAAGCACAAAAACATATTTAAATAATCTTGTTTAAATGGCAAAATCAAGCAAGAGAAACCTGAATTATGGCACCAGTGTAACTTTAATTCTGCCTACTTCTGCATATTCACCATGATAGAGTCTTTATTACATGATCACATACTGTTTATTCCATAGGCTCCTAGCTTCATTTAGAGCACAGGACGGATGGACAAAGGGACAGAACTGCAGATGAATAGACAACCACAAATCTGGTATCTCCTAACTTCTGAATTTATCATTTAGCTTCTCTCTCTCACATGAAGGCATATATTCTCTCTTTGGGCTTTGACTGGCAGAACCACGAATATGCTATACTATGAAGTACAACAATACAATACTTAAAGAAAGAGACAACACATGTATAAATCAGAAAGCTAAAATCATATTTAAAATTACACAAGTAGAAAATAATTTTATAATTAGCTTTACAAGACTGCAAATCTGAAAATAAAATGTGGCAAACTGAGTAAGCAACCTACTCCTAATATTTGTACTGATCAAATCTGGAAAAACTACAAAAATGAGCAAGTTTCAAGGTTTCAAACGGACTATAGACTATCACTATAAAACAATTATGCCAAAAGAATAGGAAATGAAGAGAGAGAGACAAGTAATTCAGAACTGCACCTGACTAACTCTGTTCACTTCCACTTCTTCTTCTTCAGCTTCTTCTCCAAATGAAAGCAAATTAAAATTTCTTAAAAAAAAAATACATTTAGAGTCAGTCAACATTTTGAAAATGTAAACAACAAATATGAAATTTCAAAATTCCAATATATATACTATCCAGTAAATAACTGGCATTACTCATTTAAAGCCATTAGCTACATGGTTACTACTCAACTTCTATTATACAAAGATACTTTAGTTGCTTATAACTTTGCCAAACTTCAACTTTTGGGGTAAAATTTTAAATTTCAGATGTCTGCCTCAAGCTGATTTTCTTTGGGCTTTTTTGGAAGGAAGGGAGTAGTAGCTGGGTATAAATTTCAGCTAAAATAATCATCCGGATGCTTCTGAGAAAGAGATTAGAGACATAAACATCATTTTGTCCATGTTACAAAAATTCTTACAATGGTTCTTACAACCGTTACTAGAAATGTAACAGGGAGTTAGTTATCCCAGAGAGCCTTTTACCATCCTCATGAAAATTCACCCAAATCTGACCAATTTATATGCCTCTAACTGCAGTTTGTACAGCTGGTCCTTCTGGGTCCAAGAGGCCAATGTGTGCAAGGGACAGGAACTGCTTATACCTAAACATCTTGGAGGAGAAGGCAAAAGCCAAATGATGAAAAGGGCTGGGGAGCAGTGTTTCCTCTAATTTTTTCCACCCCTAGCAGAATGGTTTTTTTGTGCACACCAATGTGGAGATAATACATAACAAAATGCACATGGTAGAAGTAGGGCCAAGCAGTTGAGAGTGTGGTGGGAGGCTCAGTGCTGAGACAGAGGGTTGAGGTGCAAAGGCTCTGGGTGGGGGTGCAGGCTCTGGTGTGAGGTTGGGGATGAGGGGTTCGGTGCAGGAGGTAGGCTCCACATGTGGGGAGGAACTCAAGAGTGACAGTTGGTACGCAGGAGGGGGTACAAGCTCTGGGCTGGGGGTGTGGGCTGACGCTGCAGCTCCCAGGTACTGGGTAACTGTTTAACTGACTAGTCTAAACTATGCATACTGAACTAAATATGCTACTTTTCTACATCTGCAAATAGAAGTGAAATTCAATGTCAAATTTTGCACTCATCCCCCTCCAAAACACCTGACACAAACAGAGGATAACAGCCTTTTACTCCTACCAGTTACGCAGTAGGTTTACGTGTTAGAGATCAATGCTAGGAACTACTTGACTGTTGCTGATGACCCAATATACATAATAGTTGCATATGACACAATTTGTTTTTTCATTTTAGTGTCTTTGTTTTAAACCAGGAATTTACTCAAAAAACCCTGTGTCAAGATTGTTAAGGTTCCACAGCTCTCTCAAGTTAGAAAATGCTAGAATTAATGCAAACTTGTACATCTGCATTATCATAAAATTTTTAAATTACATAGTCACACACTAGTCTCTTTAGGGATGCAAGTGGTTATGCTTACAAGTTATGGTTAACCAGCCATAGCTAGAGCAGCCCCCACCTGTGTTGTGGTTAGGAGCGCTCCAGCCCAGCCAGAGCAGCCCCCCTTCGCGGCCAGCCCAGCCCAGGCACACTGTTGTGAGGTCCACTCCAGCCCGACCACAGTATTTCTCACCCGCGATGGGCCCAGCCATGCACACTAGAAGCAGGAGCACTCCAGCTCCGCTGGAGCAGCCTCCGTCCACAGAAGGCCCAGCCCGGAGCAAGCATGGGACATTCCAGTGTGGCTGGAGCAGCCCCCATCCACAGCAGGTGGACAACTCCAGCCAGGCCATGGTGAGCCACTCCAGGCCCTCCTGCCCACCCCATTTAATTGGTTAATCATTTAAACGTAATGTTTAACCGGTTAACTAATTAAATAAGATTTTCCATCCCTAATTCTCTTCCCATTTGATATCCAGAAAAGGAGAAGCACATAATTAGTAGTTATGTAAACATGTAACTGTTTAAACATATGTAATGCTGAAATCTTGTACCTGCAACTAATTATGAACAATATTTTACCAACTATAATATTCAGCATTAAGAAATAAAGGAAAAGGGACAATTTCTTAAACAATGAAAATGATTTTATGTCTTCTCATTTTGAAAAAAAAAAAAACCAAACAAACAGATACTACATTTATTTTAAAAGGTACTATTCCAAAGCATTAACATATCAAAGAACAAGAGCAAAATTATTTTATAATTAGAGCTGTAAAAAAATGTTTAAAAGCCCATATTATGAGGTATAATTACTTTGTGCCTTTGGATTTTGACTTTTTTATTTCTTCCCCTGGTTTGTCCTTTTTCAGCTTTTTATTTGTTCGTGGAATGATGTCATCAAAAGGATTAAATAAAACCTAAGGAAAAAGTTAATATTTATTTTATATTTATATTTATATATACACTAAATGTTTTAAATAGATATAATTATTTTATTTTATATAAATATTTAATTTAAAAAGCATTTTGTTGTAATTTAGAATGCTTATGTTTTTAATTTTTTTAAATACACTATTATAAAAATTATTTTTCAGCAATAAAAAGATACTCAGATAAAGTAATGACAATACAGCCTACCAGAATACAATTGTATAAAAACAAAGAAAAAAAATAGAATATTTTAATTAACAGCATACATACCTCACTACTTTTTATTTTGTGTGGATTGAGTGGTCTTTCTTCTTTGTCAATTTCTACTTCAGTCAGTCGTAACATATTGTATATAGTATCCCCAGTAATCTGTCAAACGCACAAAGTAGTATTTTTAAGTTAGTTATTTCAAAGGTTAGCTATTTTCAGACTGCTTGTTAATTATTCTGCAAAATTTAAAGACTGTTATGTAAATAATTTTGAATATACGAAGGAGGGCTATCTAAATTTAGATTACGTATGGCTACAAATATTTTAAATGAAACAAGACTCTGCTCTTTAGCAACCTGATTCTGTGTTTTTTTATTTAATGACCAGAAAAGTTAGCAAATGGAGCTAAAGAAGTATTTGTGGATCTCAGGAAAAAAAAAACAAAAAACAACTATTCTTTTTTTAAATTTCTCATTCAGTGCTGTGAATTGCAACATTCAGAGCATTTTTATTGGATTACTCTGAAAAAATTTATCAGAATGGTTCCATTTAGAAGAAAAGCAAGGGGAAATTAATTAATTCATTCATTCATTCGTTCCTTCCTTCGAGAAACTCCCAACTGAGAACATAAATGCCAGGCATGGAAGACAGACAAAAACTAAGATGTACCTAATAAGTACTAAAATAACTTTGAAAGTACAGGTTGAACCTCAGGGCTAGCAGCAGCAGAGCCCATGAGGACAGACCAAAGAGCTCCTGGATCAGAGAGCTCCAGCAGCAGAGGGAGGAGCAGAGCCAGCGAGAGAGCAGGGGCAGCAGAGTTGGCGAAGGAGCAGAGCCCATATTGCCAGCAGGGTGACAGAGCTGGCAGGACTAACGGGGCCCATAGCAGCATAGCCAGCGAGGCCAGGGGAAACAGAAATAGCTTGACCAGAGAAAACAGAGTCGGCTGGAGCCCAGAGTGCTGTTGACAGCAGAGACTGGAGAAGGAAGCCCCAAGGCCACCCAGAGGATTTAGGGGGCATGGGGCAAAGCAATTTTGGGGGCCCCTTCCTGGCACTCCCTGTCTCAGACCTCAGACATTCTGGTGGGGGCCCCTGTGGGGCCCACAGCCTGGGGCAAATTGCCCCACTTGCCCCCCCCCCCCCCCCCCCCCCCCCCCCGCTGGCCCTGGGAAGTCCAGTGGGGAGGCTACTGCTCCCTTTCTTCCCACCAAGCCTGAAAGCCTGACCTCCTCTAGTCCAACAAATTTCCTTGTTTGGGATGGAAGATTCATATACTAAGGGTGCCGGACCACGGAGGTCCAACTTGTAGGAAAATACATTTGAGTTGTGTGGTGTGCTAAGGAAACACTCTCTGAATTTAGAAGTACATTTGTCTCTGTCTAAACCATGATTCAAGTTATGACTCTATAAAGCTAACCTTTCCAAAAATGGTGTGCTTGTTGTTAAGTTCATCTGCACGGCCCAGCGTAAAGAAAAATTGACTGCCGTTATCATGAGCTCCAGCATTTGCCATAGCAACCAGTCCTCTTCGATTAAAACGCAATCTTGAGTGGAATTCATCCTTCAAAATAAAAAGGAAAATGATTTAGTATGCACTTTTATTTTTGCACTTGCTTAACCAGTATACATCCACTCTAATATACATACCAGAATTTTGTGTTGAAAATTTTTATAAAAACCAACATTATTTATGGCTGTCATTCTATACAAGAATGATGCTTTTTAACAACACCGGGAGATCTTTAACTGAAAAGATTTTAAACAAAATTTCAATTCTTTCCATCATTTTTTAAAATTTTCTGTAATGCCAATATGAATAAGCACACAATTACTCCTCTTAGGAAATATACTCTTGACGAAACATCAAAAACTGCTGTTAGATCAACAATGCAAATAAATACATTTTTTAAGTGCAAGCTTAAGAGTTTCTTGTTAACCAGGATAACAAATGGAAAAAAATGTTTGCCAACCTCAAAGCAATATAGATGTGATTTTAAAAAAGAAACCTCATATTTAAAATCTCTCCCTTAGGGGAAAAAAAGACTAAAACCTGCATTTTTCTTGAAACATAAAACTATCATATATTTGTTAGACTAATGTTGTACTTAGGAACAAATCCGGTTCCCATTAAAATCAATGAGAATTCTTCAAATAGATTTTAATAATATCAATATTTCATTCTTATTATGCACTAATTTCCTATTTGTTGGGCATAACACAATCTTTCCAAGGTAAGGTACTATTCTGAATGAGAGTAAAGGCCTTTATGAAAAGATAGGAAATGCCAAAATTAAAAGATGCCTATGTAAACTTAATTTTCTTTCTCTGCATATAATTTACAATAATCTTCATATACAAGATTACATACAATTTTCACCTCAAAATTAGGGATGTGAACGAGTAACTTTAGTCAGCTGGTAAGCGTCACCTGTCCAGGATCCTGCTTAGTCAATTAACACATTGAACATTAGGATAATCTAACATTTAACCAGTTAGCTGATTGATTGGGATTTTACATCCTTAGCCTCCACTTTGCTAACTGTGACTTCTTGTTTTTTAGCCAGCCCAACAGGTTAGCAATAGCACAGTACCCAGCAAAACAGTATTCCATTATGTGAAGTACTAATTTAACAAAACCAGGGAGATGCTGACTACACACAAAGATGCCAGAAATGTAAACATGGAGCACAAATAGGTGCTTGTGATTTACATGCTTACAGAACTAACATGACAAAAAGGAAAAACTAAGCACACACAAGCAGGTAAACGTCCTTAAAACTAAGAATAGTCTGAAGCAAGAAAAACCTGTATTTAAAGCCTTCAAAGACAACTCCTTCTCCTTGTCAGAGAAAATATCTTGGGTCTTCATAATTACAGAAAGAGCGGAGTATAAACTCAAATAATCAATTCCTGGTAGAAGAAAATTCAGACCATTTCTTCAATTCTCACATTTAATGGGAGCTCTGCACAAGCTAGGGGCCCATCCACACATATCTCGGGGAATGATCATGACTTAAGTGGGCTTCTGTTAACTTTACAGATGCACCCTAAGACCATGGTTAAGGCAGGGGTATGAAGTTGCAGTTTTTTGTGACCAAATCTAGTAAGACTGAACTGGGAATGAATCTGTGTTCAAATATGAGGATGGCAGAAGCACAGGGTCTCTGCAAAGGGGCTATTTTTCTTCTGTTTATCTTCTGTTTTCTTATGTGATCATATGGAGGAGTGTTTCTCAACCTTTTTTTTCATAAAGTACCCCTTTTAAAAAAATAAATAAATATAGAAGACGTCCAGAGCCAAGCGCCCCCAAACTCTCCTGCTCTAACCCAATGCACCCACTCCTCCCCCAGAGCCAGGCATCCCCAGCATCCCTCCCCGCTCTAACCCAATGCCCCTCCCCTCCCCCAGAGTCAGGCACCGGACATATGGTAATGCTACCTTTGAAGTGCCTGCTCCCGACACCTGGCCTTGCCCAGCCTTGCCTCTGCCGGGAGCAAGTAGCTTGCCAGTGGTGGACTCACCGCATTAGGCTGTGCGCTTACACCCCAGCTCAGCGCACCCCCCCCCCAACGTGGTGCCTGGGGGTAACTGCCCACCCAACTATGCCACTGATGCGGGGGAGCCCTTTAGATCAAAGCGTATTGTGCCACTTCATTGCCTTTTAGCTCCTCTCTGCAGAGCTATGGGGAAGGGGCGATGGGGATGCATTGCACTGAGCTGCTGGAGGGGGTGGGGGTAATGCGTGTCTCCAGGTTCATCTGTTCCCCCTGCTGGAGCACCCCGGGGAGGCTGCCGGAGAGGAAACAAACTAGGAGAGGTGGCCGTGGAAGTGATTTTTTTTCTTCCCTCCCAAACCTGCCCCCCAACATGGAACTGCCCTGGGTCTCACCGGAGCTGCCGCTGCAGCCACACTTTTCCTGCCAGGTGCTGGGGAGTGTGCACAGAGTGGCTGTTAATGTCAGGGTGTGTGGCTCCAAACGTTCAATTTGACAGGCACGTGCCACCGCCCCCTCCCCGATCCCCTTTGCGGGACAAAATCCCAAACATTTTTTGCCAAATTTCACTTGTGTTGAGGTACCCCCCCCCCCCAGACTTCTCTTGCGTACCCCTAAGGGATGGCGTACTACCGGTTAAGACACACTGATATAGAGGATCTCACTTGTGGACTGGCAAGCCCTCAAGAGTCCAACATCCTGGGATGGCCTTGCTGGACAGTCTACAGGCCAGTTTTCACAGACAAACAGGAGGATGGGAAGGTAGGAGACCCGCACCCTCCGTCTCCACTGGATTCCATCCCAGGGCTCAAAGAGGATGGCACAAGGAGTGTCTAAGTCCCTTCTTGCTTCCCCTGGGCTATTTCCTATCTCCCCACTTTCTCTTCAGGTTGAGGCATGATTACAGCACTCTGCGCCTCCCTAGCAAAGAGTTCCCAATCATCTTCAACAACTTAAATAGTCAAATGGGTACCTCCCAGTTCACTTCTCAACATTAAGTTATTCTCCCTTCTCAGGAATACCAGAGAGAAAAGGGTCAAGTCCCTGGCTTCCTAGTTGGGTCTTACCTACAAGTCCAGACTTTTCTCCTTCGATCACTCTGTTCTAAGGCTACAAAATGGCTTCCTCCCTCCAGACAGCCTCTCCTTCAATATCCCACCATGGTGGCTTGACTCGTAAAGGAACCCTTTTAAGTAGGTCATCCATTTGGAGTATGCTCTAAACCAGTGTTTCTGAAAGTGCTCCATAAAACCACTTTGAGAAACACATTAACTGGCCGCCAGGGTTTGTTTATTTACTGGTGCCATGGTCACGGAGCCTCATGGCTCCCATTGGCTCCGTTTCGTCCTTTGCAGCCAAGGGGAGCTGCAGGAAGCGACATGGGTTGAGCCACCACTTCCTGCTGCTCCGCTTGGCTGCAAAGAGTGAAATGGAGTCAAGAGGCTCCGTGGCTATGGGGCCAGTAAATAAACAAACCGGGGCAGCCAGACAATGTGTTTCTAAAGTGATTTCACGGAGCACTTTCAGAAACACTTCTCTAGAGCTGCTGAGGCAAAAGATCCTTTTGCTTCCTCTCTTACTTAGCCTTTGTGTGGGGTGTGTAAGCCCCAGCACAGACCAGAATGGACAGAATCACTGCCATATAGAGACCAACAGTGTGGTCACACTATGGGACAGAACTACCAAGGAGGCCTCTAAGTAACAATACCAGCTGCTCTGCCCTAATTCCATGAAGTAGCGCTTGTTGTATGTACACAAAGCCTGAAACTCACTTTATGCAACTTAATCATTTCCAAAAGCTACTGAATGATGAGTTATCACACAAAAAATTAACAAAAGTTGCATGCTAATATTAAGCTGGGAAAAAATCAGTCTGGCCAACTGATCAAGTGTTCCCTGTTTAGTGGTATAAATCTATTTGTTTATGCAATCAAGAAGAGCAGGGTTGAAAGAGCAACAAGCTTACACATAGTATACCATTTCAATGTTATCTAAAAGATAACAAAAATCGTACAAAACCTCTTTCATACATCTAGCACACCCTCTCTTTCACTGCAATGATTAAGAAAAAGGCAAACAGATGATCACCTACAAAGAGGAAGTCTATTTTTAAATGCATCTTCTAACATGAAGAATATAAAATATTAAGAGACTGTGTGCTGAATTTTAGAAATACACTGAAGATTTACATATACGCAACTTGATCTAGCCACAGTGTCAGGAAAATGAACTAGAAGACCTCTTAAGATCCTTTCCACGGTTTTATTTCTATGTTGTCTAATTTATGTATGAAAACAATCCAGTGATTATATATTTAAGACAGGGCTGTTCATGGGACTATGCTCATCAAATCTAAACTTCCACAAGAGTAAGAGTAATTCTAGATCTAAATTTGGCATATGCAAATATTTGTCTATACTTATGAATATTTGCTACTGTCAGAATACTAGTACGAGTGTTGGAAAGTATTATTCAGTCATTGCAATCTGAGCAACAATATAAGGAAGGTACTCACCTCATGCAGTAATGACTGTTCTTCGAGGTGTGTGCGCCCACGGGTGCTCCACTGTAGGTAACGGGTCTTCCCCGGAGCCACAGGATTGGAGACTTTTTTATATCTGTTAGCAGTCAGGCAGCGCATGTGCAGCAAGCATCTCGTGCTACTGGCGGTTTGACAGTTGAGCACGGCCTCGACCCCCTTCCCTCAGTTCTTCATCTACCACAGAACAACTGGCCTCCAAGTAGCAGGGAGGAAGGGAGAGTCGTGGAGCACCCACGGGGACACATACCTCAAAGAACAGCCATTACTGCACGAGGTGAGTAACTTCCTTTTCTTCCTCGAGTGATGTCCCCCTGGGTTCTCCCCTGTAGGTGACTACAAAGCAGTGCTCACTATGGCTGGTGGAACTCTGAGTCACTGCTTCATAGCGGCAGATAGAACTGACTTAGTCACTGATGTGTCAACCGCCAGTTAGGGAATGATGACAATGTTTTGAGAACATGTGACCCGATGACCAAGTGGCTGTCCGATAAACGTCTTTGAGAGGCACAACGTTAAAGAATGCCGTAGATACTGCTGTAGCATGGGTGGAGTGTGCTCTTGGTGCTGTCTTTAGCGGTTTGTTACTAAAGGAATGGCACTGGAAGATGCAACCCACTATCAGCTTAGAAATGCGTTGTGTGGAAATTGGGTTGCCCCTGGAATACTTTGCAATATAGACAAACAGACGTGGGGACTTACAAAATGTCTGAGTTCCATCGATATAAAATGCCAAAGCCCTTCTGACATTGAGTGTGTGAAGCATGTCGTGTGCAGGCGATGTATGTGGCTTCGGAAAAAACACAGGTAAGACTATGAGTTCATTAATGTGAAAACAGGATGTGGTCTCAAAGTCACTTCATCTTTAGCGAAGACCGTGTATGGTAGGCCCACCATTAGGGCTCTTAACTCACTGACTATCCTTGCAGACACGATTGCCACTAGAAAAAGCACCTTCATTGTGAGGATACTGGGCATGTGGCCATGGATTCAAAGGGGAGGTCTCATAAGGCGCTCCAGAACCAAATTCAGGTCCCATGACGGCATCGGTGTTCTATGAGGTGGGTAAAGGTTCTGGAGGCCTTTAAGGAATCTTTTCGTCACTGGATGTGCAAACTCTGATGACACCTCAATGCGGTCATGAAAGGCAGTAATAGCTGACAAGTGTGCTTTTATGGAAGACATTGATATGGAAGACATATTGTATGGATCGGAGATTTCTCTGGACTCAGTTGTCTCTGACGATACCAGGATAAGAAGCATTTCAATTTGTGCAGGTAAGTTGTTCTGGTTTGCCTCCTGCTGTGAAGGAGGACATTTCTTACTTGCTCCAAGCGGGGGACTTCTGCGCCTCGGAACCAGACAGGAGCCAGGCATAGAGATAAAGGGTGTGTGGGTCTGGGTGCAGTAGCTTGCCGGTGTTCTGGAAGAGGAGATCGTGCCACTGAGTGAGCGGAGGGGGTGGATCGACGGACATGTACTGTAGGTATGGGAACAAAGTCTGTCTGGACCAGGATGGGGCCACTAGAATGACTCGGGCTGTGTCCGAATGGATCTTGCTCAGGATTCTGGAGATCAGTGGTAATGGCGGGAAGGCATAGTAAATCAGTTCATCCTGTGGGGTCAGGAATGAGTTTCCCCTGGATCCCTTCCCCAGTCCCTCCCAGGAGCAAAAATGAGGGCATTTGGCATTCCTCGTGGTTGCAAAAAGGTTTGTTGTTAGATAGTCCCACCTACAAAAAATGGAATCTAACACCTCTGGGTGGAGTTCCCACTCGTGATCCATGGCAAAGTTGTGGCTCAGAGCATCTGCATGGTGTTGGCAGCTCCTGGTAACTATGCTGCTGTTAGTGTAACCCCATGTTAAACATACCAGTTCCAAAGTTGGGTTGCCTCCGCACAGAGATTGGGAACATGTTCCTCCCTGTCTGTTTATGTAGAACATGATAGTTGTGTTATCTATAAGAATATGGACGGTTCTGTTGGTGATGGATGAGGTAAAGTGCCTGCATGCATTCCTGACAGCTCTGAGCTCAAGGAGGTTGATGTAGAGTAGTGCTTCGTGTGGTAACCATTTGCCTTGCATCACGTGATGCTGTAGGGTGCGTGCCCCACCCTACCAATGAGGCATTGGTTGTGATCTGGACTGATGGATCTAGTTGAAAGAAGGAAACTCCCGCGAGTAAATTGCGGGGGGGATATCTACCATCTGAAAGATTCCAGGATGTGTCTGGGTATAACAACCGCTTTGTGCAGTGAATGCCTCAATGGAGTATAAACTGATGTCAGCCAGCGCTGCAGGGCTCGGAAACGTAGGCGCACTTATTGGACCACATAGGTGGTAGCCATCATATGGCCCATGAGCTGAAAGCGGGTATGCACCGTCGTAGTGGGGCTGACGAGTAGGATAGTGACTATGTCACGTAGCATATCGAATCTTGGCCATGGCAAATATGCCCTGACTTATGTGGCGTTGAGTCCGCCCCTATGAATTTGAACTGGATTGAGAGTCGATTTCTACTCATTTATTAAGAGACTTAAGCTGTTGAAAAGTTGTTTGGTCTTTAGTATCACATCCTCGGTTTCCATTCTGGAATGGCCCTTTATTAGGCAGTTGTTTAGGTATGGGAAGATGACAACCGCCTGACATCAAATGTAGGCTGTCACTACCGCTAGGACCTTTGAGAAGTCCCATGGTGCTGAGGATAGGACAAAAGGTAGGACTTTGTACTAGAAATGCGCGTTCCCAACTGTGAATCTCAGATAGCGTCTGTGGGCAGAATGTATCACAATGTGAAAATATGCATCTTGTAGGTCGAGGGCTGCGAACCGTCCCCTCTGTCCAGTGCTGGTATGACTGAAGCCAGCGTGACCATCTTGAATCGCTACTTTCACAGGAACTTGTTTAGCTTGTCTCGGATCAGTCTCTAGCCTCCTGTGTGTTTCTGGTTTAGGAAATAAGTCGAATAATGGTTTGGGTACTGCCTCCATAGCCCCTAGATGGAGAAGTCAATCAATTTCTTGCTTGAGGGATATCTTGTGAGAGGGGTCCCTGAAAAGGGACGGAGCATAGGATAGGGTAGGAGGGAGGGAGGTAAACGGAATTGAGTATCCTGTATGACCCACTGGTCGGATGTTATTGAGGCACAGTGGTGAAGGAATGGGCATAATCTGTGGTCGAATAGATGTTTCTGGCTTTGCTGCACTGGATGGTCAGGCAGGTCAGGCAGGCCTTGGACCAATGTTTCAAATTTGCTGCTTAGGGGCCTGGCCACCAGAGGAGCATGGTTGTTTGCAGTTTCTCTGGGTGCGCTGTCTGGAGCGATTGTACTCGTATTGTCTATATTGAGTACACTTATAGTATGCGTCTCTGTTTCTATTGTAGGGGGTGTAACGTCTCCACTTTTACGGTGGTGTGTACATTCTTAGGGTACGCAACATGGTACACGAATTTTTACTTTTGTGCAGAAGCTCATCAATGTTGGCTGCAAAAAGTTTGTGCTTATTGAAGGGGAGGTTCTCCACCTTAGTTTTGTTAGGTCCTAGAAAAATAGGCCTAGTGCAGTTATGCTAAAGCAAATGTAACAAAGGTTTCTGGGTAGTTCCTGGGCAGAACTGGAGATGGGTTCAAGCAGGGACGCACCCTACACGCTTGCTCAAGTTGCAAAATGAGATAAGCAAGAAGCTGCTTTTTTGTACCTGCTGTGATGAGGAACAGTTTGTTTTGAGAACTGATAAGGAGACTCCCTGTTTCTGCTCTTCCCGTTTGTTCCAAACTCCCTGTTTATGTTCTCCTTTGGCCATAACAAACTGTCTCCTTGTTGCCCAGTACCTGTCTTTTGGGCTGATAAGAAATTGCTGATGCATTATGAATTGCTTAAGGCCATGATGTATAGTTGGCTAGGTGTGCATGGGTATTGGAGGTTGTAACTGATAAAGGGGGGGTTGGTTGCTTGGGCAAATAGTCTATGACGCGACGGAACTGTCTATATAAGCCTACCTGTAAATGAAATTGGGGCTGGTTCTCTTTAGAGACGGGCCGCTCTCTATTGTTGTGTGCACTATTCAATAAAGAGCTTGTGATTGGATCTTGCTGGTGTTGCCTGTCTCTTTGCGGTCAGACAACGAACAGAGGCGTCCAGGTTCGAGTCCCCGACAGTTTGAAGTTCCTTTGGTCCTCCTGCAGCCTGCAGCCACGATGTTCTCCTCATAAACATGGCTGTAGCAGTTGTTCTTGCTGCAGTATCAGCAACATCAATTGCAGAGAGCAATGCTGTGCGAGTGATGGTGTGACCCTCACATATGATTGCCCTGTGGATAGGCTTCTTGGTATCTGGCAGATGCTCCATCAGGTCAGCTAATTTGGAGTAGTTGTCATATCTTGATTGGCTGGAAGGGCTGAGTAGTTCGCTATCCTAAGCTGTAGGGTGGCAGAGGAATACACTTTTTTTCCCCAAGATTGGTCCAGTCTCTTGTGTTTTTTGTCCCTGTTATTTGGTTTAAGGTGAGAGACCTTTGCCCGTTGACTTGCCCCATCAATGACCAGCAAGTTGAGCCAGGGGTGAGAGAACAGGAAGTCTAAGTCTTTAGGGGAAACAAAATATTTCCTGTCTGCCTTCTTGAAAATTGGCTGGGCCGATGCCAGCTTTTCCAGATGTCCTCAGACACCTCCACAATCTCCTCGTCTACGGGCAACATGATTCTGCCGTGGAGGACAGGCGAATATTCTTTAGGAGATGGTGTTGTTTCTCCTTGACCTCCTGTAATTTTATTTCTTGGGTAGCAGCAACCCTTTTAAAAAGATCCTGAAACTGTTTCAGGTCCGCCACAGTATGCTTATTGTCAGGGACTATAACCTCCTCAGGAGCAAAAAGAGTTGCCTTGTGGTGACTGCACAAGGCAAGTGTCATCCTGATTGTCAAGAAATTGACTGTCCTCCTCTTCCGAGTCCGGTATGGTCCCCGGGGTATGGGATGGTGAGGCTGGCGGTAGCCTTTTCGGTGAGAGTGGTGGGCCAGCAGAGTGGTACTTAGGCAGTGCCCAGTGCAGCGGTTAATGTGGAGACAGTTAGTACCAGTTTGAATGCTACTGAGAATGGCACAGGCATGCTATATAGCAATGCCCTTGCTGAGATGTGGTGGAAGATGAATGCTGCTAGGAGGATGCGCTCTTCTGGTCATGGTTGATCACCCCTATGCACCTGTGCCCATAGTGTGGTGGTGTATGGTGGGTATGGTGCTGGGGACTGCTTCCTTGATGGGAGTGAGGAGGGTTATCTGTGCTCACACCCATTTTCCCTGAATTCCTTGTTGTTGCCAGCATTTCTTTAGACCCAGTCTGGTCTGTCTGCAAGCTGATATTAGCCTGCACAAGGGGAGGCATAAGAGAAATTGCACTGAGAGGCAGTGCCGAAGATTTCCGGGGCCATTTTGTGGCTGGCTCTGCTCCGTCCGTGGTGCTGCATGTGTAGGTACTTGCTTCGGTGCCGGGGCTTGTCTGTGCGCTTTCCCCAGTACGGAGGATGAGCACATAATTGTGCTGATGCTCAGTGCCGGAGCGGGTGCTTGAGGCAGTTGTCAGCACCACAGAGCTGGAGATGGCTGCCACATCTCCCCTGGTCATTCTGGGGGATGGATTAGGTGGTAGGGATCTGGTAGGTGACACCCTGGCCCTCTGATGTCCCTGAGGCATCAGGGAGGCTGATCTGCATTTGGGAGGGTCTGCTATTTTATCTAATGAAAGCTCTCCCAATGGCTGTAAAGCCTTCTCCAGAAGGGACATATGGAACCTAAGCTCCCAATCTTTTCTTGCCCTGGCCGACAAGCTTTTACAGTGCTCACATTTTTGTGGGATGTGTGACTCCCCCAGACATCTAATACAGAAGCTATGGCCATCAGAAGCTGGGATGGATTAGTTACAGTTGATGCATTTTTTAAACCCCTGTGAACCAGGCATATTGGAAGCCATTGGTGCTCGGGGCTGAGGGAGAGTGGCTATTTCAACAGTCAGCAAACTTGTGTATGAAGGCTGCCGTTTTATGAGGTTTTGATTACCCCCCACCTTTCTTCTTCTTTTTTTTTTTTTTTTTTTTTTGGTTAAAGAAGAAGTGTAGCCGGTTGGGGCAGAGAAAAGCCACTGCCACGGAAGCAGCTAGCACTGAGGGAACAGCATGTTCCCCATGTTTTGGGGTTTTTTCCCTTTGAAGTGGGAAGAATATAACAAGACTAGCCAATTAGCCCGTCATAAGACGAGCTTTTCAGGTCTCTCCTCCATGTCGATCTTTTTTCCTGAGCCTCCAGTCTCTCACTCCGTGTCTCTTTCTCTCTATCCCCCTCTCTCTCTCAGTTCTCCTCCGCCTTCTGCCTCCCTCTCCTGCCTCTCACTCTCTCTCCGTTCTCCTCTGTCTCCATTGGGGATGCACGCTCATGCAGGCCCCGTCCCCTGGGAGTGTACATCACCACCCCACCCCCTTTCGCCTCCCGCCATGGTGCTCGGCTGACTTCTGCGCCACTCAGTTGGGCCACCACGCGGGAGCAAGTAACACAAGCGGCCGTTTGGGCCCCGTGCTTCATGGGAAGCGCGGACCCCAAACGGCTACCTGCGCTGCTTTCTCCTGTGTGGCAGCCCGGCACAGACGTCAGCCGAGCACCACGGCGGGAAGCAACAGCGCCGCCCAGAGGGAACAGCCAGCATTTCAGTGTTACAGAGCCACAGACATTGGGCTACTATATAACAAGATGATCTGTAATTGAATGAGGTCAAAAGGTGGTAAAGAAAGTGAAAATTTTCCTGTGAGGAGAGAAGTGCCCGAAGTGGCAGGAGAGCTCCATCCGTGACTGAGGACTGTAGAAGAGGAACTGAGGGGACGCGCTCAACTATCAAAATGCCAGCAATGCAAGATGCTTGCTGCACATGTGCGACCCAACTGCTAACTGCTATGAAAAAGTCTCCAATCCTGCATCTCCGCGGAAGACCCATCACCTACAGTGGAGCACTCACGGGGACATTACCCGAAGAAGAACTGAAAGCTGTTGACTTCTTTTATTATAATATTCCACACAAGTTTACTTGGTGCTTTCTTATCTCCTTTGCTCTACTGAACATCTTAGTAGAAAAATCAATGCAATTACTTAAATGATGTTTTTACACTTAGGTAACTGATACAATTTTACACTCATTTTGCCCTTTTGATTCCACTTTTCTGTTCTTCATGCCCCCTTACTGTATTTTCTCTTAACCTCATGCAATTTGTGCTAATAGGCCAGTGATTCTCAACCTGTTTATCATTATAAGGAGCATGTGTTACATGGGCTGGATGCTGAGAATCACAGGACCCTCTCTTAAATTCCCTACACGCACAGCAGAATCTCGGCCTCCTGCCATCTGGCCCTGCATAGTGGGATCCTGGGCTCCCATTAGCCTCCCCACGCAGATGTGGGTGGCTGACAGCTGGGGCTGAGTGGGCAGCCAGAGTGAATCCGGGACTCCACCACACAGGGGCAGGCAGCAGTCGGGTGGGTAGCCAATGAAACCATGAACCCTGCCACATGGATGGTGGGAGCCTAGGATCTCACAGTGCAGGGTCAGGCAGCAGGAAGCCAAGACACTGCTGCACGGAGCTGTGAAAGCATGTCCAGAGCCCTGCTGTGAGGGCCGGGTAAGTGGCAGAAGAGAGCCCAGGACTCAACTGCATGGGGCCAGGCAGCAAGTGGGCAGACAGCCAACAGAAGCATGGGACTGCACCGTGTGGCTGATAGGAGCTGGGATCCCACCATGTGCAGCTGAGCAGGCTGCTGATGGGAATCAATGACTTGTGCCAAGCTAGGCAGTTGGGAGGTGACCAGCAAGAGCAGGGGAACCTGCCATGTGGGAACAGACAGATGGACCCAAAACCTTGCAGTGTGGGACCAAATGCTGGAGCTTGGGACCACACCGTGTGGGGGCCGGGCAGCAGACATGGACCCCGCCATGTAAAGTCAGGCATCTAGCTCAGACTCCAGAAGCAGAGCCCCACCTAAAACCTGGAGGTGCTACTGCACCCCAGCAAAACCATAGTTCCCTGCATCTCCACCCTCTCACTGCCCCCTCCAAACCCTACCCACAGACCCACTTTCCCACACAAGCCTCTCTGCAGCACTCACCAGCCTCCTGATGGCAAGAGCAGCTCATGCAAGTTGCTGCAAGATGCTGCTGGGCCCCCTCAGCCAGCACTGCCCCCAGCAGAGCAGAATGGCAAATTAGCTGTGTGCTAATTGAGCCACATGCGGGCTACAGGTTGGGAATACTGTAACAGGCTAGCACAGCGATTCCCAACTGCCGGTCTGCGGCGCCTCTGGGGGCCAGCGATGGGGTACACTCCTCCCTCCACAGTAGTTGGGATACGAGTGTCCTGCTCTGCCCTGCCCCTCAGCCAAGCAGCACTATGCAGCGGCGGGGTCTCTTCCTGGACACAAGAGTGCTTTGTTCTACAGTGGGAGGGCTGTGCGGAGCCTGGCACGGCAGCCTTAGAGGAGTCACGACCCAGGCAGCAGCGCTCAGCTGGGGGCTGGGAGGCAGCTCAGGGCTAAGTGAAGGGGGGTAGGACAGGCTCTGGGAGCAGGGCTAGTGCTGAGAGACTCTGGGAAAGTGAGGGGCTCAAAGAGGCAGGGGGCTGGCACTGGGGGTGAAGCTAATACAGGAGGGCTCTGGGGTCAGGGCTAGTACTAGGGAACTCTAAGAGGTAGGGGGCTGACACTGGGGGGCACTGGGACATCCAGGAGAGGAGCTGTCACTGGGGGATTCTGGGGGTGGAGCTAGTAATGGGGGGACTATGAGGGCAGGGTTGGCACTTGAGGGCTCTGAGATGGGGCTAATATTGGGGTTGGCACTGGGGCGGGGCTGGGTGCAGTGGGCTCTTGAAAGAGGAGACTGGCACGGGGGGTGGTTGGGGAAGTTCTAAGGGGTGGGAGGCTGGCACTGGGGGGCTCTGGGGGTGGGAGGCTGGCAAAGCGGGTTCAGTCCAGGGGACTCTGGGATCAGTAGCTAGCAATGGGGGGGTATTGAAGGGGCGGGGGCTCTGGAGCTTTTGGCAGACCAGTAACATTTTATTTATATATTCACATATTCATATTTGCATAATAAATATGCAAATATACAGCTAATATGTTGCTGGTTCACCAAAAGTTTGTGAATGGGTTTGCCAGTCCCCCGTATAAAAAAAGGTTAGGAAACACTGGGCTAGCACATTGTATTAGTACTATAGGAACAATTCAGACAGATTTTAGAAATGTGCATGCAAAAATGGAGATACAAGTAGTGTAAGCAATCTCTGTACATGGAAAAAAAATAATTTCTTATGTAAGGTTTGTTTTATCAACCTCTTCTATTAGTAAAGTCACTTGCAAATGAACATACAATAATTTCAAACAATTATGCAGATTCCTACCTTGAAGGGAAGCCCATAAATTGACTCTCCACCAGACCCAGTACCAGATGGATCTCCCCCTTGCACTATAAAATCAGGCACAACTCTGTGAAATATTGTGTTGTCATAATAACCTGCAAAGAAAAAAGAATATTTACTATAGATATTTTTAAACTGATCTAAAAGTGCACTTAATATAAGCAATGTGCCTGCATTCTCCACCAAAAATCTTATACTTACAAGAAACACATGGCATCTATATTAAGGGGGAAAAGGAATATGCTGTGTTTATTGAGAATGCAACATAAAAGGCAGCATATGAATCCATTCACACTATTCCTGCCAATGTTGGCATTCTTACAGTTACCAGTCTGTGGATCAGACCAATCTAATGACAAGTTAGATTGGGTTCAATTGGGGAATCAGGTTTTGTTGGTTATGATCCAGTGCTTCAAAGCTTTGTAGAGTGGAACCCAAAGACTCATGGCAAGGCATCCCATCTTTTATAGTAGTTCCTTCATATACAAATTTATGAGTTTTGCTACATTATGTTATAATCAGTTACTTTGCAACAAATGGTTATCTCAAGATTGTTTTCATTATCATTCCGCATCAGCATCTTAATGACTCTGAGTGTTTTCACATTCTGGTTTTAGTTGGATTTTGTTATTTTTTTCCCAGTAGTATGTGTTTTAGCTTCAGGGTCGTCAACCTGCCTCTTGTTAGTTATTAGGTATAATGGGTACAGTTGATAGTCTCCAGCCTCTCCTTTGACAATACTGATGCAGCGATAGCCTTCAGGATTATTTTTTCCCATGCACCCATTCTTCACACAAACAAACAAGTACTACATAGTTATTTTTTTTAAAGACCGAAACAGCACGGAACATTTTAAGAATAAAAAGTAATTGATATGAAGTTTTCCACAATAAAAGGATAATGCAAACATTCTTAAATCTTATACTAAAAATAGTCCTAAAGGCAAAAGGGTGATCATAGTGAATCACAAGCCTCTCTGTTCCTAGTCTGTTCCTGCCTTCACATCAGTAACAGACACAAACAACATGTCTGATGCACTATTACCAACAGCAACTTTCTGCTAGTCAGACATGTTACACTGCATAAATCTTATTATTATATTTTTATACAAGCATTAGACTACTACAATTTAGCTACATGGCTTCATGGTTATTCTAAATTTCCTAACCTGAAGGTTAGTTTATACGAATTAGTGGAGCTAGAAACTGCATACAAACTATATCAATAAACATGAGAAAAAATAAACTGCACACTCCACATTATATGTTACAATGTTGGGCTTTCCTGTGCAAATAATTTCTTATTGTCAATTATCAAGCATTCAAGAAATTGAGTATAACACCACTATCATATAACTGACTGGAAATAAAGAAAGCTGTGTTAAAAAAAATAAAACAAGAACACAAAAAAAAGGCATTTTTCCAATATTGCCAAATCAATGGCCGCCTGCCATGATAGATCAACTGGTGGAATACAAAATTCTTAAATTGACAGACTAGGGCTATACTCTCACACTTTCAGTATGGAAGATTTTCCTCCTTTCATTCTTTTCTTCCCTCTCCATGACTAAAGTTTTAAATGTAGTATGGCCAAACAATGAAATTGGCTACAAACCAGCATTGACAAATATTCAGCAGTTTCACCTTATATGGTGCTCTAATCT
The DNA here is from genome assembly GCF_052426305.1 of Pelodiscus sinensis. Classification (NCBI taxonomy): domain Eukaryota; kingdom Metazoa; phylum Chordata; order Testudines; family Trionychidae; genus Pelodiscus; species Pelodiscus sinensis. Next base: position 92,076,537 of record NC_143057.1, read on the forward strand.
GACTCTGAAATATTGTGTTTCTTGGTTTTATTATAGGGAAATCAAAACAGCTTCTGGGAGGTGAAAATGTAACACTGCTTGACGTATATAGCAGTTCATTTAAAAAAATATTATCTTGTTAAAGACAATGGATGACTTACAAATTTTATACTATAACTAGAAATATTTCCATTTAAAATAGGCCAAGTTCAAGGAGTCTTCATACATTTTAAACATTTTTTTACCATATTAGTGATGTTACTATTCTGACTACTGAAAACAAATTTCACTCTCTCTAATAATCTCATACACAATGTGAACTTTTGCTCCCTTCCTACCAAGTCTCCTAATTATGACATAGTCCCAGCACTCTGTACGTTCAAGTAGTATTTTAAACTATTAAGAGTAAAATTACTACTTCATAGCACTTTGGACAGTTTATGTTTCTTGAGAAGTTCCTCTTAATATTTATATTGTAGCAGTGCTCAAAGGCCCTATTGTTCAAAGCGCCAAAGAAACAAATAGGAAAACAGATGTTGCCTTAATGAGAGAAATTCAAAACAAAAAACAGGAGGTAGAACAAAAATGAAAAATTAATAAAATGATGCAGCAACATAGGCTAGTTAGAAGGGTACAAGTCGATGATTCCAAACTATTTAAAAGGTAGAGGACGGGGGATCCAAATTTTTGGAAAAACTCTATCCTCATCTCTGCCCCTAAACATAAATATTTTAAAATAAAGATTGGCTATTGGTCTAAACCAAAGGTGGGGAACCTCAGGTCCGGATGAGGTACCTGGATTGCCTGGATCTGGCCCTTAAGGCTCACTGCCCTCCAGCATGGAGAGTTTATGCTGGTGCTCCAACTCCCCTGCGGGGCCAGGATACTCAAAATCTACTAGCCTTGGTCTCCCCCAGGCTCTGGGGCGGGAGGGGAATACAGGGAGTGTCTTTCTCTCTCAGTCTGGGACCATGTCAGTGAGGGTTTTTTGGGTTTGTTTTGCTCTGCTTTTGGGAGGGGTTGTTTGTTTGGAGGGGATGTTTTGGATTTTTTTGCTTCTCATTTGTGTGGTGTGCGGCCCCCAACTGATTTTTCTGTGGGTCAGTATGTCTAAAGATATACTACAGCTCAAACAGAAGTTATGGATTTCATGCAGAAATGACTAGGTGAAGTTCCTTCTCTTGTGTTAATGAAGAAGTCAAATTAGATCATTATAGTGATCCCTCTGTCCTTAAAAACTATTAATCTAAGTGTCAATAATTGCTTATTTTCTTGTAAGCATCACAGCAGTGGCAGGTTTTAAAAAGAGATTGTATTTGCCTTCTGTATGAGTACAAGGAATGAATTCCATCTGTAAAGGAAAATATGGAACAACACATGGAAGCATTTGTAGGATAAACAAGTATCAATGGCTGGCCTCATTAGCAAAGCACACTGGGGCAAAATGAGTAGAACAGAGTTATTTAATTCCATGAAAACATTCATAAGAAACCCGAACTTGATGCCTGGATAAAGGCAAGCCTATGGGGGTTTCATTGGGGAGGAGAACATATATAAATCCTACAAAGGAGTCAAGCCAGGAAGATAAGAGGTGCGAAAAAATCAAGATGGGATGTGATCCAGACTTAGACAAGAGCTTTAGCTGTCTAGGCCAGTGGTCACCAACCAGTAGATTGGGATCTACAGGTAGATCTTGGAGCATCTGACAGGTGATCCCGACTGGTTTGGCCTAGAGGTGATCAAGCGCTGGCACTTCAGCTGCCTCTCCTCCCACTCCTGTGCATCTTCTGCCCTTTGCCTTGGAGCTGTCCCCTCAGGAGCCTCCGGCTTTCGGTGCAGTGCAGGGGAGTGTGAGGGGTGCTCAAGCCAAGGGGCTCCCTCTCTCACCCTGTATCTTATCTCCACAGAGAAAAGAGGGGGCACAACAGGAGTTGGGAAGGAGTTTGCTGGCTGCTTTAGGGAGTGGTGCAGGGCCAAGGCAGGGGTGAGCCTTCCTTAGCCCCACTGCACCACCAACCAGGAGCCACCTGAGGTAAGCCGTGCCCAGCTGGAGCCCACATCCTGAAACCCCACCCCAGTCATGAACCTCCTCCTGCACCCCAAGCCCTGCCCCAGCCCTGAGCACCCCTGCATCCAAATGCCCTCCCAGAGCCTGCACCTCGAACCCCCTCTAACTGCCCAACTCCCTGCCCCAGGCTGAGCTCTGATCCCCTCTCGCACTCCAGATCCCTTAATCAAAGACCAGAACCTTCCCCCAACCTGCTGCCCCTGCCTGGTGAAAGGGAGGGAGGATGGGGTGAGCAGGGGTGGGGCCTCAGAGAAGGGCACAAAGGAGGTGGAGCAAGGGTGTTTGGGTTTGAAGGAGATCTTGGATTGCACTTACATTCAAAAAGTGATCTCGTGTCTAAAAAGGTTGGAGACCACTGGTTTAGACAGGGTTGAAACCTTAAATAGGACTGTTAGCATCTAGTCAACTAATCAATAAGCAGTACCTTATCAATTAGCACTATCGACTAGTCACTTCCCTCCCAGCTGCCGCTACGCACTGTAAAGCCCAGGGAAGCCGGCGTGAGAACGCGCTCCATCAGTCCTTTCTCTCTCCCTCTCTCTCCCTCTCCCTCCCACCCACCCACAGGAAGCCGCACACAAAGGCTCTAGCTTGGCCCCTGCTCCGTGGGTCTCTTTCTATTAATCAGACCAGAATTTTCATTTTCGGAATGAAAGAGACTCGTGGAGCAGGGACCGAGTTAGCACCTTCATGCATGGCTTCCCTGGGCTGTTTAAAGGAGAGCAGCAGCTGGTGGCGTGTGTGTGGTCTGATGAATAAAAAGAGACGCGTGGAGCAGAGACTGAGCTAGAGCCTTCGCGTGCGGCTTCCCTAGGCTGTTTAATGCAGAGCAGCAGCTGAGGTGGTTGTGTTGTGAATCGGCGTGAGCCAGACTGAGCGCTGCAACTGCCCTCCCTTGTCAACTAATCGAATAGTTGACAGAAAATCTATTAGGGAAATAATCGCATTTTAACATCCCTAACCTCAAACAGGAACAAAAGACAGGACTATGCAGCACTGTAAAGACTAACAAGATGGTTTATTAGGTGATGAGCTTTCGTGGGCCAGACCCACATGAAAGCTCATCACCTAATAAACCATCTTGTTAGTCTTTAAAGTGCTGCATAGTCCTGTCTTTTGTTCCAACAAGACCAGACTCACACGGCTACATCTCTATTACTATTCAAATAGGAAGTGATGGAGGAAGAAGTGGCAGGATATGGACAAAGCATAAATATGGAGGTAAGAGAATCAAAAATAACTTCTGGGTTGCAGAACTCTGAGTAGGAGGATGAGAGTGATGTTAATCATAACAGATGTTCCCTGGAGGTGGTAAAGCAATGCACTCTATGAACTAAGATAGTTCTCTTTAATTTTTTTCCAATCTATATGCAGACTAAATTTTATTATGTGCACCAAATTATCACAATAGTGTAAAGATTTGGGCCACCAATAGAAAAAAACCCACTCTAGATATAACTAGGGGGCAGTAACCCCTGCTTGCTTTGCTTACCAAATCCCCTGTCTCCAGGGGTAGGCAGGTCCATCTTTCCCCCTAGCTGCCAGGGAGGGCCAGAGCCATGACAGGCCTGGCCTCTTGCACTCCCTCAACTAGCCATTGAGGAGGGGAGGGTCAGGGCTGATGCAACCCTGGCCTCTCAGCTTCCCCCTACCCCCACCGCCTCTCATCCCCCTTCCTGGTTACAGCCACGGTTTTCGGCCCCCTCTCTGGCTGCCAGTGGAGAGCTGGGGTCGAGCCAGGGGACAGAGAGTCTTGCTGTGCTCTGGGGCCCCTGATACTCTGGGACCCAGGAGGGAACTGCCACCTCCGCCTGGCCCACACTCCCATTCTCCCACCAGTGCCCCACAGCCGAGGGCGTGCAGGGAGACACAGGCACCTCTGCAGGCTATGAGCTGCCCAAGCTGTTGTGTCTCTCTGCTTGGGGCTCAATCCCACTCGCTGAGAGAGAAGCGGAGGCCCTCTGTTTGTCTCAAGCAGCTCCCCGCTGTGACCATAGGCACTAAGGACCAAGTGGGCAGAGGGAAGCTGTGAAGCAGCTGGAGTGAGGCTGCCCTGCTTCCTGGCCACCTGATCCCTAGCCCAGCCCCGCCACTGCCCGCTCCGAAGCAGCCCAAAGTGCCACAGGACATACAGCCCTTCCCTGCAGCCCTGCTACTCCACTGTGCCCAGGTATGGCTCGGGGTTCCACGGGGCACAGGGGAAGACAGAGGGAGGGGCTGAGGGTGGGAATACAGAGTGACACATGATGTCACTTCCATCATCCCACAAGAAAAGTTTTTTTAAATATGTATAGCGAGATATAATTTTTAAAAAGTTACCATAAGGATAATTACTTCAGCCAGGAAAGGTTTGGCATTTTGGAACTCAGTACCCAAAGAATTAAATTTAAATATATGAGAATAATAAAAAAATATTAAATCCATAGAACAAATAACAGCATATTGAAGGAATAAAATTAGAGAGAATATGTACGCATTGCAGGAGGTATCAATAAGTAACAACAAAATATGTTAGGAGATGAGTGTGAGTGTGTGTGTGTGTGTGTGTGTGTGTGTGAGTGAGAAAGAGAGAGAGAGAGAGACACGCTCACACAGAATGTGTGTTACACACAAAGCGTGTGTTAGAGATGTCAACATGTAGACGACTGCAAGATTAACTGATAAACCTGGGCTTATTGGTTAATTCTGTTGACTACATGCATTCCTCCTCACCCCCGGCCCTGTATCAGAGGCAGCAAGGTTGGGAGGCAGGAGCCGATGCCTGTTGGGAGCTGGCTTTAAGTCAGCTTTAAGCCAGCTCCCCGTGAGTACTGGATCTGTCTGCTCCTCCACCCCTGCACTGCTACCTCTGATAGACAGGCAGCAGCGCAGATGGTGAGGGGAAGTAGGAGAAGCCAATACGCACGGGAACGGGCTTTTAAGCCAACTCTCCGCACATGCCAGATCCACAGACCCGCCTGCTTCCTGCCTTGCTGCCTCCTCCAATGCTGGGGAGAGCTGTCTTAATAGCGGGCTCCATCCAGCACTGGCTTCACGGTGCCACTTGTCCCTTCACCCTGCATTGCTGCCTCTATCAGGCTCGCCATGGACAGAGGCTGCTCTGTGGGATGCCAGAACAGCCTCTGTCCATGGGGAGCTCAGACCATCCTGCGAAGAGGGGCTGCTACCACCCTAACCCCACCCCCTGGGGACTATCAAATAGTCATGTAATAATATTTTGTGCAGTTACACGACTATTCAATTAATCACTTTCTAACATCCTTAGTCATTATTATCTCTATATATGGCATTAATAAGACTATTACTAGAATACTGAATCCAGTTCTAACATCTATATTTTAAAAGCAACATTAACAAATTGGCAAGAACTCAGTAAGCAGCTGCAAGAATGACCTGAGGGCTGAAAAACTTGTTTTACAACTAGAAAGATAAATTCAATCTATTCAGATTATCCAAGAGACAACAGAGGTAATTTGATCATCATCTATAAGCACCCACAGAGAAGATTTTCGACAGTAGAAGGCTCTTTAACTGAGCAGACAGACAATAGCATAATAAGATCCAACGGCTAGAAATGGAAACTAGACAAATTCAGACTACAAATGCATAATACTTTAAAAAATATTTAGGGTAGATGACCATTGGAACAACTCACAAAGGGATGTATTAGTATTTACACCAGGACTCAATGTCTTTCAAACAGATATGTTCTAGCTCTACAAGAAATGATGGGCTTGATTTTTGCTGGAGGCACAAGACACAGCAATAAGAATCTCCTGAACAGAGGATAGCTTCAAGAAACGATTCCCGAAGACCCCTTCTCACGTATATCTTACCAGTAATGATATATATGTTACGCCAAGAGGCAGAATCGAACCTGGAACCTTTGGAGTTTAGTGCGTGAGCCTCTACAACTTTAATTAAAAGCCAGCTGGCTCTCAGCTAAGGCTGTAGAGCAAACCCCTGATTTTTTTCTATAAGTGGTCTAAGTGCCACTACATGGGACAGTACACCACACTCAGGTGGTGTGTGGGTTACACATATAAGGGGTGATGGCACCAGCTAAAAATACTGGCATCTACAAGCTCCATCTTCCCATGGTGCCACTTTCCCAAGGTGACCCTTTAACTCCCAAACCCAATTTCTTTGATTTGGATTACATTGCTCCCACCACTTTGAAATGGCAACACAATGAAAGATTAAAAATCCACAATTTTTTAAAAAAGAAAACAGGAAGCCATAAATAGGGAAGGTTAGTGATACACGAAGTACATTTGCAAGACTTCCTTCTATTGCCTGGTTAACATTTCATGAGTTTACTGAAAAACATAGTTACATGTTACAATATAACCACAAAATAAGTCCTCTTAAGTCCCTCATGTAGTTAGTTTAGTAATAACCTGCCATCTATTGAATATTTAAAATGCTTTTTTAAATTCTGTGTCCTTTTCCATAGCTTTGAAAAATATAAATTTTCAATGTTTCTTGTTTTTCTAAATATTTGACTTAATGTCAATTCCCATGGACATTAGCATAATGTTTCTCTGATTCTTGTTTTATGGAAAGCAAAAATGTAAGAAGTCACAAATACTGTAAATTGAATAACTACTGTCTGATTCAATTATTACCTTCCATACAAAGCTGGATGAAATTTCGGCATGCTTTTGGTGCTTCTTTTGACCATAACTCTATATCAATATCACCAGCTGTTGTTTTCAGCAAAACCTATAAAATACATGCAAATATATTATTTAGCCATATTTCACTTAAACATTTACAGATGAAGTTTCTGCTCAAATAATATAATCACAAGTAAAACAATTCTTCCTATAATTTTAGGAATGCAAGAACAAAAATAGGAAGTTGGCCTGGTTTTCAGTGGCAGCTAGTATAATATACGAGATGAGAACTATTTGTCCTACAGTTTATCTGATACACAAGATACAACTCAAATAATAATTTTCATAAGACTTTATTGCCAATGTCCTGCTGTGTGACATTGGGTACCCACACTGACGTGGCCCCTGACTGAGGAGACAGACACTTCTTGCACACCAGAGTCTAGTGGGGCACAAGCTAGAAGATTTTGTGTGCTCCAGTCCTGTAGTAAGGTGTAGGTTTCCCAATGCCGGGGGGAGCCCTGAGCCTCAGGGGCTGCATCCAGGCAAGCCAGGGGCCACATCCGGCCCCAGGCTTGAGGTTCTCCACCCCTGACTTAAAGTAAAGTCAGGGTTTGGTTGTGCTAGGAGAACCAGAAGCCCCAGGAAAAGGACAGTTTTCCATAACATGCAAAGGGAGGAGCTGCTGTTCTGAAGGATCCAATACAAGAGTCCCTGGGAGCAGCGAGCCCGCAGGGGAGAGCTATCCTATAGAGCAGGGGTGGGCAAAAATTTTTGACCAGGGGCCACTTCAGAAATTTTTGAAGTGCTCCCGGGCCACCCAGGAAGGGGCAGGGCATCAGATAGAAGGGATGGGGCCAGGATACTTCCGTGCTTCCGCACCCACAAACCCTCATTGGTCTGGGGGTAGGGGAGTGCACAAAGTCTTTGTCCCCCCCCCAAAAGAGAATCATCAGCTGTTCTGAAAAGCTGGCGGTTCCCTCTAAGTATTCGTGCCCCTGGCAGTGGGAGGAGACTTTGTGTATCCCTCTTGCTGTCCCCAGATCAATCAGGGCCTGGGGAAGGGGAGCATGTGAAGTCTCTCACTCCCAGACCCCACCCCACAAGGGAGCACCCTGCTTAGAGTCAACAGTCAGCTGAGTAGCAGCTGGCAATTGACTTTAAGTGCCGAGGCCCTTGCAGGGCAGAAGGAGACTTCATGTGCTCTCCCGGCTCCCAAGCCCCGATTGGCCTGGGGATGGGAAGAGTGCACGAAGTCTCCTTGCAGAATGGGAGCAGGGTGTGGCACTTAGAAGCACCACGCCCCTCCCAGGGCTGTAGGAGACTTTGCACACTCCCCTCTCCCTGCCCCCAGGCCAATAAAGCTTGGGGGTGGGGGAGCACACAGAGTCTCCTCCCACACTGCCAGAAACATGCAGCGCTTCTAAGTGCCACACACTCCTTGCAGGGCAGGGCAGAGTGGGAGGAGACTTCATGTGCTTCTCCCACATCCAGGCCCTAACTGACCTGTGGGTAGGGGGAGTGGCAGGGCTTCCATGGGCCAGATCAACTTGGCTCTTTTGTCCACTCCTGCTATAGTGTGTCCATTGGGGCAGCCATAATACCAAGGAAGTGGCCAGCAGGGCTGAGGCTCTGACATTTTGCCTGCCACCAGAAAAGGTAAGCAAGGGCCTCCTGCCAGGGAGACAGCCCCTGCCACCCTCACTCCCTCACCACAGATGCGGTAAGGGGGAGAGAAAGAGAGACCCTGCTGCACCCCCTGCTTCAGGAGGGATCAGGGGAAAGGGAGATAGCCCCCCAAATCCCGGGAAGGGCCAGGAGGGGAAGAAGAGAGCCCCCTGCCCTGGGTGGAACCAGGACGGGAGAGAGAGAGTCCCCCCATGACCTGGGCAGGGTCATAGGGGAAGAAAAAAGCCCCTGCCATCCCAGAAGGATCTAGGGGGAGGAAGACACCTTCCACTCCTGGCTGGGCCAGGAGGGAAGGAGCGAGCCCCTGCTTGCCCTGGGGACAAGCCAGCAGAGGGAGTTTGTAGTACCTGGTGCCCTGGGCTATCCACGAGGAGAAACCAGCAGCCACTCTGTCCTGAGCCCCCCTGTCCTGAGCCTGCCTCATCCACCCAATGCTCACTCTCACACACTCCCATGCCTCCAGCCTCATGCACTGAGCTCCCCACATCCCCAAGGCCCTACCCTGACTCCTGGACCCCCACACTCCATGAGCCCTCGGCAATGAAGCACCTGGGCAATGCCAGATAAGTCTTCTAGTAGTAAAGAAAACAAAAAGCCTTCAAGTGCTTATTCATATGCATTCCAATCAGATGTGTACATGAGCACATTTATGGTAGCTGGAAGATTTTTCCCCTAGAAGCTAGCCATAGGATCAGCCTGGGCACCCCTTGGAGTTGTGCCTGCATGGTGTCCAATATAGATCCCTGCCAATCCACCCCCTCCTCAATTCCTTCTTACCATCAGTGACAGATGAAACTCCCCTGTTCTCTTGTTTGCAAGTGAAGCAGCCTATTTACTCTTTCATAGTCCTTTACAGTTGTTAATGTCAGTGAGTTAATAGTAGTTACAGTCCTTAGTTGTTTAGAGAGATTAAAATTCAGTTGGGAGATCTTCTCCTTCCCATGTACCCTTGGCACCAGGGCATGCCAAGGTCTCCAGGCTTCAAAGCCTCTGGATCCTGTGGTAAGTATATGCTCAGAAGCAACCCCCACACTTCATATATGAAGTGTTTAGGGCAGTGGTCACCAACCAGTAGATTGTATTATTTGTCGAGCCCTGGACATAAGCATCATGCATTCCCCTTGACCCACCCCACACTGATGTCAGTAAAGTTCCCCTAGTGATCTGCTTGCATAATCACAAAAAAGTAGTCCTTTCTGTTGCTGTACTCTATAGCAAGGTAAGCTGGTATCAAAATGGGGATTTGTCTAATGTATATCACAGCCTTGGAATCCCATTGCTACAAATCCATGTACTATGTCTTCCATATTACCAAGAGTTCCAAATTATTCTAAATTGCATACTGGGAACTTTACTCTTATCTCCCATAAATCACAGTGTGCATAATTTCTATCCCACCATAGGAGAAAACTTCCCTAAAGGTATTGTGCTAGACCAGGGTGGGCAATGAGTGGCTCACAGGCCAGACGCTGTTCACCACGGCGGGCCACTGATGCTTTATTTACCTGTGCAGCTGCAGGTACAGCTGTTTGCAGCACTCATTGGCCACAAATTGCTGTTCCTGGCCAACAGGAGCTGCAGGAAGTAGCGTGGACTGCGACACCACTTCTCGCAGCTCCCATTGGTCAGGAACAGTGATCGGGGGGCCAATGGGAGCTGCAAATGGCCGTACCTGTGGACATGCAGGTAAATAAAGGGCTGGCGGCTTGCCCTGGGCTAACTGTGGTGAATTGCCGCTGTCTTATTGCTCACCCTTTCACTATTCAGCGCTGGTTTGCAGGCTGGAATACCTACATGCAGGTCACCACACTTTGCATTGACCCAACTACTCTGCATGCATATGTTCAGTGCCAAGGCAAGCAATCAAGAATGCAAGCACAGGACTATATGCTCACACAGGCAATACGCTAAGCTAACTTGCACCTGCCAACAATTGTAACATAGTTGTAGGAGTGCTGGAACTACGGATGTGAATGGTTAACAGAGCAGCGTGCTGTGGGCAAGGGTGCTCCAGTCCAGCTGGAGCAACCTACACCCGCAGCCAGCCCAGCCTAACTGCTCCAATGTGTCCATGGTGAATGGGGCAGGAGGTGGCTCCAATACATCTGGTATGGAGCTGTTCCCCCCCACACCCTCCCCCATTTATGCGGTTGACTGGTTAAACATAACATTTAACTAGCTAGCTGACTGAATGGTATTTTACATTCCTAGATGGAACCACTTTATAGTGTGGGTGGCGATGATGGAAACCATGTACTTGTTGGTTATGGCTGCTTCAAGCCAGGAGGTGCAGCAGCTCTAGGGATGCAATAGTGTAGCCAATTAACCAATTAACTGGTAAGTAAAAGCTTACTGGTTAATGCTATATATTACACGCATTTCCCTCCTCCCCTGCCAGTAAATTTTTTAGCAGGCTGGCCAGAATCCTAGCTCACACCAAGTCCATGACCTACCCCCGCTGCAGCTCTGCATTTAAAGTGTATTAAGAGCTAGGCAGGCAGGCAAGCAGCCAAGCTCAGTTCTGCTTTGCACCAGGTCTGGGAACTCTGACCCCACCTAGACCAGAGGCAGCAGCACAGGGCAGGCAGCTGGTCTCCAAGGGCAGCTGGTTTTTAACCCGGATTCCCTCATGGACCAGCTCCCACCTGGCACCCTGTGCTGCGGCCGCCTCTGTAGCCGAGGTAACGGCTCCTTGGGCGCGGGGCTGGAGTGCGCTGGCTGCCGGCCCCACCCCGGGGGACTATCAAATAGCCAGTAACAATAGGAATCGATGCGGTTTCTTGACTATTCAATTAACTGATACTGAACAGTCCCGCGGGCCCTTCTCGGCGCTGCCCGTCTGGCTCCCGCTCCCTTCGCCTTCCCCAGGGGCCTGGCGGCGGCTTCTGCTCCTCCCCTCCCCCGCACCTTGCCGTTGGTCGGAGGCTCCTGGATGTAGATGTTGCTCATGCTGGTGGCGGGGCGGGCGCGGACCCGGCGACTCCGATTTCGCTCCTGGTCTGGCGCTGCTGAAACCCCGACTAGCTCTGCGAACCTCCCGCCATCTTGGACCCCGGGATTTGGCGCCGCGGCGCGGGGGGAGGCAGCAGGAGCGAGAGGCCAAACGCGGAGCCGCAGCACCCGCTCTGGGAAACGCCGCCTCCGTCGTGCGCCCTAGGCCTGAGTTCCCCCAGCGACCCGCCTCCTCCATCCCCCGCACTGACACCGTGGTGTGATCCCGCCTCCCCTCCCCGCCTAATGGTACGGCCCGGTGTGCGCTGCCCAAAGCCCTCCGGCCGGGACGCTCGGGTGTCGGGCCTGCGTCCGGCTCGGCCCGGGGAGAGCGTGCGGGGCTCGTGGCTTCATGGCGCTGCCAGGTGAGGGCTCTGGCCCGGCGTGGGGGCAGCGGGCGGCCGAGGAGACCCTTGAGACGCTGGCGCGGGAGGCCGGGACGGGAGCCTGGGTGGTGAGGGCGTCCCATCGTCTCCGCTCGCCGAAACCTCCGGTGGCTCTTGGGGGGCCGGACCCGTCCTGGGAGGGTGCCCGTAGGTGAGACGAGCTCGGGGCAAAGGTCCAGGGGGAGACAACGCAGTGAAGCTTTGAAAAGAGCCGGGCAGCAAGTGGGGGCCGGTATCAGCCTAGAAAGGAAGTGGCCACGAGCCGAGTGAAGGAAGAAACCCAGGTTTCGCGGAGGGTCGGGTGGGGGGAGATAGCGAAGGCCAGAAGGGTTCATCATGATCAAGTCCTCTGGCATGACCTTTGCAGGCTACAGAATCCACCCACGCCTGTACGTTATTGAAGTCCTTGAATCATAATGTAAAGATGTCACATAACACTTGATTAGCCTCATTTACCCAAGTATCCTCTTTCTTAAGTTGTCCTTGGCTGTGTCTACACTGGGCCACTTATTCCGGAAAATCAGCTGCTTTTCTGGAATAAGCTGCGAGCTGTCTACACTGGCCCTTGAATTTCCGGAAAAGCAACGATGCTCTACTGTACAAAATCAGCCGCTATTCCGGAAAAACTATTCTGCTCCCGCTCGGGCATAAGTCCTTATTCTGGAACACTGTTCCGGAAAAGGGCCAGTGTAGACAGCCCAGTAGTCTTTTCCGGAAAAAAGCCCGGATTGCAAAAATGGCGATCGGAGCTCTTTTCCGGAAAAGCGTGTCTACATTGGCCACAGACGCTTTTCCGGAAAAAGGGCTTTTCCGGAAAAGCAGCCTGCCAATGTAGATGCTCCTTTTCCGGAAAAACTGAAAACGGAATAGTATTCCGTTTTAAGCATTTCTGGAAATTCATGCCAGTGTAGACACAGCCCTTGTGTATATCCCCCTGCCTTGGTAAATACCACTCCAATTTATTTGATGATGAGGATTTTACCTGTGGACGCTTATGTCCTAATAAATCTGTTAGGCTACTTCTACACTGCAGACTTCTTGTGTAAGAACTATTTTGTGCAAGAGTTCTTGCACGAGAGTGCGCCCACACTGCCTTGTGCTTTTGCACAAGAGCATCCATGGCAGTGTGGATGCTCTTTTGCACGAGAAAGCTCTGATGGCCATTTTAGCCATAGGGGTTTATTGTGCAAGAAACCCCTGTTGCCTGACCACACTGCCTTCTTGTACAAGAGCTCTTGCGTAATAGGGATTATTCCTTGTAGGGAGAGGAATAACTCTTGCACAAGAAGTTCTCTTTTCTGATGTTTTACTGTAAATTTACTTGTGCAAGAACACACGTGCAGTGTAGACATTTCACAAGTTTTTGTGCAAGAACAGCTGTTCTTGTGCAAAGAGTCTGCAGGGTAGATGTAGCCCCCATCTCTAAGGTGCCATAGGACTCATTGTTTTTGCAAACACAGACTAACATGGCTGCCCTTCTGAAAGAATTCATCAGTACATTAATATAACTCAACAAGTGATCTCTGTCCCATGCTGTCTGGTATGGAGGAGAGCTGCTTTCTGACCACAAATGCAGCAATGAGACCACTGAAACTTTTCTGCAGTTACAGAGTTACCCAATTACCTGCTTTTTAATATTCCTACTTGCTACTAGCAATTGTAAATGGGTCATACCCAATCTCTGCAGGGGGTGGATGGACAACAACAGAGCAGGGCAGTTTCCCCTGCTTTAAAAAGACAAAGTAAAGCTTCTCTCAGGAACTTACTCAGCAGCAGCCAACACACACACTCTGTCACTGTCACACACTCTCAGTCTGTGTCACAGTCTCTCTTTCTCTAGCCACGAACCCTTCCACCTGAAGCCCTGCCCCTTTTGGGATGCCTGAAACCAACCTGTGGCCAAGTACAAAAAGTACTTGGCACTAATTGTTTTAACATAGAATATCAGGATTATGGTGATAGGATACATGGTAGAAAAGTGACTTTAGGGATGTTGTAACACAGTTGTATTCTGTTTCCCTTTGCATTATGGCTCAATGCTTTTTCTTACCAAAATAAGTTAAAAAGTGAGAGAGGGACATGTTTTGGGCAGTGTTCCCTCTAAGCTGTGCAGGCAGCACAGTTTCACAGGTGATTAATCAGCCCCACCGAGCCAGGCTCAGGGCTCTGTGCATGGAGCTGACTGATTAATCATCACCTGTGAAGTTGTGCTGCCTGTGCATCTTAGAGGGAACACTGGTTGTGGGAACAGGTGATGCTGCTGATAGTAAGATGGCCTGTGAACAAGCACTAGATATGATTGTTATTCACCTTGGGGGAAATGATTTGGGGAACCTGTAAAGGGGTAGGCTCATTGTTCAGATCTAAGAGGGACTTGGGGCAGATCCTAGAACTTTCCCAGGAGTAAAAATTAATTGGTTGGACATGTTGTGACACAGGGTTTGGCAGGAAGCTGTGAAGCCTCCATGGGTTGACAAGAGTAGGAAGTATGAGAACAGAGAGGGGGCCAAAATCATAGATGGCATAAGGGAGTTGATGATTTCTCATCCTGCCATACTATATTGGACAATATAGGGTTCACCTGCAGATTTAGAAGTTGATATGTTTTTGGCTGATATTGAAGGCATCAATAGATTTCTGGGAACTGGGCTAGGTGTGAGGGAAGACAGTCAAGCTAATTGCTGGAGCCTCTGTCACAGATGTTCAGTACAGGTACTCCAATAGGGAATTGATAAAGTGATCCAATAAAATAAATTTAAACACAATTTAAAGAAGGTATTTAAAGGAATGGAGATGGGTGGTTAGAGACTGGTATGACTGGGAGTTAGCCCCCTCTTTTTGGAAGAGGATGAGATGTCCCAGCAGTGGGATTGCTAAGAACCAGAATGAGGAAGGGGCAGCGCTGTCCCCACATATATGCAAATGATTAGAGAATTATATGCACCATAAACTTTAATTTGCTGGGTACTCCGAGACATTTAAATCACATCCATTGTATCTTATCCTTCTGGCCTAGCCAGACAATAGACTAGCTAGTTACAGATTTTTTTAATAGACTGAAGGAGTGGGCTGTGCCCACGAAAGCTCATACCATCTACATGTTTTGTTTGTCTATAAAGTGCTAGCAGACCATTTGCTTGCTGGTTTTTTCTGTAACAGACTAACTCAGCTACCACCTGAAGCCACTGCAATATGCATATGCACTTTGACACCATGTTAAATCAAATATAAAGGATAAAAAGAAACAATTTTGTGTGTTACTAATTAGAACATAAACAGAAGTTTGTTTGTTTTCAGGTGGAAATAAGGATAACATAAGGGCAGGATGCAAGAAGTGTGGCTATCGTAAGTATGAAGGCAGTATAAAGATGTCCACCATTTTGCAGGGAGGCAGGGGAAGCCCCATGCAGCCACCTGCTACGGGCCAGCTGGGGCTGCAAGCAGTGACGGAGGAGAGGGGCTAGATGAGGGGCGGCACTGCGGGACCAACCCGGCAGCACCCCAGCTGCTCTGCCCCGCTGCTTCTGCCTCTTGCAAGCAGGTGGCAAACAGCGGTGGCAGACTTGGGGAAGCGGCGGAGCAGAGCAGCTGGGGTTCTGCCGGGTTGGTCCCGCAACGCCGCCAACCTGGCAGCACCCCAGTTGCTCTGCTCCGCCGCTTCCCCAAGTCTGCTGCTGCCACCGCTTGCAACCTCAGCTGGCCTGTCACCGGCGGCTGCGTGGGGCTTCCTCCGCCTCCTTGCAAAACGGCGGAGGGTTTGCCCCTCGTCGTGCCGTTCCCAGCTGAGCCCCCCCCCCTCGCCTCTCCTGCTGGTCACAGTGCGGGTCCCAGCAGACCCGTCACAGCCCCCTGCTGGAGTACCTCCTGATACCCTGGCATATCCGATAATCCTGCACCTCCTGGGTCCCAAAGGTGCCGGATTATTGGAAGTCTACTGTAATAGACTATAAATAAAAAACAATCTTCAAAAAAAATTAAATACTTTTATTACATATGATATAATTTTAAATAATTATTCCCTTAATTATTTATGATCATTTTGTTGACATACCTTCCAAACCATTTTTCATTGATTTAGAAAAAGGTTACATGGTAAGAGAGGTTGTACGCTTTCTTCCAGCAGGTTCTGACACTGTTGGTTTACTTGCCAATGCCACTGAAGGCAATTATGTGTTGGTATAGGATTCATTTTTTGATATTCAGTGTTGTAAACTTTCTGGATACGAAAGAAATCAGTAAAGCCAAGTAACCTATTTTGTTTTAATGTTCCCTACTGCTTTGGCTTTAGGAGATTATCTTCAATGTGAAGAATCTGTGTTTGTAGCAATAACTAGCCAGGTTCCTGTGGAGACTTCTAGCAGTGTTTCCTTTTTGTATGGGGCTAAATTATTTTTCCAGCTGTCAGCTTTACAAATGATCATAAATGTGGCACTCTCTCTTTCGTATTCCCCTTCCCCCCTCCAGTCTATTATTTTAAGATGAGTTAGGAGTTTCTGTTCTCTGGATTCAAATTTAAGATTTTTGGCCCCTCGTTTGTTTGGATTTTTTTAAATACCTATTGATATAAATAACTGCTGCTGCAGGCAAAGTCTTCTTTAATAGCATTTCTAATATTGACTGTATTAAAAAGGAATTGGCCCATTTATTATCTCTAAGCTAGAAATGTTTATCAATTGCTACAGTAAATGGGAGAAGGTTGTCAGTTCATTTTACTTTATCCTGGAATTTTGATTTTGAGCTTATCAAAGAAAGAATATGTTTTAGATAATAAGGAGTGATGGTATATATACACATTTATATTTGATAATTTTGGTTACTGCAGATATAATTTGTCACTGGAAGAGAGGAGATTCTCACATTTCACTCTTCTAAAGAACATTTTTAAATTTGGAAATTCAAGTCTTCAGGGAAGGGTATGAGACACATTCACAAATAATGAAAAAAGTTTTCAGGGAAGTGGTTCTAAAAATTCTAGAAATATTAATGGGAATAGCACCTGATGCTAATGAGAACCCTCACTCCCTAAAACAAAAACATGGCCCCAAGCTTTGCAATAGTTTTTCAATGTGATGTTCCCTTGTTTTCCCACTGGCAAACCAAATTAAAATCCATTCTTTTTATTAAATCTGTTCAATACATACATGCATATTTCTCAGCACAAAGCAGTAACTCTTTAAAATTATTTTATAATTTGGTGTGTTTCTGCTTGTGGCTTGCTCTTTTATTCAGCTGGTCATCTGACATTTGAATGCCGAAACTTTCTCCGGGTGGATCCCAAAAGAGACATTGTTTTAGATGTTAGCAGTACGAGCAGTGAAGACAGTGAGGAAGAAGAGCTGGGGAAACTGCAGGCTTTACCAGAAAAAAAGAGTAAGTTTTAAATAGAGAATAATTCTGATGTGGGCAACTATATCATATATAAAGTCCCGTAACTGTCACTTCACTGTTTTAGAGTTCACTTTTTGTTTTATATAATCCAGTGACTTAAAAAAATTGCTTCTATGGCATGGCTTTAGGCTGAAGAGATTTGAGACTCCCTGACACTTTGTGGAAAAATGAGAAAAGCTTCTACATAAAAACATTTGACCCAAAATTTTCAAGCATGGGTGCTTAAGTTTATGCTCTTGCATCCAAAAGACTGATTTTGGGACTGTGTAACTGGGAGGAAGTAGTATACATTATTTCATTGATGTTATCCTTTTGCTTAATGTATAAGTGGAAATATTCCCTTTTTTCCAAGTTGATGGTACCCTTTCTTTGTTCAGTCTATTGCTTCTCTCAAGCATTTATTTGAATTCAGCTAATAGTTATGATTTGACAGTTAACCTTCAGAAGGATAATTTCTCACACTTTGTTTGGGGAAATGAGGCTGAACCTCCAGAGAGTAAGAGAAAACAGGTGTGGTTAATTAGTCCACAAAGATATGCATCTTCATCAGAAGATGATGCAGGAGAGCTAAGGTCTCAACATACAAAAAGGCCCCGAATGGTGGATAGTGGTCTGTTCTAACATACAGTATGTCATATAGGATACTTGATTCCAAATGAGATGAAGAAGAAGAAGAAGCTCAGAGTTACAGGCGGAATTGTAAATAAAATGGACTTGTTTCTAAGGGAGGCGGGGGATGGAGCTAAGTTTTTATTTGATTATTTTCCATTCCTTTGACAAACAGAGGTGACTGCATATCCCTCCTTGAAGTAAAGGAAAACCCATCTTATGGACTCCTTTAGGAGTTTTCTCCTGATCTGTAGGACTAGATGCAATCAGATTGGAGGGAATTGGGATTTGTTTTAGGTGTGTGTTCCTTCTTGGAAGCACTCAGATCAGTATAGTGCTCTTGGTTCAAGGTTTACCATTGTAGTGTTCCTTTACTTGGAGATTGATGTGGTCTGTGGCCACATTATCTGTCCTACCGTGTTCATAGTGGAAATGGGGTAGGTTTAGAAGTTAAAATTAAAAAAGAACAAATTAAAAATCACTTAGAAAAGTGAGATGTCTTCTGGTCACCAGGGCCTGATGAAATGCATCCTAGAATACTCAAGGAGCTGATAGAGGAGGTATCTGAGCATTTAGCTATCATCTTTGAAAAATCATGGAAGTCAGGAGAGATTCCAGAAGACTGGAAAAGGGAAAATATAATGCCCATCTATAAAAAGGGAAATAAGAACAACCCAGGAAACTTCAGTCCAGTCAGTTTAACTTCTGTGCCAGGAAGGATAATGGAGCAGGTAATTAAGGAATTCATCTGCAAACATCTGGAAGAAAATAGTGATAGGTAACAGCCAGCATTGGTTTGATGTGATTTGTTCTTTACAAATCCATCTGATAGCTTTCTTTGATGGAGAACAAGCCTTGTGGATAAAGGAGAAGCGGTGGACATCGCATACCTAGACTTTAGTAAGGCATTTGACTCAGTCTCGCATGACCTTCTTATCAATAAACTAGGCAGAAACAACTTAGATGGGGCTACTATAAGGTGGGTGCATAA
Organism: Pelodiscus sinensis; assembly: GCF_052426305.1. Classification (NCBI taxonomy): domain Eukaryota; kingdom Metazoa; phylum Chordata; order Testudines; family Trionychidae; genus Pelodiscus; species Pelodiscus sinensis. The sequence goes on from NC_143057.1 coordinate 92,095,257, forward strand.
CTGGTAGTTATTAATGGTTCAGTTATGCTGGAAGTGGGGTTTCACAGGGGTCTGTTTTGGGACTAGTTCTGTACAATATCTTTATCAATTATTTAAATGATAGCATAGAGAGTATGCTTATTAAGTTTGCAGATGATATGAAGCTGGGAGGATATCATAATTCAAAATGATCTGGACAAACAAGAGAAATGGTCTGAGGTAAACAGGATGAAGTTTAATAAGGACAAATGCAAAGTACTCCATTTAGGAAGGAAAAATCAGTTTCACACGTACAGAATGGGAAATGACTGGCTAGGAAGGAGTACTGCAGAAAGGGATCTAGGTTGTTATAGTGAACCAAAAGCTAAATATGAGTCAATAGTGTGACACCATTGCAAAAAGCAAACATAATTCTGGGGTTCATTAACAGAAGTGTTGTGAGCAAGACACAAGAAGTCATTCTTCCACTCTACTCTGCACTGATCAGGCCTCAATTGGAATACTGTGTCCATTTCTGGGCACCACATTTCAGGAAAGGTGGAGAAATAGGAGAAAGACCAGAGAAGAACAACGAAAATTATTAAAGATTTAGAAAACATGAGCTATGAGGGAAGGCTAAAGGAATTGGGCTTGTTTAGTTTGGAAAAGAGAAGACTGAGAAGGGGACATGATAGCAGTTTTCAGGGATCTAAAAGGGTCACAGGGAAGGGGTGTGTGGGAATTGTTCTCCTTGGCCTCAGATGATAGGACGAGAAGCAAAGGGCTTAAACTGCAGCAAGGGAAGTTTAGGTTGGACATTAGGAAAACCTTCCTAATTGTCAGGATGGTTAAACACTGGAATAAATTGCTTAGGGAGGTTGTGGAATCTCCATCACTGGAGATATTTAAGAGCAGGTCAGACAGACATCTGTCAGGGATGGTCTAGATCAGAGGTTGGCAACCCACGGCATGCTTGCCACTTATGGTACGCGAGGCGATTTTCCCATGCTATGTCTGTTATGTCATCACTACCTCCCCTTTTGTTGTTCTTTGTTTCCCACACACAATTTTAGCATAATTGAGTACTAGTGAAATATATTAACTTAAGTGCCTTAATCAGAGTCTTCTTTTTTGTTTGTTTGTTTTTTTAAACTAAAAAGAATTGGGAAAGTGAGAGAAGCTACAGTGGAGGTTTCCTCACCAGTGTTTTCAGTCACTGCTTTGACAAGCTATCTGAATTAGGGATATAAAATTTTGATTAGTTGATAAGGTGCTTCCGCCTTTGAAGTGTAACAATAGTCCTAGGGCTATTGTTACACTTCAAAGGCGAAAGCTCTGCAAAGAGCACTGGGACAGTGGGGGACTGTTTGAGTCCCCCACTGGCCCCGTGCTCCCCACGGCGTTTCAGAGCAGCAGTGCTCCTCGCGGCGTTTCAGAGCAGCAGTGCAACATGGAGTCCGGTGTCAGCTGGGAACTCTGAATCCCCAGATGACCCCGGTCTCCATGCGGCACTGCTGCTTTGAAGCATCCTGTTCTCCCCCCTTGCTGCCTCTTTCTGATAGAGGCAGCAAGTGGGGGAGAGAATGACTAGTCGACTAGCGTGTCGACTATCGGATAAGCAAATGCTTATCGGATAGTCGACTAGTCGTTCACATCTCTAATCTGAATAGAACAAATTTCTGATTCTCTGTGCCTGTTCCGAGCCCTCTTCCATAAGGAGGTCAAATATGTTTGTATTTTTTGTGACATGTGCCTTATGTTGTATCCAGCTTTATCAATAACAAGTTTGATTGCTATAATATGCTGAAGAACCACAACAGAGTGATGACATACGTGTTCATCATCCCACAGCTGCCATGGATAAATCCTACTCCAGTATAAATAAGTTCAGTTTGTGAGAGTGACCATATTCAGTTTAGACTACACACGCAAATAGTAAATGAGATAGTGGGGGGGAGGAATGGCAGTTATTCAGATAAACAAGAGAGTATGTCTGTTGCATTTGATAAATGTGGGAATAAATAGGACCTCCTTTCAGGTTTTTGAGTTTCAGATAAATGAGGCTTGACTGTTACTACAGAGTTCAAGAGGATGTTAGTATTGAAATCCCAAGAGTGGATGTAAATACAAATATACTGTTGTGGAGGAAGAAGTGCAGGGAAAGCATTCCTGTGAATGTAGCAGTTTTTTTACCATGTTTTGCATACTAAATTTAATTCTCTGATATTTACGTTCAGGCTCTTCACAGTGAGTTGTGTAACCAAAGTGCAGCAGTTATGCAAAATATTTAAAATGCGCCAGAAAATTAGCATTTGATTACAAAATTTTTTGGTCCTGACACAAATATTAGCAATGGAAAAAATACTGATTTCAGTGACAGTTTTAAAATTAATTTTGAAGTTAAAAATGAAAAATATATTGTATAAAATGCAATTTTTATATCTGCAGATACAAATCAGGAAGAGGAAAAGAAGAATCTAAAAAGAATAAGCAAAGAAAAATCCAAATCAAAGAAATTAAGTAAAAGGTAACTTATAAATACCTAATTAATCTCAAAACAGAATTTTTATTATTAATTGGATTAATAATTTAAAATCCAAAATATGCCATCTAAATTGTTATCCATACCCTGTGTGAATGGATATTTATTTTTGCCTCTACAAAAGCAGGTATACTAAATTTGAATTCTGATACAGAATGTTTATCTTGTAAAACTAAACACACATTACTAATCTTTGCATACAAATCAGGATCATGGTTAAAAAGTGATAGATATTGCAGTTACAAATGTGAAAAGAAAACTCTTGTTTAAATAAAACTATCAACATACTTTAAGGCTCTGTTCCACAGAGTCATGCATGTGCTTACCTTTGGGCACCACTGAAGTCAGAAGATAATTCTGCACATTAAGGGTGCATCTACATTGCACCATAGGTCAAAATAAGATACACAATTTGAGCTATGCAAATTGTATATCTTATTTCGAAATAGCTTATTTCGAAAATTGGCACTGTCTACACAGCACATATTTCAAATAAATCACCATTCCGAAACGTCCCTTACTCTTCATGGAATGAGGCTTACAGGAATGTCGGAATAGTGAGCCCGTTCTATTTTGAAATAACAGGCGTGCTCAGAAGAGGTGGAATGCCTATTCCGGTATCCTGAAATAGTGCTGCAGTGTAGATGTAGCCTAACTGTCCATTTGCTCCCTGCTAATGTGCATAGAAAGTTCTCTAGTACACTATGACTATTACTGCAAGGAAGCCAAATCCTGTGTGTCTGTCTCTCACAAGCAGTAACAATGAAGTTAATGGGGCTGTTCTCAAGTAAGATAAAGAGGACTTACCCCATTGCAATCTTAGAGTTTGTGCTCAAAATCAAGATGCTACATTTTCATGAAACATTCTGAATGCCGCACCAGATTTATCTCTTATTAAACAGTTCAGTTGTTTGACCACTTTATGAAGTTAAATACTGTTACCATTTGGTCAAGGTTTCATCTCTTTATGGTGCCTGGGTTTTATGTTTTCAATCCATTGTCTTCAGAAACAAATATGTAAGATCATTTGCTTGTCAATAACGTTTCATCCTTGAAATGTCTACATTCCATAGTTTGGAAAGTGCTGTAGACAAAGCAAAAGAATAAAATTAATGTTTAAACCAGTGTAATCAGTTTACAACCATGAGTCACTAATTCTTTCTGAACATAACCTACACTTTTCTGAACGCTGTAGTTCAGCAGTACTACAAATCTCACTTTCTTGGTAAGGAAGTCTCATCAGAGAGGTTTGGATGAACATGAAAAAGGTTAGATTATCCATTGCAGGCTGGTGTGAAAAACCTCTCTACCTACTGCGTGAATTTGTGTATTAGTATAATCTCCACCATTAAATTCAATATAGAGTCACACATGCATACCCTGATTGATAATTTAATCTGTATTAACTTTGAGGTTTGTTTGTTTATTTTTAACAGATCTTATTCATCAAGTGTCGCTGCAGAGGAAGAGCCAAAACCAAAAAAACAGAAATCCCATAAAAAAGAAAGGAAAAAGGAGAAAAAGAATAAATCCAAGAAAGGAAAACATCACAAAAAAGAAAAAAAGAGAAAGAAAGAAAAACATTCATCCTCTGATAGTTCAGACTCCTCTAGTAGTGACTGAAGAGCCAGTGCTTTCATCTTCCATTACCCTGAAAGATTAGGATTCTTACCTTTCAAAGCTATCCTTTATGTGCTTTACAGCTTATATGTGTTTTTACTGTCAGATTAAAATAAATATTATATAACGGAGCTTTTAAAAGTTTTAAAAATATTTTAAAAGTACATTTATTTACAAATATCTACACCTTGATAAGCTAAGATGAAAGATTGGGTGGGGAGGAGGGGAGAATCTACACTGTTGGGGTTTTGTTGTTGTTGGCTGTTTAATGGCATTTCACTATTTTCATCCTATGCAACTTGGACCAAAAAAATAGACTACTTTAAACTTTTGTATTTAGTCTGTTTCTGGTCAGTTTTTGATTGTCAATTTCATCATCAATTTCCAGCCTCTGACAAATAGAGGCTAGGGACACCATTATTACCCATCCTGGCTAATAGCCATTGATGGATCTAATCTCCATGAATTTATCTAGTTCTTTTTTTAACCTGGTTGAAGTCCTGGTCTTCACAACATCTTCTGGCAAAGAGTTCCACAGGTTAAAGAAAAACTTCCTTTTGTTTGTTTTAAACCTGCTACTTATTAATTTCATTTGGTGACCCCTAGTTCTTATGTTACAGGAACAAGTAAATAACTTTTCCTTATTCACTTTTTCTACACCAGTCATGATTTTATAGACCTCTATCATATCTCCTTTTTTCTAAACTGAGAAGTGCCAGTCTTTTTAATCTCTCTTCATATGGGACCAGTTCCAAACCTCTAATTGTTTTTGTTGCCCTTTTCTAAACCTTTTCTAATGTCAATATATCTTTTTTGAGATGAGGCAACCACATCTGTACACAATATTCAAGTTGTGGGTTTACAATCGATGTATATAGTGACGATAAGATATTCTCTGTCTTATTATCTATCCCTTTTTTAATGATTCCTAAAATTCTGTTTGCTTTTTTGATTGCTGCTGTACATTGAGTGGATGTTTTCAGAGAACTATCCACAATGATTCCACATCTCTCTTTTGAGTAGTTATAGCTAAATTTAGTCCCCATCATATTGTATGTATAGTTGGGATTATTTTTTCCAATGTGCATTACTTTGCATTTATCAACATTAACATTCATTTGCCATTTTTTTGCCCATCACTTAGTTTGAGATCTTTTTGAAGCTCTTCACACTCTACTTTGGTCTTGACTATTGAGCAGTTTAGTATCATCTGTAAATTTTGCCACCTCACTGTTTACCCCTTTCTCTAGATGATTTATAAATAAGTTGAATAGGATTGATCCCCAGACAGACCTTTGGGGGACACCACTAGTTACTTCTCACCATTCTGAAAACTTACCATTTAATCCTACCCTTTGTTTCCTGTCTTTTAACTAGTTATCAGTCCATGAGAGGACCTTCCCTCTTATCCCATGACAACGTACTTTAGTTAGGAGCCTTTGGTGAGAGACCTCATCAAAGGCTTTCTGGAAATCTTAGTACACTGTATCTACTGGTTTCCCCTTGTCCACATGTTCGTTGATCTCCCTCAAAGAACTCTAGTAGATTAATAAGGCATGACTTCTCTTTACAAAAACATGTTGACTTTTTCCCAGCAAATTATGCTCATTCACATGTCTGACAGTTTTATTCTTTACTATAGTTTCAAATAATTTGCCCGATCCTGACGTTAAACTTACTAGTCTGTAATTGCCAAGATCATCTCTAGAGCTTTTTTTAAATAAGAGCGGTCTCCAAAAACTGATCTGGAAGCATACTTTAAAACACACGTTTATTGTTTTCCATCATACTCAGAAAGTGGCACTATCCATATATGGACAAACATAACACCTATCATTTCTTCTTGCAAAATAGATGTTAGGCTATGTGTATAGCTACACTATGAACTATGTGTGTGATTCCCCTGCTCATGTGCACAAAAATGCATAGTTCTGAGATCTAATGTATAAATAGCAGTATAGTCATGGTAAAATGGGTAGCAGCAGCAGAGGTATGGCTGAGCTGTACTGAATAATTTACCCACTGACTTCTGGTGAATTTGTGTAAGGCACATACAGTTATTGGTGTTAATAAGTGACAATGCAAAGTTTTCTGCCATAATGTCTTAGTGCTGTTTCAATTCAGTATGCTAATTTTATCTGCCTACATACACTTTTTTTTTAAGGGGAATCAAAGATTGATAGTTTAGATACTGGATAGTCTTGATATTTTTCAAACTCCCATTCACCATCTTTAACACTAATTGGCTTTTAAAACACCCAAAATATTTTCTTCTATGTAATAAAGGACCAAGAATATGCCCTGTTGTCTAAAGGTCAGCTCTTGTACCACTGAAGTCAATGGCATAATATTTCTTGATTACCTTAAGCTCATTACATGTATAGAGAGTCTGATTCTCATGGTGGTGTAAGTTAGGAGTTACTCCATTTACACTGGTGTAAAATCAGTATAAAGTGAGTAGAATCAGGCCCATAGACATAACTTTATTGCTGTACCTTCTTAACAAAAGAGAGGTTTTATTTACACAAGATAGGAATGTGTTCCTGAGGGGTGTGACTTGTAAAATGCACTTACTTACAAGCTATACTCTGACAGCCCTGCTGCCATATTTTAAAAGGTACCTAATTTGTATTAACCTTTCCTTGTTTGAAAGACTGTTAACTTGAATTAGGCACTTTTAGTCAGTGCCATCAGATTTTACTTGGGTCAATTAGAACACTTTACAAATCATAACTCATGCCATGTAGACAAGCCCATATCTAGTTAATCTATTTCTATATAGTTCATTTTTCCTTTATTCAGGACATAATAGGCCACTTTAGGAACACTGCGATATTGACATATATAAAATTTATATCTGAGCCTTTAAAATTGCAGCCTCTAAAATTGAAGATTTAAATGAATTAAATCTCTTACCCAGCAATTAAATATTTAAGAAATTATTCTTGAAAGAGCAGTGCAGAGAATATTTTAAGAATTAACTTATATTATCCTTTATGTCTGAAATATGTTTCAAAATGTAACTAGGAATCAAATGTTTGACATTGATTTTGATTAATTTTGATTTTTGTAACTGATTTGCAGATATTTATTTTAATTTTAACCCTTCAAATGTGCACAAACAATATTTTGAATTCTGGGAGTGATTAATAAAATAGTGCAAGACTCTTCTGCAGCCTTTTACAAACCTACAAACAATGTAATGCTTTTATAGTACAATTGTAGTTTCTGTTTATTTGCAACTACCACTATGCATGTCCATTTTCATGATTTACCAGCCTGTTAGTTTAATGTAAAAATTAAGTGACATAATTGAAGTCAGATAATCTTCACCATTGCAGTGGTCAAAATAGTATTGTGGGGTCCTCAAGATTTAGCTTCTGATAATTGCAGGTATTCAGGTTCCATCCTATAAGGTATCAAACCCCTCTCTTTAATATGCCAAATGCCATTAATTACCATTGATTTGGCATTTGACAGTGGTTGTTGTCATACACTGAACCTCTAGCATGAACTATTGAGTCTTTTAAACAAAACAGTAATCCTGTGCCACTTTAGGCCTGGTCTATGCTAAAGGGGAAAGTCCATTTAAGATACGCAACTCCAACTATGTTAATTATGTAGCTGGAGCTGAAGTATCTTAAATCATGTTTTGGCACCATCCACAAAGTGGGAAGTCAGCAGGGCCACACACTCATGTCAACTTCCCTTATGCCTCATGAGGAACAAAACTACAGGCACCAGTGGGTTGTCCGCTCAGTTTGAATTAGCAGGTCTTCACTATATCTGCTAATTGGAGCCCCATAAAATCAACTGCATCAGCATAGATCTTCTCTGTAGTGTAGTCAAGCCCTTGGAGTCTAACAAAGGAAATGGATTTTACCCACAAGCTCGTGGTCCTATACCTTTGTTAGTCTCTAAGGCTATGTTTACACCGGGAAATTTATTTCAAAATAATTTATTTTAAAATAACTATTTCGAAATAGTTAATCCACACTACAAGGCACCATTGAAATAGCACAGAATTATATCAAAACAGCATGTCCACATGTATTGGAGCCTGAAGCGCTCCAGTGAGGGCATCAGGAGAGCGGTCACTTCCTATAGCTGCTTCCTGAGGCTAGCTGAGACTCCTGCTTAAAGGGGCTCCTCTCTATAGCCGAGTCTACTGCTCCTCCACTGACCACTCCCTTAAGGGATATCAAAACTCAGCTGCATGCTCTGGTTGCCCTTGCAGACGCCACAGCACTCTCATCATGGAGTTGGAGCTGCTGCAAAGCAGTCACTGGCTCTGGGGCCTCCTGCTGGACCTCATGGCATTCTTCATGCAGACTGCAGAAGCACAATGACCTGCCTGGACTAAGGGAACTCTTCATCCAGGCCGTAGCACTCCTCATGCACTAAATTCCCTTCCATCCTCCCCTGCACACCTTGCAGCTCCGCTTCTGCTGGTGGGAGACCAATTCCAACTGGTGGGACTGCATCGGCATACAGTGGTTGGACAATCAGCTGTGCCTCCAGAACTTCTGCATGCAGAAGGCCACCTTCTGAAGCTCTGCAAGTGGCTCACCCCTGCTTTCTGGTGACAGGACACCCAGATGAGACCCGCCATCCCCCTGCAAAAGCATGTTGCCATCACATTTTGGAAGGTCATACCAGACAGCTGCTGTTCCATTGGGAACCAGTTCGGTGTGGGGATAGCCAGAGTCGGAGCTGTGCTCATGCAAGTTTGTGACTTTTTTACTATTTTACTAGGAGGGTGGTGAAGCACTGGAATGTGTTCTCTAGGGAGGTTGTGTAGCTTAAGTCGAAATAGCTTATTTTGGCTTTTGGCACTGCCTGCACAGCAGAGAGTCAAAGGAAGAGCACTTTTCCTTCAACTTCTCTTACTCCTTGTAAAATGAGGGTTACAGGCATTGGAATAAGAAATCCTTCAGCTTGCCATTATTTCAAAATAAAGGCTTGCAGTGTAGACACGCTCTTTGTTATTTTGGAATAACGTTAGTTATTCCAAAATAACACTGCTGTGTAGACGTACCCTATAGAAGGCCTAAAAGTAGCTCCTTTACATGAGAGTTGGAGCTGTTTTGAGAGGGCTTCCACTGCTGCTGCTTAAGCTTCACCTGTTATGTAGATGGAAATAGGATTTTAGCCTCTAGAACTGCATTTGTCACTAACACCAAATACTCTTTACAACAGACTAAAGAGGACTGATAGTCTCTAGAATCTGTCCCATGAAATCTTAAATAATAGAAGCTCTTTTCTCTCACAAGGAAAAACAGCAATTTGTTAATTTCTCTTGATTAGAACAGCATCTGAGATAATATTGACATCTTGCTTCAAATTTGCTACCAATGAAAATTTGGCAAAACTAGAAATGAAATACTGGAGCTAAAAATGTATATATTAAATGAAGTTGGACTTTTTAATGGTAAAACTGACACTGAAAAATTACAGAGGGGTAGCCGAGTTAGTCTGTAACAGGAAATATTAAAAAAACAAATAGTCTGGTAGCACTTTAAAGACTAACAAAACATGTACATGGTATCATGAGCTTTCGTGGGCACAACCCACTTCTATTGAAAAATTAGAAGACAATCCCATTCGACTATGGAACAAATACATTTTCAAAATGGGCAGAGGCTGCATTTATTTTTAACAGGTTTTTTTGTTTCAAAGGTGCAGTGTTTCTAGTTATTTTAAAGGTATTTTGCTTGCATTTGGTCCTGGAAACTGTTTTACAGTCAATTATTTCTGAAGGCTCGGTAGCTTCTAGGATACAGAGGAACAGCAGAAGAATAAAATACAGAGTGCCAGCCATAGCTGATTCTGATTTTAACAAGATGTGGGGATATATTTACTCAGCGTGAGAAGTTAGCTAAAATGTTGGTTTTAACCTATCTAAACCTTTCTCCCTCTCAGGCTACATCTACACTACACGTTTTTTTGGCAGAAAATATGCTAATGAGGACATCATTAGCATATTTTCTGCCATTTCTTTTTGTGCAAGGGGTTTTCGCGCAAAAAGAAGCAGTGTGAACATGGGATTTTTTTGCACAAATAACCCGTTTTACGCAAGATCCTTATGCTTGTCCCAGAGAGGTATAAGGATCTTGTGCAAAACAGGGTTTTTGCACACAAAAAAAGTCCACACTACTTCTTTTTGAGCAAAAAGATGCAGCAGAAAAGAGCTAATGATGTCACAACTCATGTTAATGAGTCCCTCATTAGCATATTTTCTTCCAAAAAAACTCATTGTGCAGACAAAGCCTTAGTGAATTGCAAGCTAAATGAAGCCTAAACAATTAAGTCCAAATATCAAATATGTTAAAGCCAACCTTTTAGCTATAGAGATGTAGCTGTGTTAGTCTGGTCTAGCTGAAACAAAAGACAGAACTATGCAGCACTTTAAAGACTAACAAGATGGTTTATTAGGTGATGAGCTTTCGTGGGCCAGAACCACTTCCTCAGATCAAATTGTGGAAGAAAATTGGCATGACCATATATACCAAAGGGATACAAACAAAAAAAAGTGAACACACATAAAATAGACAAATCGGATTTTAGAACAGAGGGAGGATGAGGAGGGGGAGGTTAATGTCTATGATATTAGAGGTGATCATTGGGGAAGCTATCTTTGTAATGGGTGAGATAAATAGCATAATTGTTAAGCCCCATTCGTAAAGTATCAAATTAAAGCATGAATGACAGTTCAGAGGCTTCTCTTTGAAGTCTTGTGTTAAAGCCTCTTTGAAGCAGGATGTAGGTAGTAAAGTTGTTGAGACAATGCCCAGGCTGGTTGAAATGGCAAGAAACTGTTTTTTCCTTTGTGAAACTGTCTGATGTCTGTTTTGTGTGCATTGATTCTTTGGTGAAGTGTCTGAGAAGTTTGTCCAATATCCATAGCAGATGGACACTTGTCACATGATGGCATAAATTATATTTCTTGATAAGCAGGAATATGTGTTCTTGATCTTATAACTGGAATGGTTAGGTCCAGTGATGGTGTCAGCAGAGTAAATATGTGGACAAAGCTGGCAACGGGGTTTGTTGCAAGGTGGACCGAAGACAATGATCAAGCAATTTGTCTCCTGCCATCCTTCTCCAGCCTCTGACAAACAGGCCAGGGACACCATTTCTATCCCCTGGCTAATAGCCTTTTATGGACCTAACCTCCAGGAAATTATCTAGCTTCTCTTTAAACTCTGTTATAGTCCTAGCCTTCACAGCCTCCTCTGGCAAGGAGTTCCACAGGTTGACTACACGCTGTGTGAAGAAGAACTTTCTTTTAGGAGTTTTAAACCTGCTACCCATTAATTTCATTTGGTGTCCTCTAGTTCTTCTTTTATGGGAACTAATAAATAACTTTTCTTTATCTGCCCTCTCCACACCACTCATGATTTTATATACCTCTATCATATCCCCCCTCAGTCTCCTCTTTTCTAAACTGAAAAGTCCCAGTCACTTTAACCTCTCTTCGTATGGGACCTGTTCCAAACCCCTAATCATTTTAATTGCCCTTTTCTGAACCCTTTCCAAGGCCAAAATATCTTTTTTTGAGGTGAGGAGACCACGTCTGTACACAGTACTCAAGATGTGGGTGTACCATAGTTTTATACAGGGGCAGTAAGATATTCTGTGTCTTATTTTCTATCCCTTTCTTAATAATTCCTAGCATCCTATTTGCCTTTTTGACCGCCGCTGCTCACTGTGTGGAAGTTTTCAGAGAACTATCCACGATAACTCCAAGATCTCTTTCCTGATTTGTCATAGCCAAATTACCCCCATCATACTATACCTATAGTTGGGTTTTTTCCCCGATGTGCATTACTTTACACTTATCCACATTTAATTTCATTTGCCATTTTGTTGCCCAATCACTCAGTTTGGTGAGATCTTTTTGGAGTCCCTCACAGTCTGCTTCTTTCTTGACTATCCTAAACAATTTGGTATCATCTGCAAACTTTACCACCTCACTGCTTACCTCTTTCTCCAGATCATTTATGAATAAGTTGAAAAGGATTGGTCCCAGGACTGACCCTTGGGGGACACCACTAGTTACCCCTCTCCATTCTGAAAATTTACCATTTATTCCTACTCTTTGTTTCCTGTCTTTTAACCAGTTCTCAATCCAAGAAAGGACCTTCCCTCTTATCCCATGGCCATGTAATTTACACAAGAGCCTTTGGTGAGGTACCTTGTCAAAAGCTTTCTGAAAATCTAAGTATACTATATCTACTGAATCCCCCTTGTCCGCATGTTTGTTAACCCCTTCAAAGAACTCTAATAGATTAGTAAGACATGATTTCCCTTTACAGAAACCATCTTGACTTTTGTCCAACAAATTATGTTTTTCTACATGCTTCACAATTTTATTCTTTACTATTGTTTCAACTTAATTGCCTGGTACTGAAGTTAGGCTTACCGGTCCGAAATTGCAAGGATCGCCTCTAGAGCCCTTTTTAAATATTGGTGTCACGTTGGCTACCTTCCAGTCATTGGGTACGGAAGCCGATTTAAAGGATAGGTTACAAACCACAGATAATAGTTCAGCAATCCCATTTGAGTTCTTTTAGAACCCTTGGATGAATGCCATCCGGTCCCAGAGATTTGTTAACATTAAGTTTTTCTATTTGTTCTAAAACCTCCTCTAATGACACTTCAATCCGGGACAGTTCCTCAGATTCATCACCCACAAAGGACGGTGCAGATTTTGAAATATCCCCAATGTCCTCAGCCGTGAAGATTGAAGCAAAGAAATCATTTAGTTTCTCCGCAATGGCTTTATTGTCCTTGATTGCTCCTTTTATATCTCGATCATCTAGGGGACCCACAGGTTTTTTAGCAGGCTTCCTGTTTCTAGTGTACTTAAAAAACATTTTGTTACTTTTTTTTTGAGTTTTTGGCTAGCTGTTCCTCAAAATCTTTTTTTGCTTTTCTTATTACATTTTTACACTTGATTTTACAGTGTTTATGTTCCTTTTCATTTATCTCACTAGGATTGGACTTCTACTTCTTAAAAGATACCTTTTTGTCCCTCACTGCTACTTTTACATGGTGGTTAAGCCACGGTGACTCTTTTTTTAGGTCTCTTGCTATGTTTTTTAATTTGGGGTATACATTTAAATTGGGCCTCTATTATGGTGTCTTTTAAAAGGTTTCCATGAAGCTTGCAGGGATTTGTCTCTAGTCATTGTGCCTTTTAACTTCTGTTTAACTAACCTCCTCATTTTTGTGTAATTCCCCTTTTTGAAATTAAATGCCAGGATGCTGGACTGCTGAGGTGTTCTTCCCACCACAGGAATGTTAAATGTTCTTATATTATGATCACTATTCCCAAGCGGTCCTGTAACAGTTATTTCCTAGACCTGATCCTGTGCTCCACTCAGGACTAAATCAAGAATTGCCTCTCCCCTTGTGGGTTCCTGCACCAGCTGCTCCAAGAAGCAGTCATTTAACCCTTGAGAAATTTTATCTCTGCTTCTCTTCCTGAGGTGACATGTATCCAGTCAATATGGGGATAATTAAAATCCTCCATCATTATAGCGTTCTTTATTTTGGTAGCCTCTCTAATCTCCCTCAGCATTTCAATGTCAGTATCGCTGTCCTAGTCAGGTGGTCGGTAATATATCCCTACTGCTAATTTCTTATTATTGTAGCATGGAATTACTATCCATAGCGATTCTATGGAACATGTTGATTCATTTAATATTTTTATTTCATTTGATTCTACGTTATCTTTCACATACAGTGCCACCCCGCCACCCACCCGGCCTGCTCTATCCTTCCGATATATTTTATATCCCGGTATGATTGCGTCCCACAGATTTTCCTCATTCCACCAGGTTTCAGTGATGCCTATTATGTCAATCTCCTCCTTTAATACAAGGTACTCTAGTTCACCCATCTTATTAGTCAGACTCCTAGCATTTGTGTAGAAACACTTTAAAAATTTGCCACTGCTTATTTGTCTGCTCTTCCCTGATGCATTGGATTCCTTTATATGCGGTTGTTTGTCTGCTCTGGCTCATGGTTTGTCCTCTCCTCTCCTCTCTTTCTGACTATAGCTTAGAGAATTTCTATCAATGGATTCTCCTCCAAGAGAAGTCTCCCTCTGATTTACATGCATCTCTGCACCAATCGGCTTTCCCCCATCTCTGTTTAAAAACTGCTCTACGGCCTTTTTAATGTTTAGTGCCGTAATGTTTTTGTTCTGATTATACACAGGCAGTCTTTTGATTTCAGTAGACAAGATGCAGTAGCTGTTGTTTATTTATTATTTTGACAGTTCCAATAATAATTAGATGGCATTTTGTACAAGGGACCCACTGACCTGTTCAGTGTTAATGGCAGCATTTCAAAACAAATCTCAGTTACCATGCTTCCTTTGATACTTTATCTAAAGGAACTGTGAAACTGAGAGAATATTAACATACTATTTTCCCCGTAGTGTCACAGTAAAGAACAGGCACAATTCCACCTTGCAGCAAAGAATACCCCTGTGGATTTGTATGAATTTTATTCCTTCACTTCTATTATCAGAACTGCAGGAGCTGAACACCAATTGTATGTATATTAAAATAACTTGTAATGATTTTGTTGAAATGGGTATAGTTAGAGCCACAATTCTGTCTTTCATTCATATTTTTCTTCCTCATTGCAGAGAGCCTATCTGCATATTGGCTATTTTTTCACGCTCTGGGCCAAATTCTGCTTACTTAACTCAGGCAAAGCTCCTATTGAAAACAATAAGACTTGACTCATCTGAATAAAAGTAAGCAAGATTTGGGCCAGGATTTAAGGAAAGGAATCCCAGCATTAAGAAAAAGCTGTAGTGAACAGTTCCCCTTCAGACATGTACTTCAGCTAAATAAATGTTTACATTCCTTTAACAGATTACATATTTTAAAATGAATAGTCTAAACATTTATCACTGTTTTAATATGCCCATAACTGTGAAGAGCTCTGATGTCTCACAGTCAGCACCACTATTTCCTCTCTGTGTCTCAGCAGGAATTCCTGTCCGCTACTCTAGTTTGTGACAAAGGGAGTGCTGTTCAGAAGAAAAATGCATGAAGATACAGAAAGGCTGCCAGTTATGAAATAGAAATATTCAGGAGGGAAGAATGTTCTTCATATCAAGTGACTTAAACCTGACACTTTCACAAATCAAGTTTTCATTAAAGGTTGTGCCTGAAGTAGCTGCTGGAGATATTACTTTTCTTTATATTTATTGTAAGAATTGATGACACATGTGCAATAGTTTAGATGTACTCAAAGCAGTGCCTGTTCCAGAGTAGGTATGTAATAGTGTAACTGATCAAACAGTTAACCGATAATCTCACTTACTGTAACGGCTCTGTATCCCAGCCAACTCCCTGGGAGTGGAGCTGGGATCAGGGCTGGGAGCCAGGAGTCTGTGTTGCAGAATGGGCAGACTACCATTTTCTTGTTGTGAATGATGCATATTTTCTTCAATTATTTATATTCATCCTGCATGATCTGGACTTAGAACCTGTGAGAAGTAACCAGAATTTGTGCCCTAGGTGGCATTTCAAAGGGGCAGTGCGGCACAGCTGAGCCAGGGATCAGCTGTGTGAGGCTGCCCCTTAGAACGCCACCTCAGTGTTTCAAAGCAGCAGTGCGGCACAGCTGATCCCTGGCTTAGCTATGCCGTGCTGCTGCTTTGAAGTACTCCCTGTTCCCCCTCTCCTTTTCTGCTTCTATCTGATAGAGGTGTGTGTGTGCATGCGCGCGCAACTAGTCCTTAACATGTCTATTCAGGGCTTCAGTTATTGCTTCCAGGAGTCAAAGAAATGCACAATTGGGCTTTTTTCATGTTTTGCTGAGGCATCAAAGACTGGCCAAACCTAAAGGTGGGACACCAGATGGGGCTGATCCAGTGTTCTAAGATGACATAATGAATCGTGTCTGGGTGGCGCGTGATACTCACATGGTCAGGGTCATAGTGATTGCCAGATTTTGGGTCCGAAACAAAATTTCCCCCAGGTCAGATTGGCAGGGCACCTGGGTTTTTGGTTTTTTGCCTTCCTCTGCATCCTGCTGGGGGTGTGGACAGGATTGCTGGGTCCCTGGGCAATGTAGGGGTGGGGGCTGGTTCTGCACTCCTGGAATGGGTTGGGCTGTAGTTGGAAGGGGCGGGTCTGGGGATGCCAGCCTCCAGTGCAACCGGGATGGCCATTTACCCCCTCTCTCCTCCCGGCCTTCAGAGCCCGCCAGAGCGTGCATGGGGTTCTGAAGTGTGCTGTGTGGTGCTCCTGTGGTGATTCCCTAGGGAAATTATGTAGCTTAAGTTGAAATAGCTTAATTTGGCTTTTAGTGCTGTCTGCATAGCAGGAAGTTGAAAGGGAAAAAACTCTTCCTTTGAACTCCCTTACTCCTTGTGAAATGAGGGTTACAAAAGTCAGAGTAAGAAGTCCTCCATCTCTAAATTAATTTGAATAACGGCTTGCTGTGTAGACATGCACTATGTTATTTTGAAATAACGACAGTTGTTCCAAAATAACACTGCTGTGAAGATATACCCTAAGGTGCCCCAGGACTACTCGCTGTTTTTAAAGTTACAACCTACCATAGCTACCCCTCTGAGATCTTTTTAAACAAACTAGGTGAAAGGATTCCTGGGGCATACAGCACATTGCCACAGGGTTCAGCCAGGGGTTTCCATTATGGTCTAATTCTGTGTTTCTTGGATGCCTTATTAATGTACTCACCATGGTCATCTCATTAATAATATGCACATATTATGACAAACCACAACTAATGCTGGTTAAGATTTAGATCAACGAGCTGAACCAGGAAATCAGGAGAATTTGGTCACTTCCAAATTTCTATGTGCTATTAGGAAAACAATTTGAATTACTGTCTTTCTGAGTGAGTATGACATTCATTTGCATAACTCTCCTCATATTAGCTCACCTGAACTTATCTTCTGACTGACAAGTCTATTGGGTTAAACTATAATAAGAAGTTTGCCTTTGACATGATTTAGAATACTCTAGAAAACTGCTCAATAGTAAGAAGACCTCAGCCCTGATCCTGCAAACAGTTTTTCTCAGCAAACCCCTGTGCCTCTGCATTGAAGGCAATGGGGATCTGCCCAAGTAGAATGGTTTACGCATGCATATGTAGAATCTAAAGGCTCAAGCCCTAATGTCCAACTAGCTACACTCAAATGGCCAAATAGCCACATGGTTTTGGACCTGGGGCTAAAGCCATAGAGAAATTTAGGCTTTGTCTACACTACACAGATGTTTTTGATAAATGTCAGCTTTCATCAACAAAACCATGGAGGTATATACACTGCAATGTTTCTCCTGGTTTAACTCTTCTGCCACACCTACAAAATCAACCCCCCCCCCCCCGATAGAGCTTTCTACTGCACATTTAGAGCAACACTGTCTCTCTGCTTGCTTATGTCTCACTAAGAGTTCTCCAGGAGGTGTTCTACGATGCCCAGTTTGACCATTTTGGTCCCCAGTTTTGAATTCTGCTGCCCTACAGCAAGGTACATACCTCTTCCCCTTTAAAAGCCCAGGAATTTCTGAAATTCTACTTCCTGTTTGTTTGGCATGGACAGCTCACATTTCATCTTTCCAGCTGACCAGGCCTGCTCCATGCAGCAAACACACTCCCTCCTAAAATACACCAGAGTTGTTGGATCTTCTGGGTTTGTGGGAAGAGGAGGTTTTGCAGTCACAACTTTGCTCCAGCCACAGGAACTTCAATACCTATGAGCAGATTGTTCATGGTGTGAAAGAGAAAAGGGACACATAGCAGTGCCATGCTAAGATCAAGGAGCTGAGGCAGGCATATCAGAAATCAAGGGAGGCCAATTGTTGGTCTGGTGCAGTGCCAAAGACATGCCGCATATACAAGGAGCTACATACTCCATCCTTGGTGGTGAACCCACCTCTGTAGCCAAGAGCCCAGGGTACATTGGTGTGGGGCTGGAAGCAGTGATCACTGGAAATACAAGAATGTAGAGTGGTGGACAAGAGAAATGGAGTTGGAGGAGAAGGATGGGAGGCAGGCAACAGGGACACATGATGGCATGGTGAGCCAGAACCTTTTTTAACTCTACAGGGGCATAGCCCAGTCCCAGAACTCCGGCTCTGGCACACCTGATCCAGGAGAGAGTAGCTCTGGTAAGTACTCATCGTGCTATAATACTGAAGGGAGATGTAAAGTAGAGCTCTTCTTTACTTATCTTATTTTATTGTTCCAGACTAGGAGAGGGATAGAAATAACCAACATTAGCATTGTTTGCATCTAGTTCTCATTCCCCTGTGCATCTAGGCAGAGGGGGCCCTGCAAAATGTTTGTTGATGCACATCAGGCTATAAAGGCAGATTACAGTTTACTGAGGCTCTAGGCACAAAGAACATTTGGGACCCTTGCACCATAGGCAGTATAAAGCTTAGCCATTGCTAAGTCACCCAGTCAGCAGGACGTATCAGGAACTACACCAGCAGCCAGACATCACTGTGCACAAAGCCTGGCATTTTGTCCCAGACAGGTACCTGCTGGAGCCTGCAAAAAGTAAATGGCCATACAGACTGATGGTGCTAAGGCCACAGACAGCACAAAAAGAGCCTAACAACAGCAAATGCATAGCTTCACTGGGACTAATGGTCCTGAAACAGAAGCGCTGGCTGACACCCATAAACAGGCCCTTTATGTTTCAAATAAAGGCCAACTTGGAAATTGTAGAAGAAAAATTATTTTAAAGGGCACCTTCTCAATGTTTTATTTGTGACACACTCTGATATACAAACAACACACTGTATTACAGTGTACCATTCTTTGCATGATTACTGGAGCACACGACCACATTTACTGATTTGGGTATATAATATTGAACACTACTCACCATATAAAAGACATGTGATCATGCTGTGTGCAACATTTGGACATATTCCTTTCTGCTTTGGAACAAATCTGGGACACAGTACTGGTGAAAAAACTTTAAATGAAGAACTCTAGCAAATCTGTTGTTTAGCAGAATGGCAAAGTAAGGAGGAGTCAGTTTCTACAGCATGAATTATATGCTATATAACCTCACCTTCTTAACATTAAAGAGCTATAATGAATTTGTAAGATAATAATGCAATATTAAGGTTATATATTTAAACATAAGGATCAGGAAATATTAACATTAAGACTCCCATAAAATGAATTTGTCCACATTGCACATATTGTCTATTAAAAGCTGCATTTAAACTATTTAATTAGTTATTAAACATGGAACAGCATCACTTTCTCCCCCTTCTCTTCCCCCACCCCTGCTTAGGCTTACTTCCAGGGGATCTTGCCTCATTTCTGAGTTTGCTCAAGTCTACCATTCCTTACATTAATAAACTCTCATTTAATGCTCACCTTCGCACAAGCTGGCTTCCACTTTCAAATTCTCACCCAGTTCCTCTGTATTTGTCAGACTCAAATCCAGCATACCTCTCCTGTAGTCATTTTCTCCACCTTCTGTAATAAAAAGTGGTCATCACTACATTCAAAAACGTGTACAAGGACAACGATGAATTAATGCACAGGTCTACTAAGATAAGTAGCAGATACAAGGGACCAGAGACATGCAGCAAAAATAAGAACAATAGAAAGATTTTCATCTGAGGGGACTGAAAAAATTAGGTTGTTCTAGTTTGGAGAAGAGTGTCAGGAATCAGGGCCTTTAGCACAATCAATCTCCAGCCACCCTGATGAACGCCGCAGGCCTGCAGCAAACTGCCTAAATGTCTCCACCCTGTGACAGATTGGAAGAGTGAGTTTATAGCTCATAGTTTCTGCTGCTGCCTTGGACTCAGCCCTGCTGCTGCCTTGCATTACCTCACCTTACTTCAGGTAATCTAGTTCTGATCCTGAACTCTGGCCTCTGATACCTGGGTGCCCTTATCACTAGATGTGACCACCCACCTGGATGTCACTAACCACGAGATTAGTAAATAGGGGCTTACCTGAAGTGTACAGAATAGGTGGCTACCTACATGGGGAAACAAATATCTTCAGTCTAGCAGGCAAAAAGATGACAAGCCAGTGGCTGGAAGTTGAGGTTAGACAAATTCAGAGTGGAAATAAGAAGCAAATTCTCATGCATCACAATATTAACCAGGATGAAATTTAAAAAGAAACATTTCCAATAAGCACATTATTGCTTATCTTCCATAAGGGTTTTTTTTTGCATCTTTCTTTCGTAGATGGTATAGGCCTCTATCAAAGGAGTTACTGGGCACTGGACAGGTCTGACAAAGGAATTGCTCTACTGCCCCTCTAAAATGAGGTGCACAAAAGTGCACAGTATGCTTGTGAAAGAGCTGTATGGACAAAGACTGTTTTTCCCCTTTGGTCTATGATGTGGTGCTTCTGAGCATACTGCTTTCGATTTCATATATATCATCTTAAGCCTTTTTTTTTCTTTTTCCAATTTGTCTACAAGATTACAATATAAAGCTGGTTATCTAACTTCTGGCTAACCAAACTTCTAACTGAAAGTCATGTTACCAGACAATAATGATATATGATGTTCATTAGGCCATCAAGTATTTCAAAACCCAGCTTTCCAAACTTTTCTGATGTCTCCAAAATCATAGATATTTGGGATGATATTGTAGAGTAAATCCAACAACTAATAGATTTGATTTTTAATGTTAATGAAAATATATCATTGTGCTGCCATCTTTTGGACATGGTAAAAAGTACATTATGTGAAAATTGACCATTACGTGAGCACATAGGTAACTTAGCTGTGGGTATTGTTTATGTAAAATCAGAGAAAGGTGATTTATTTTTAAAATATATTGATTTAAAAGATAAAGGTGTTGGTTTTGAAGACAGCACATATTACCAGTGAATTTGTACATGCATGTTTCTTTTTGCAGTTGCACACACATATTCCAGTATGACCAAGAGGGATGGGGCCATTGTGCTAGGTGCTGTACATACATATGGTACGGAAAAGTCTTGCCCTAAAGATATTACAGTATAAAATGAGTGTGCAATATATGCTAAAGATTATTCTTTTGTATTTGTAGTTGCCAGTTCTCAGCATTTAGTCACATATTCTTCATATAGAACCCACTTAGAATATGTAAATGTTCCTTTTCTCTACGGTGATTTTTTTTAATATTTGCCATTAGTGCATTTAAGGTAGTGACTTGGGTGTAATCATCATTATGTATGATTGTGTGTTAAGCAAAGTGCCGATCTTGGGTTGAATTTAAAAGCTGGTATGTAGTATTTCTTTGGGAAAAGCAGACCTAAGCCTTTTAGGAATGTATAGTAGAACTATCAGAGTGATTGCAGCAAACACCATGTTGGTTCCAGAGATTTTGTTTCCTTTGGGGGAGGGCAAGGACGAGAAGGCTAGTTAGGAGAGAATGAACTAAGAAAGAAAGGTGAAGGGAGAAGGCAAAGTGAAAGGAAAGTGGGAGTGGAACAGGAAAGGGGAGAAGATAAGGGGGAAGTGTGAAGTGAAACTCTGGCGATGACACTAAAAGACAGGGAATAGAGGAGATAGGAACAAACAGCCAATCAGCACAGGGAAGTAGAATTGTAGAAAGTTCTCTGAAAGCCTCTCTTTGGTTGCTTCTGCAGATGTTCATACTGGCTGCAGTCTTTGGCTTGTTGCCCTCAGCAGTGTCCCCTTCAGCTCAAGGTACGTGGTAGATGGGAGGTAGCCATCACCTGTATAGGAGGTCACCCATACACAATTCTTGGTGCAATAGGATGTGGGGGCAAGAATGGTCCCAGATGGGGCCCAGTTTCCTGCTTCCCCCTTAGTTCAGTAGTCTCTGCATTGACTGCTCCTCCCAGAAGAGTGGGTAGTTGTAGTTTTGCAAATAACATCAATAAAAACATAACTGTCAAATGCTTAACAGTTAGGGTGTGTCTAACTACGAGCTATTTCAGACAACATTCAGTTTTTCCCATTAGTGGGGATACAGACCTTCAACTTCTCAAAATTGGGTGGTAAGAAATCAACCATATTATATTTGAACTTATCTCGTAGTAGTAGACGTGCCCTTATCTCATACTGGCTGGCAATATGCAAATTGAATATTGTATCACTCACAATGAATCCCCATTTACACTCTGAACATGATGCTGATCAATTGATTGCCGGGGCTGAAGGAAAAAATAAAATCACCAGGAGTTACTCTTTTTAAAGGTGAGACAATGAACTTTCGAAACTACGTCTGAGGGTACAGATAAAGCCTGGATATTCCTTCAGTCTCTGAGGACAAGTTGCCTGCAGACTTGTTTTTTACCAAACTGATTGAAAACCCTTCTGGGAAAAACAAAAAACAAACTGCTTGAAAATACTTGGGGAGAAAACCTGGGGTAAACTACCTTGTAGGAGACAAGGCAAGGCCTTATTAATTCAATTTAGTCTCTAGAAAGCATGGTTATGATTTTATTTTATATGTAACCATTTGTTTCCAGTATTCTTACTCAGTCACTTGAATGTCTGTTCTGTGATGGATCTGGCTGGCCACTAAATTGATCCAGTCTCTGGACTGGTAACTCTAATATCGTCTGGCAGGACTGTGAGTGTGGTGTTTGTTTGTGTGAGTGACTGAAAAGCATATGCTACTGTTTATTCTCAATAAACGTGGCGTGCTACCTTTTCCCCTAAAAAAGATCTTGTGTGCTTTGTTTAAGCATAACACATGGAGATTTGACTGAATGTGGCCATAATTCTGCACTCATTTTTTTGTTCAATGACACCAGACCACTAACTGGTGGCTTGGCATGGGAAGGTGTCTTACTGCAGACGACAGTATAAGGCTGGCCTCCCCAAAAACCTTGTGAGAAGGCTAGACTCCCACTCCATCTTCTGACAGGTTAACAAGTTGTTCTGTGCCCCCCTGAGCTGTGTAGGTAGAGAGAGTGTGCACCTTAACCCGCTGCCTGAACTCACTTGTAGTTCAAAAAAGTTTGTGAATTCACCAAAAGTGCCCTCCTGGGAGTCAATGCGGGATTGGGAGATGGCCGGGGAAAGGGAGGAAGGACTGGCTCCAGCAGCATGACCAGCTCCTGGATCTTGAGGATCAGTGGCTCTCCTCCTCCTCTTGCCCCTCTGCCACCCTGCTCTCCTGCAGTCTGATGCCAGGCGTTTCTTAGGTGGACTCCACAACCAGGCTGGGGGAGCTGGCTGGGCTCTCTCTCCCAGAATGGCATCCAGCTGCTTATAGAAGCAGTATGTGTGAGGTGCTGCCCGAGACCGCATCCACTCTCCTCCTTCGGCTGGTGATAGGACTGGTGCAGCTCCTTGATTTTTACTCTGCACTTCTGGGCATCCCTGGAATATTCTTTAGCCCCAAGGCAGCTTGTGATCCTGCCATAAATCTCGGTGTTCCTCCTGCTGATCCTGAGCTTTGTGAGCATGGCTTCATCCCCCCACACCTCGATGAGGCCCAGGTTCTCCTGGACACTCCAAGCTGGTGCTCTTCTGTGCTCCTGGAAACTGGAGCCCGTGAGAGCAAAACTACTCAGTGGTTGCAGAATCTATTAGAATGTTACGAGGAGTCCTGTGGCACCTTATAGACTAACTGAAGTGTAGGAGCATAAGCTTTCGTGGGCAAAGACCCACTTCGTCAGATGCATGTAAAAAAGCTTATGCTCCTACACTTCAGTTAGTCTATAAGGTGCCACAGGACTCCTCGTCGCTTTTGCAGATTCAGACTAACACGGCTACCCCTCTGATATTAGAATGTTGGAACTCCTCTCCATGTGTGCCGCAGTGTGCTGCTCACTTGTAATGGGCTCACATCGCTGGCCACATGGGGCAGGCCATTCTACTGTTCCCGAGCCTTTTTGAGCTCAACAGGAGAGCAGTAGAGGTGGAAGTGCTGACCAGTGCTGTCAGAGTAGAGAGCTGCAGAAGGCCTCCCAGAGGCCAATAGCATCGAGTTTCCGGCAACACTGCATCTATGGTAATGTAACTTCAACCATGCAAGGTTGGGAATTGGGTTACTCCTGTGAAAAGCAGGAGTACAGAAATCGAGTTCAGCAGCCCTAAGGGCGATGCGACAGGCTTGGTAGTATGGATGCATCATTTAGAAAATCGACCATGTATGACTACAGTTCATGTAAAGTCCTAATGTAGACCAGGCCTAAGTGTCTCTTCTCCTCCCCTATCCCATGTGCTAGAAGCAGTGCTTCTTCTTGTTTAAAAAAGAAAAAAAAGTGCTGGTACTAGGCCAATGGTTTTGTCGAGGGGAAAAAAAAAGGTCGCGTCCCCTTTAATTACTGCATGTCCGGAGCGAGTTTCTATCTGCTCCCAGGGTTGGCTGGGGCCTGTGTCAGAGAAAAGCGGCAAGTGCTCCCATAAAAAGGTGCGTACCATCACAAAAAAAGCACTGGAGAGGAGTATGTGGATTACCTCTAAGTAATCTACCTAAACTCTCAGACCTAGATAGCATAGTTCTTAGGATCTATGCATAACACCACATTTTCCATCCATATATCCAGCAATGTCCTGTGTGACACCTGTGTGACACAGGCTATCATTAGAGACCTTACATGATAGCCTTTTGGTGGACCATTTGGAGATCCCTGTATCCCTATGCCCTCTGGCATTTGCCATCATAAGGTCACAACTATAGATACATATATTATCTCCAGTATTACCAAACCTAAGTATTCAAAAATCATGAGTCAAATCCCCAATTCAAACTATAAGGGTTTAAAAAAAATTAAATGTTGGGTTTCTTTTATTTCTCTTCCAGTGCCTCTAGGGTGGTCTCATGGCAGTTTTTTCAGGCTTTTCTCTGAACCGATAAAGGTTTGAAACTGATTGTGAGATGAATGCTCAGGTTCACCTATAATCACTTTCCTATAGGTATTGGGACTTTAAGAAAAATGCCAAATAATGTGAGATTCTTGCTAAATCATGAAAGTTGGCAATGCTGTAATAATCTTTTAGTAAATAGTCCATCCCTATGCACTATGACATAGGGTTTTATAGCTGCTGAGATACAAAACTATGGCAGTTGATTATTTGGTTTCAATTAGATTAATAAATTTTAAAGGATAGAAGAGACAATTAATGATCATCTATTGATCCCCTGCATGATAGAATTGCCTCTTGGTCTTTTTTGCTTCTTGCCTTCAACTAGTTTTCATTCACCCATGGTTAAAAAAAGAGAGAGAGAGAGAGAGTTGACACATTCCAGCAGTCCATATGGATGTTTTTCCAGACATACTCCGTAGATCAAAAATGTTTTTACAATGTGTTATTTATCCAATGTACGTGTGCCACAGAGCAATGTGTTTGCTGAAGTAAGCGCTCCAGAATTTCACTTTGCAACTTTAGTATGTTTGTAATTTGTACAGGCTGTACTGGCAGCATATTGAGAAGGGCTGAAGAGGTTGCTGTGGTAACTCATTTGTGCTATCCTAAAATAAAATAGCAGATCAGACAGAAATTATGTTACAGCTTGTCTGAGGGTCATTTTTAGTTTACATGACTTTCTTTTGGGGGGAGGAGTATAAGAAGGGAAAAATTGTTTTTTTAAGTCAGGCTCAACATTTCACAATGCAGTGATAGTCCTATGTCAAATATAATATATACACTGAACAAAGGCTGTCATACATATGAAAGTACTGAATTATAAAGGTTTTGCTGCAATGCCTACTTCAGTAAGCACAATTCAGGGAAACTCAGCTTTTGTAGGGTATTTGTCTTTTTCCCATTTATCCTTTTAAAATATTGGGTCACTCAGGCTGTCTATACTGCTGAGTTTTTATGCAAAAATGGCTGGTTTTTATACAAAAACTCATGGAATGTCCATTCCTCAAGTGCGTTTTTCCACAAGAAAATTTACAGTGAATCAACAGAACAGAGGGGGTTAGGAGGTATAGGTATTCCTCTTTCTATGAGGAATAAACCTTTTTGCGCAAGAGCTCTTGCGTGTGTGTGTGGACAGGAAACAGGGTTTTTTTTTGTGCAAAAACAGCCTATTGAAGGAAGCTCAGGTGCCCTGGTGGCCATTCTGTTAATGGCAATCAGAGCTTTCTTGAGAGCCTGGATCTCTTCCACAAAAAGCTTCTTGCGCAAGAAGCCTGCAGTGTAGACATAGCCTCAGGGAATGTCTACACTACAGAGTTTTGTCAGAAAACAGCCTATTTTCTGACACAACCTGAGTTACATCCACACTGCAATAGTGTTCTTCTGAACGTAAATAGAAAGAACAGAGGGGTTTTTCTGGCTCTGTAATCCTCTTTCTACAAGGAAGAAGCCTTTTTCTGAAAGAGCTCTTTTGGAAAAAGGCATGTGTGGGAAGAGTAAAAAGCACAGGTACCCTGGTGGCCACTCCGTCCATAGTAATCACAGCTTAAATGTGAGAGAGCATTCATTCAGTGTGGACACTATCTATTGAAAAAGCAGATATGCTTTTGCGTGTGGACGCTCTCATTTGGAAGAAGCTTTTTTGGACGATCTCTTCTGAAAAAAGGTTCTTCCGAAAGAAGCCTGCAGTCTAGACCTAGCCTTAAAGAGCAGTTCTGAGCAGTACTTGTGAATAAGGCATCATGAGGTTTCACAGTCATTGTTATCTTGCATTTAAAATAAAAAGGTACTTAAAAAAACCTTTTAGCCCTGCAGACCCAATATGGGATCTGAAGATCAAGCTAGCTTCTTTTTCTTTTGGAGGGGGCGGGGGGGGGGGGGGCACAAATCCATGCCAGTAATATAAAGCCTCTCATACTGAAGAATTCCTTCAGTTAGACCTGTGCAATTCCTACTGAAGAACTCATGGTTTCAGTGCTATCTGTGTAAACTCATTAGCTTTTCTTTGCTTGTGCAGACTTAAATGAATGGAATTTAGTTAGCAATTCTTTTGATGATGCAAAAATATCATTCCTTTTACTCTCTAAGGGTATGTCTACACTATGGTGTTATTTTGAAATCTTATTTCGAAATAGCTTATTTTGAAAAAATGCATCTATACACAATGCATTTCGAAATAGCACATCCACACTGAGTGGACTCTGAATCGCATTTAAAGCTGGCCGGAACCAGTTCCAGCAGGGCACTAGGTCAGGACTTACTGTGTAGGGCTGCTGCCTGAGGCTATCTGAGGTCTGTGCTTAAAGAGACCCTCCCCCTCCCCAGACAGCCAGTTCTCAGGTTTCCCTGCTTGCTTGTCTACCTTGATGAGGGATAGCAAAGCATTTTGTCTCTGTGTGCTCTGGTTGCCCTCAATCAGGACACCACAGCACTCTGCAACATGGAGCAGAGTGCCCCTGGGCACTCTGATGCTTCTCATGGACGCCTTGCTGTGAGCCTGGCTGCACTTGCTGCAGGCTGCCATCTGAGAGGTCCATTGGGGGGCTGTCAGTATCCAGGAGGCCCTGCGAGAGAGCTTCCACCCTGAGGAGCACTAAGAGCCTCCCTGGTCTGCCCTACTGGGGGCTTGTGCCTCATTCTTCCCGCACGTCCTTCCACTTACCCCTCCCTAACCCCCCTTCCTGGTGTCAAATAAAACACATGTATTTTCATTAAGACAAACTCTCTTTATTTAACAAAACTAGTGGGTAGGGAATGAAACTCTGGTGAGACTGGGGAAAGGAGGTGGGAGACAGGAGAAGAGAGGGTGGGAGAGGAGAGAGGGAAACATGGAAGGAGGGAGCCAGAAGCAAGGTGAAGACGGGGGGAGGAGAGTCTCAGGGCTCAGGGTTGCGGATCTAGCCAGACCAACTTGATTGTCATGCAAACCTGCTCCTGGGTTAGCATATGGCCGTTGGTGGCCAGGCTGGCAGCAATCCTGCCACAGACTACCGCGTACCTCCATCTAGTGTGGAGATCATGGACGTTTGGATCATCCCCCCTGTGACGGGGCGAGCCGCTTCTGCCCTGCAGGGGCAGACCTGCCCCACACTAAACCTGCGGTCGCCCTCTCGCTAATGGGGGCGGCCCAGGGCGCCCGATCGGCGTGCAGTCCTTGCGCCACAACCACTGCTCAGCTGAGCGGCGGGGGCGGGGAGGGCATGGGGCATCAGCCGGCGTGCGGGTGGCGGGTGGAGGTGACAAAGCGCGTGGTGTGCACTGGGGCTGATGTCATGCGCTCCGGACGCCGGCATGGGATGTTTAAAGCCAGGGCAGGGTCGTGGGAAAAGGGGGGAGCGGCAACGGAGCCGGGGAGAAGAGAGGAGGAGGAGAGAGGAGGAGGAGAGGGACGGAGAGAGGGGCAAAAGTCAGCCAGGGTGGCCGTGGGGGGGCAGGAGGGAGCATGGTGGGAGAAGACGGAGTCAGGTGCAAGGTTCACAGGGAGACCAGGGTGTGGTGTAGGAAGGTGAAAGTGGGGTGGGAAGTAGCCCAGGGCAGGGCGTGGAGCTGGTGAACCGATGAGTTTCGGGCATCTGCCCCACCGGTTGGACAGGTCCCCGCGAACCTGTCCTTAGAGCCCTGGGCTGGGGTCTGGGAGTGTGGGCGAGCCCGGACCTCCCCCCCACCCTGCAAGCCAGTGTCTCCAGCGCAGCATAGGCCTGGTGAAGGGACTGAACTGGTAGAAATTGGCCAAAGACTTCCGACGGACCTGGAAGGACCATAAAGGGGGAACCTTGACCCCCCCCCCCCAACCTGAATAAGGTCCATGGTCTCTACCCTGGACCAGGAAGGCACTCGCCTTCTCCGGGCCCTGGCAGGCTCCTGGGAGCTGGCAGATTGCTCCTGGGGGAGCGGTGGAGGGCTGGCTGCCAGTGGCTTGCTGGCTCATGTTTTGGGACCACTGAGTCAGGAGCAGTGACTGCTGGCTCTGGGCTGGCAGGCTTGGAGCTGGAACGGGCACTGTGGCCAGAGTCTACCCCTTTAAGGGTTGGGGGTGGGAGGCAGGGAGAGAAGTGTTCTTGGTTGAGGCTGGAGTGGCCACCAGAGCACCATGGGAAGGCTGGAGGCCCCCTATTTCGATGTAAGTGTCTACACAGCACTTATTTCAAAATAGCTATTTCAAATTTGGAATGAGGTTTACCAAATTCAAAATAAGCACTCCACTATTTTGATTTTATTTCGAAATAGTGGTTTGGCTGTGTAGACACTAGGAAAGTTATTTCAAAATAAAGGCTGTTATTTCAAAATAACTTTGCTGTGTAAACATACCCTAAGGGCATGTCTACACTAGAGTATTATTTTGAAATAACCCACGTTATTTCTAAATAGCAAGGTGAATGTCTACACAGCAAGCCCGTTATTTTGAAATTATTTTGCAATAACAGGTTTATTATTCTGTAATAATAAGCCCTCATTTCATGAGGAATATGCCTACTTTGAAATTGCTATTTTGGAATAGCAGTAGTGTGGGAAGTCCACTGGCCACTATTTTGAAATAGCTCCTCCCGAGGGCCATTCCAAGTAATTACTCCCCAGTGCCTCCTGGGGTTCTAAATTGAGGTAGCATGTACATATTAGGGGAGCCTGCCTTGGACTAATTTCGAAGCTTCCCTGTAGTGTGGATGTGCTATTTTGAAATAGTTATTTCAGGAGTTATTATTCCAAAATAAGTTATTTAGAAATACCCTTGTAGTGTTGTAGACATACCTGTAGATATACTGGATCCACAGCGCCAGCAAAGCTGATAAAATCTACTTTGTCAATAGTCAGAAACCATTTTTTATACAGTCATTAAGACTTGAACTTTCACAAAAGTGGTGGTAAGCTAATTTGTAACAATGAAAATTATAGGTGCAAGAAGAACATCACTGTTCTGCTCATAAACATAGTGAAACAGCAACAAAACCCCACAATAATAAAAGTTAAAAAATGTTACTGAATCCAAAACAGTTAAAAAGGAGAACTGGGTAAAATTCTGGTAGGACTGGTAACTTAGTTCAGATAAAATCTTTTTAATGTCTTCAGTGTAAACTTTTGTTCAAAACATAGACAAACTTACTGCAGAGAGTTCTGAGATTTGCAAACATTTATTGGTTACTTTTTTCATATTTCTTTTAATTAGTATGTCCTTCTGTTCCCTAAAACAGAATGGGGTGGGATCTAGTGCATAGGGTCAGGATCTTCTGACTCCTATTGAACTCAGGAATTTGACATCAACTTTTTCGGCATTAGGGGAAATCAGTCTTGCTTGCCTTAGTTTCCTCAAAACTTCCTCAATAGCATAAATATTATGCTGGCAGGTGGACATAAAGTGTCTTCAGGGAGATATAGATAATCTCCTTTGGCCAGTACTTGCCATGTGTCCTGCTGGGGGTCAGCCTCTAGCAAACTCTTCATTGTTAACCCATACACCTTTCTACTCAGCTGGAGGGAAGCAGAAATATTTGATGTTTTTATTTAAGGATTTGCCTCTCCTCCTTGTTATAGAATGTTAGAGAAGGGACATTTATAAAAAAGCTAAAAGTAGACATCTTAATTTAATATATTTAATTGTTTAATGGGTTTTGTAGTATTAATGTAATTTTTGTGATGTCAGATTGAACATAAGGACAGCTATCTAGCTCCATATCCTATCTTCCAACTGTGGCGACTGCCAGGTATTTCAGAGGGACTGAACAGAACAGGGCAACTTTTTGAGTAGTCTGTTTCCCATTCTCCAGTCACAGTTCCAGATAGTCAGAGGTTTAGGGATACCCAGAGTTTGGGGTTACATTCCTGACCATCTTGATTAGTAGCCACTGATGGACCTATCTTCCATGAACTTATCTAATTCATTTTTGAACCCAGTTATACTTTTGGCTTTTACACCAACCCCAGGAAATCTGTTCCATAGGTTGACTTTGAGTTATGTACAAAGTATTTTCTTATGTTTGTTTTAAACCTGCTGCCTATTAATTTCATCATGAGATCCTTCAGCACCGTCTCCACACCATTAATGATTTTACAGACTTCTTATTCCCCCTTTAGTTGTCTCTTTTCTAAGATATCACCTAAGGTGTCATCCCTTACTAATGTACTCAATGTACTAATTACGATAGCCTTATAGGCGTGGGCTCAAGCTCCTACAGTCTCCAAAATGTGTTTATTGGGCAATGGTTATCTGGGTTGAAAATCAGATCAGAACACAACTTACAACCAGGGGCGGATATAGGGCAGGGCGAACGGGGCGGCCGTCCCAGGCCCCGAGCTTAAAAAAGCCCTGCGCATGCGCCGTGGCAAAGGGGGGGCCCCGTGGAGTTATGCTGCCCGGGGCCCTGCAAAACAGTCATCTGCCCCTGCTTACAACCATGCCATTTTGTGAATGAGTGTCACAAAGAACACCTTCAACCCTCCCTTCCCAGTCTCAGAGGTGGGGAGACTGTCTGGGCCAGCAGGGGAAGGAAAACCTTTGGCCCCTTTAAAGGACTGCTCCCTCTCTCCTCTCTTTGCAGGCACTCAGCCTCCTTGTGGGTCAGAGTGAGGTCCTGCAGCCGATCCTTTGGACTAAAGGGCGCAGTATAAACTTGCATACTCAAAATGAGATCTTCCCGTCTGGAGACACCTTTCTGCACTGGAAAGAAAAGCTCTACCACTCCCTTGAGATTTTTAGGCGTTGCAGTGGGCATGATGCTAGTCACGCTTTTATACCTGGCAAGGAATCTTTCCTGCACTGCCAAACTGACACAGTCAGTGTGATTTTTTGTATTAATTCCTCTTAGCAGCTCAGGCTCCAAGTGGGTAGATTTGGCAGGAAAATGTCTTTGTTGTACTAGCAGGTGCCCACTGAAGACATTCATTTGACTAGGGGCTGAGTCCTGATAAAGCACAGTTGGAAGCAGATTAGGATGAGGCAACTCCCAGAGAAAGTAAGAAAGGTGATTTGGGCTCCTAATGTTCACAGGATAACACCCTTTTCCCACCATCTCCCATGAGGTTGATGGTGGTCCCAGCAATAGTGATGAAACCTGTTTCATGCTGTGGAGGAGTGGTATACTTCCCAACGTTTCAGTGGCAAAAGCTGGATGGGACCAAGCAAGGAGTCAGGCCCTTTCCCTAGTGGAGAAGGAGGTGGGAAAAGGGAGGGCCAAAGCATGAGGGGCACTGTGACCCGATGTACCAGGAGCCAGCTCACAATGACTCAAGGAGGGAGCTAAGCCCAGCCAGCCCCAAAGGACCCACTTCTAGTGGGACAAGGCATTTTGGGGTGTCAAAGTAGGGCAGCTGCAGTTCCACAAATTTGGGACAGTTGGGAGATATGGAGTGGGGTTGATACAAGCCCTGGCCAGGTGTTACAGATTACAAGGGAAGGATGACCCGCCCTGGAATAGCTACTGCTGGATATGTTCCTAGATATGTTCCAGCACATTCTTGGTATCTTGTCTGTATTCCCTCAGAGTTGGAGACAATAGTTCCCAGACATCTATGTCTTGCCATACATACCATTGCCGTTAGTTGTCAGTCTAAACACTGTATGTGGGCAGACTTGTAATTTGTCATTTTCTTCTGAGAACAGGAGTATTGAAAATGGAGCAAATATTACTACTGATACATTATAGTCAATTGATTTCCTAGTGATATAATTAGAAAGCAGACAGTTTTTAGTTTAATTAAAAAACTTTATTAACAATGTAAAATGCCAAATATTTTACAGTCTGAGCTAATTCTGGCATGCCCTATAAGAGTTAACACTAAGTTGATGTGCAGACACCATGCTTCAGTTTTTAATGGAAACAAAGTATTTTCTGCTTTTTATTGGAGGGTAATTGTATATTGTACTACACCATCTTTTAACTCCATTGCCCCTTTCTTCCAAAAGTTGATATAGACACCATTGGCTTAAAGTCTTACCTTCTATGTTCTGTACAGTATGTAGATATTATGATTACTTTGTATTTACAAATATGAATATTTTATATGATTTTGAGTATGATAAATTAAGAGATTTTATTGTGAAATTCTTTACTAAATTGAGATACAGTGGAAGACTAAATATAAATGAGAGCACAAAAAGCAATAGGAGAGTTTGTGCATGTTTTGTTACAGGAGTTCATTTTTAATATTAGAAGTTTAATACGTTTTGATGTTTGAAATAGTTTTCTATGTTTAAAGACTGTTTACAATATTTGATCATATTCTATTAATGTGATACTAGTAAGAGCTATAGTCATAGTACTGTACTATACACAATTTCTGTTGTGGTTTGTATAATAAAACCTTTAGGATGAGCTAATAACCATAATTCTTGCATCTAGCCACCGAATGACCTAAAATTGACATGCGGAATGTCATTACAAAAATCTTTTAAAAAAATCATAATCATGTTAAAATCTGTTCCCTTTCTGGTTCTTGAGACTAACAACTTTGAACTGTAAAACTTTTTGAGAAGGGGCAGGGAGAGGAGGAATAGGGCAGTGTAGAAAACATTTTATAATCACAAGCAGTAAGGTTTATCCTTTCAAAGGCCAAACCTTATCCTTTCAAATAATGTTGGTTTCATGATAGTTATGGTTTTCTTGGTGTTTCTGTGCTGAATCTTTTAGCTTGAGACAAGGCAGCACAGTCCAAAGAACCTTCGCTTTCGCCTTCTCACTAATGGATAAGGAGTCAGGTTAAGGAGGCTGCTATCATCTATAATGAAAGAAGTACAAAGTTTAACACAATTAGGCATATCAAAAAGAAAACACTTGCTTATTTGTATACTAGTAGCACCTGGGAGCCTCAGTAGAGGACCAGGGCCACATTGTGCTAGGCACTATACAAACTCAGGGTACATTAGATGGTCTTTTCCCCAAACAGCTTACAATCTAAATGCTTCTAAGTACAGTCCTGTTTGTAAAAAGCATATCTAATACCGCTTAGTTGTAACTGTCCTACATCAGCTGTATTCCAATAATGTATTTTGTTTTATATATTCTGAGTCTTAAAGCACTAATTATAGAGCTATGGCTATCGCTCCATAATAACATATACAGTGTTTTAGAACATCAGTTATGAAAAAAGGTAGAGGAAGAGAGACAGAAGACCCAGGTGGCACAATGGTTCAATCACTTGAGAAGACTTATTCTTTCATCTGTGGAGACAGGGATCAGATTTCGTTGCATAAAGTTAGGCTCCTAAATCCGTATTTAGAAATCTAAATAAAAGCTATTCAAAGTCAAGATCTTAACTTTAGGGAACATTCTTTGATAGTCCAATCTCTTCTGTGATAAGATAAAAGACCTACTTCCCTGTCCACCCTGGGATTTTTATAGTATCTGTTTGTAAAAATAACATTGTTCCACAGCTCCAGGAAAGCATGAATAATAAAATGCTTGCTAACTATGAAAAGGGATTTAAGAAACCCTCAGGACAGACCTTGACCAGACTGATACAGAGTAAAGTCCTGATCCACACAAGACTTAAGTGTCCATTTCAGTTGCCTAAGTCCAAAATTTAGAAGTCACCGAGATTTTCAAAACTCCCACCAGGCTGGTGCTGCTTAAACATAGAGGCACCTAATGTCACTCAGTGCCTAAGTTAAAAATGCCCTGTGTTTCTACTGGGCACTATCCAATTACAGAGAGAGTCTGCAGAATTGGAATTCATCTACAAATTTGACACTGTTACCCTGGGCTTGAATAAAGACATTAATTGATTGATTGGTGCATTTATCAGAGATCTTTAGGCCATCTCTGTGGAGTGTAAGCTCCTCTGTGATAAGCTGGGGGGGGGGAAGGAGAGGGGGCGGAAAACTTCAGGAGCAGACCATATTTGCATAGATATGCCTGCTCTGTCAAAGTGATCAATTTTGGCTGGTTTGGGGATACAAATCACTCCAGGATTTGAATGCATGAGTAAGGAAGTGTGTTCTCCTTACTGTATATATGAGTAAAGGGCAGCAAAACTGTGCTTACCATGTGTTATGGAGGAGTGGGGAGCCACCGGCCCCTACCCCCCACACCCATTTGCAGCCAAATGTGACTTTCAGCTGGCAGGTAGTTTATTTGTTCACAGGGACACAGCATAAAACAGACTTATCAGCACAGGAGCCAGGAGCAGACAGTACAATCCATCTTGGGGGAGGGGAGCCCAGAGCCAGAGCCCTGCAGGCAACCCCACCTCCTCCTTTGTCCAGTTTCCAGGCCAAAAGGTTTCTTTGTGTAGTTGATGGATTTCCACTCTGGTTGCACGCATCCCTCTCCACTTAGGCTCAGGTTACAAGAGAGCATGGGCCACTGTGTACATGCTGGGCTGGGCAGCCTCCCTCTCAGTGAACGTTACACCCAAAATTCTCATCCCCAGCCAGGCACCGGTGCAGTGCTCAGGGAAACTGAGGCACACACACACAGAGTTACAACAGAGCAATACAGGACAGTAGGAATCATATGCAACATGACAAGTGAACACAATCCCCACTTCGTCACACCATGGAACTCCCCTCTCCCTCATGTGAGAGGGTCATCCTGAGCTGAACCTCACTTGCTAAGCAGTGGGTAAGGATGTCACGTCCCCATCAAGATGAGCGGGTGGGAAATAGGTGTTTCTATGTGGCAGTGTGGATGCTGCTGAGTCTCTTGTATTTAATGACAGAGCTGGTTGGTCTCAGAGCTGAGAGTCTTTGTTTCTGGCTGGTAATTCCTAGAGCTGATATTACTGCTGAACAGGTCTAGGGGTGAAGACTTACACATTATGTGGGGACAGGGAAAGGCAACACAGAGACTGCACTGGCTGTGAGGTTCTCCACTACCTGCTGAAATCAGTAGAGCTGTTTTAAGTGGCAGAATCTCAGAACATGATGTGTGGGAGCAGCAGCAGTGGCCAGTGGTGGTGGCAGAAAGAGCGCAACAACTCTGAGCCAGTTGCAGAGCTGCATCAGAGACACTGCTTGATGTTCCTTTTCCCCCAGAGGTAGTAGGTGAACCACCTGAACATACCTGAGCTCTGGATCTCTGCTAACCACGAACAGCCATTTGTGAGCAGGGTGAGGGGAGTGGCGTTCTAAGAGACGTTTGTTTGTTGGACTTTCACACAGCAAAGGGAGAAACTGAGGTAAAGGACACTGCCCAGCACACTGTCGGGTGGATGTTTGCCTATGGTCACATGCTTCTGAACTGTGTTTGTGGTATTTTCCCAAATTAAGACTGGGTCCCGTTTTCCTATGTAATGAAAAGTTTATTCGGTGCTTGCAACTAGGGAAGGAATGCCTTTGAGAGGTGCCCAACGGTGTTTAGTTTTCCCAGCTTGCTGGATGGAAATTTTGTGGTGGTAAGATAAATCCTTAGACACTGAGCCTGGCTCGACTCTCCCTGTCTCTCTGATATAGAGGCAGCGGGGGGGGGGGGAGGGGAGCAGGAGCCAGTGCTGCTAGCTTAAAAGCTGGTTCCCCCAGCACTGTCTCTGCGGTGCCACCTCTTCCCCCTGCCGTGCTGCTGCTGCGCTGCTGGTATCAGAGGCTGCAGCGCAGGGTGGCAGGGGGCTCCCCAGGAGTGGGGTCTGATTGCACTGGCTGCCAGCCCTGTCCCCAGGGACTACAGAACAGTTGACTAACTGCTAAGAATTCATGCGGTTAGTCAACTACTCTATTACCTGACAGCTAACATCCCTAGACAAATAATCAGTCCTCTTTATAGCAGCCCTTAACATATCTGAGACCGTGATCAGGTCCCCCCCTCAGTCTTTTTCTCAAAACTAATCCTGCCCAGTTTTTTTAACCTTTCCTTAAAGGTTTTTTTTTTTTTTTAACTTTTTCACCCCATGTTTTATTGTTCTCCTCTGGACTCCCTCCAGTTTGTTCACATTTTTCCTAATGTGTAGATCCCAGATCGGTAAAGACACAGTGAAGTCCTAGGCCTATTGATGTCAGTGGGAGCTCTGTCATTGATGTCAGTGGATCAGAACTCATTCAGAATATTTTTATAATATTTAGAAAACAATGTAGATTTTTCTGATAATAACACTTAAATATCTTAATTTACATTACATAGGGAAAAAGCAAAACTCACCTTGATTTTTCAATGGTAAAGGCATAGTCTCCCTGAGTTTGCTTAAAAGGTTTTTCATTTCTCTCATGTCTCTGTGGAAATTAAAAGTAAAACAGAAACTATTTTCTGCATTTGAGAGCATGTAGGAATAGTACAATACACTGAAATAAACTCAAAATGGGAATAATGAGCGCTTCTGGATTTATCCAATGGACAAGTAGTTGGTTCCAATATAAAAGCCAATCCAATTCTTTAAATCTAAAGACATATTTCTCTTATAACAAAAATAATGAACTGTAGGGGTTGATGTGACTGTAATTGGTAGCTTTCTGGTTCAAATTTGGTCCAGAATGATGAAATAATTACTACTTCCTGGATGTTGAATGGTCTTTATAAAATAAGTTGGTGGGCTCAATCCAGTTCCTAGTGGAGAGATGCACCAGACACAGCACAACTGGTACCAGAACCTGTGTTGGCTGCATTACCCTTATGTCTCTAGAGAGCAAATACTTCAGTCTTGTGTATACTACAAACAAGATCAAACCTCCAGAGGTTAATCATCTAGTATTTGATTTAGTGGGTCTAGTGTAGACCCCCAAATTGAACACTGAAAGCAGACCCCGCCAATGTTGTGTACTTGTATGTGAGGAGTAAGGGAAACCAACAGGAGCATGTGCTCCAGTCGGCCTCCCGCAGTGTAGACACCTTAAACCAAGCCGTGGCAGTAAGCCAAATCCAGCTATGCATTTTGTGTAGCTGAATGGCATGCCTTAAGCTGACCTGCCTAGTCTATTGTAGACCTGGCCTTAGACTGTAAGTTCTTTGGGATAGTGACTGCATTTTGTATCTTGGACAGTACCAAGCACAAAGGCAGTGTTGTTCTAGTCCTGCACTTCCGTGTGGAGGCTCAGAATGCATTAAAGTGTTTTTGCTTTGAAAGACAGTGTGCTCTTGCCTTATTCATTTGGATACCCTTGATGCTACAATATGGTCCCTAAACAGAGCAATGACTGCCTTTCCTTTCAGTTTTAGGGTATGTCTAGACTACATGGGTCTGTCGACGGAGCCATGTAGATGAGTTTACTAGACATAGCAAAATGAAGCGGCGATTTAAATAATCGCTGCTTCATTTACATCAAAATGGCTACCGCACTGGGCTGACGATCAGCTGATTGGCACAGCAGGGCAGTCTAGACGCTCCACGGTCGACAAGGGAAGCCTTGTTGACTGCTGTATAAACCTCGTTTCACGAGACATACCGGAGCGGTTGACAAAGTCTTCCTTTGTCGACCACGGAGCGTCTAGACTGCCCCACTGTGCCGATCAGCTGATCGTCGGCACAGTGTGGTGGCCATTTTGATGTAAATGAAGTGGCGATTATTTAAATCGCCGCTTCATTTTGCTATTTCTAGTAAACTCATCTACATGGCTCCGTCAACGGACCTATGTAGTCTAGACATACTCTTATTCAGCTCCTCTTTTGATAGGACAGAATTTGGTTATTTGGTTATCCAAGTAAATTAGCCCTCATGCTCTTAGTGGTAACACACACAAAACCTTAGATAGAGATCAGTTTGAGTAAGATCAGAACCCATCTGGGTTCTCTTACTTAAAAAAAAAAAAAAAAAGGCCATAGAAGCTTCAATTTGCACATAGAAAGCCAGAGGATGAAAGGAGCTAATTTGGTATACATTTATTTATTTCCACACATTCATAATTATTGGCAGGCACATTAGATGTCTAACTGCCTGACTTACAAGTGCCAAAATGGAGACCAGGTAATTTGGGATACATAAGCAGAGGCCTGGTTAAGAGTGAAAATCAGCTTTATTATCTCTGCTCTACAAGTAAGTCCATTTATCTTTGTGCTTTCTTCTCCTTTGTACTCTCACTGTGGCATCCAATGGTACTCAGCTAAATCAAATATTTAACATCACTGTACCCCGCTGATTTAGAAGTTAATGTTGTGTACATTAAGTTCTGAAGAAATGTACTGATACAAGTAGCAGTGTTGATTGTCTATAGGGGAAAGGCTGAACAAAGCATTGAAACTAAATTCCCGTATTTAAGAACAAAAGCTACACATACCTTTCAGTGTTTTCAATATCGGTGGAAACCTGCCATGAATGCTGTTGAATATCTACTGGTGAAGATGATGTGTCTTCTAAAATAGGTACTTCTGAATTCTCCTCCATTTTACTGTCTATGATCTTGGGTGTCGCACAAGGCTCTTTTCCTTTAAAATGTTAAGACAAAACAAAACATCTCAGTTATTAAACGGAGCATATGCAAAAACTGGAATGTGCTGTTTTGGACTTGATGAAGTACAGTACATGTGCCGAGAGTTCTAAACACAAACTCAATGTGAAAAGAAAGCAGGATGTGGAGTGGAGGGCAACTTGTCCAGCTGCTAATGAGAGCTCTGCTGCTGGGCCACGGGATTACTTGTGCCGCCTAGCAGCAGCGGGAGTGAGGTCAAAGAGGTGAATATCCAGCTAAACATTTTGCTCAATTACATGTAAAATCTGTGCCAAGGGCCGAAGGTCAACATGGAACAAAAGATGAACTGTAGTACATCTACTGAAAACACCTTCAAAACTCTAACATCAATGGACAGCACAATACATGTATTCTAGTTAGTAATATTATGTTACACTGAAAAAGTAGGTCAAAATGAGCATTTTTCTACTTGACAAGTTTTAATAGAATTGCACGCCTGCCAACATTCACAACCCAAAATGAAACAGGTTCCAAATCTGCACCAAATTTGTGATTCATACTCACTACAAATAAATAAAAGGTGTTAGAGCAGAGTGGTTGAGGGCTGGTAGCCAGGGTCTAAAGGGCAATTAGGTGCAAGAGAAGGTGACGTTGCAAAGGAGTTAGAGTTGATGGAATTAGCTGGTGCCCTAACAAGGTTCTAGTCCACAGTCCTTTGGCAATCTCTCTGTGGTACTAGTTCAGCCCTTGCTCCCCCTTTTCTGTCAGTTTACTCTGGCTTTAATAGCTGCCCGGCCGTCCTTTTGTTAACCAGTTTACAATTGTTTCTGCCTCCATAGCAGTCCATTTTGTAGTCCGATACCACAAGCATCTCCAACAGTTCTGCCCTGCTGCTGGCGGGTGGGGGGTAGGAGGACCCGGACCCACCATCGCTCACGGGTCCCAGCCCAGGGCCCTAAAGGCAGGTGCAGGTAAGGACCTTTCTGGCTGGTGGGGCTCCTGCTGCAATGCACCAGCCCACAGGCCGTCTGTAGGCAAGCCCCGTCCTGGGCTTCTTCCTACCCCCAGGGACCTCGGACTTTGGCCCCTTGTGCTCCCCTAGCTCCGACGCTCACCATCCACGTGCCTTAACTACAGGTTTTGGGACAAAGCTGGCACTTCCTCCCCTGCTTCGATTCTGCTCCCCTTCCCCTGTCTCCCTCTAATGTTCCTCACTGCCTCCTCCGTCCTGTCTCTTACGGCCACAGCCCTTTTGAATTCCCCACTCTAGTTCTACCCTGCTAACCCCTCCCCTGATGTACACTCCATCTTGACGTCACCCGACCTGCCCCCTCCTGCCCCGGATGCACGGCCCGGTGGGCAGCTGACATCTCCTGGCTCAGCGTTCCCCCAACGGCGGAATGGCCCCACTGTGCCGCCATGCAAGAACAGGCAGCACAGACAGGCATCCGCCCCTTGCGCGTCCCGTAAAATGCCGGGGTCGGTGATGACGCGTGAAGGACAGATCAGTCCTCCCCTCTCTTTCAGAGGTGGAGGGGGAGTGCCGGCTCCTCGCAGAACCCCTACTTTTGCTTCGCAGAACCCCACGGTGGGGTGGGGCGGTTCACGGCCAGCGGGTGGGGTTTGCAGCCTCTGTCATGGCGCACATCACCGCCCCGCCCTCCTTCGCCTCCTGCCGTGGCGCTCGGCTGACTTCAGCGCCACTCAGCTGGGCTGCCACGGGGGAGCAAGCAGCTGTTTGGGCTGCCCCGCAGCGGCCTGGCTGAGCGGTGCAGAAGTCAGCCGAGCGCCACAGTGGGAGGTGAAGGGGGGCGGGGCGGTGACATACACGGCCAGGCCCTGCCCTCTGGCCATGTACGTCACCGCCCCGCCACCTTCCCCTCCCACCGTGGCGCTTGGCTGACTTCTGTGCTGCTCAGCTGGGCCGCTGCGAGGGAGCAAATGGCGCAAGTGGCCATTTGGGCTCCCCACGGAGCACGGGCCGCCTAGAGGGAACAGCCAGCATTTCAGGCAACAGCGCCACCCAGAGGGAACAGCCAGCATTTCTGCGTTAGAGTCACAGACATTGGGCTACTATTCTTAGTGATGGAGGTGATGGAATGTTTGTATTATTTGCTCCATAACATTCCATCTAGTCCTCACGCAGAACCTATGAGGGGATAAATTTATGAATAAAATGTCTCAGAAGCTTATTCTAGAAATTTTGATTGCCTTGCCTGATGCTTACAATTTGCCAGTCTTCTAGGGAATAGGGAGGAGAGGGCTCCAGAGAGGGGAGGGAAGAGCACAACAAGACAAGTTAAAGCAAAAAACACATAACATGTATATTACCACTATTATTATTACTACTTATTACCATGCACGGTAGGCCATAATATAATAGCAACAATTATCTAACGCTATAAACAAAACAAAACCAGTAGAACATTTCAGTCAGGGGTGGGGAAGACACATCACCTAAGCAAAAAGCTCCATCAGTATCCATTGTTTAAATTATTTGAAACAGGCACCCTATTATTCCCATACTACAAATTAGTATCTACATTATAAGGCAATACATAGGGGCTGCGTCTAGACTAGCATGATTTTGCAGAAATACTTTTAACAGAAAAATTTGTTCATTAAAAGTATTTCCGCAAAAGAGCATCTAGATTGGCACAGATGCTTTTGCGCAAAAAGTGCTTTTGTGCAAAAGCATCCGTGCCAAATATAGACGCTCTTTTGCACAAGAAAGCTCCGATGGCCATTTTAGCCATCAGGCTTTCTTGCGCAAAAAATTAAGGTGTCTGTCTACACTGGCCCTCTTGTGCAAGTATTCTTGTGCAAGAGGGCTTATCCCTGAGCAGGAGTGTCAAAGTATTTACGCAAGAACCACTGAATTCTTACATTAGAACGTCAATGCTCTTGCGCAAATTCAAGCAGCCAGTGTAGACAGCTGGCAAGTTTTTGCACAAAAGCAGCTGCTTTCGCGCAAAATCTTGCCAGTCTAGATTCACCCAGGGGCTATGTCTAGATTGCATCCCTTTTTCGTAAAAGGAATGCAAATTAGACGTATCGCAATTGCTAATGAAGCGGGGATTTAAATCTCCCCTGCTTCATTAGCATAAAAATGGCTGCCACTTTTTTTTCGGCACGGAGCTTTGCCGGAAAAAAGCGCCAGTCTAGATGCGGATCTTTCGGAAAATAAAGCCTTTTCCGAAAGATCCCTTATCCCTTATTTTAAGAGGGATAAGGGATCTTTCGGAAAAGGCTTTATTTTCCGAAAGATCCGC
Organism: Pelodiscus sinensis; assembly: GCF_052426305.1. Taxonomy (NCBI): domain Eukaryota; kingdom Metazoa; phylum Chordata; order Testudines; family Trionychidae; genus Pelodiscus; species Pelodiscus sinensis. The sequence goes on from NC_143057.1 coordinate 92,137,731, forward strand.
ATCTAGACTGGTGCTTTTTTCCGGCAAAGCTCTGAGCTGAAAAAAAGTGGCAGCCATTTTTATGCTAATGAAGCGGGGGAGATTTAAATCCCCGCTTCATTAGCAATTGCGATACGTCTAATTTGCATCCCTTTTATGGAAAAGGGATGCAGTCTAGATGTAGCCAGGGAGTACACATTTCACAATGTAATATGTCAAGGATATGCCTGTGTATTATCCCCTAATTTGGTTCAGGAAACAGAAAAGATTACAAACACCAGAGAACTGGTAATGGAGCTTGCTGCATTTACTAAATGAGACATTGTATGTAGTGAAGATTACTTTCTCATACCCACATAACCTCCTCCCACTTTTTGTTTACAACCAATCAGTTTCCCTTCCCTATATTAAATAAGCATAGTGAACAGGGGAGAAAACTATTCCCACAACCTGTAAATCACTGCACCATAAATTACAACAAATAATCCAACCCTTTTCTTTTAATTTTATTCTTTATGTTCATGTACATGGAGTTGAGTTTATAGAAGCTTGGGGAAGGGGCAACAAGGGAAAAGAGACTAGGGAGGTGGATGGAGGAAATGAAGCAGGGCAAGTTAGAAGACTGGGGGAAGAAGGGGTGGAGCAAGCAGGAGGAGGGTGAGAGAGAGGGTAATGGGGAGGCCAGAAATCACTGTACGTATACTTCAGCAACCTACATTGGTCTCATCTGCTCTGTTATTCCATAGGGGGGGGAGGGCACAACTATTTGCTCAGTCCTGTGCAACTTTCCATGACATCTTGCAGGGGGGAGAACTGTCTCTAAGACTTCTACTCCAAGCTGCTAGGCTTTGAGGGCCTCGAGCAGTAGGGTATGGTGATCTAGCAGGATCTCCCATGGGCACTAATTTTAGAAAGTGGCATTAGAACCCCCTTATTTCTACAGAGCAAGCAAAAGTGAACCATCCCCGAGTGATCTCGTTGATGTGTATCAGTACTTGGTTACACATGGGCCTTGTATAATAACCAACAAAGAGCTCATTTGTGTTGATGTTAATTTAGGGATGCTGTCATGTTCCATTAATTTCTCAAGACAAACGCAGAAGCAAAGACACTTAATATTGTTAGTATGCAATTTAAATTTACCCTTTCCACAGTCACCTCTTTCCCATGATATCAATTTGGAATAAGTTGATTCCTTACTCCTCATGTTGGAGTGATTCACATTTAGCCATTGAGAATTGATATACATGTCTCATAAGTTAATAAAGTATCAGCTTGAAGCAGGATAGAGAGCCTAAATAAGTGAGTCACAGTAAATGGATAAGCTCATAAATACAGGAAGGGCCAACAATTGGGAAGTAAAGTTGATATAAAACAAAACAGGTGCTAAATTCACTGTGGGCTATCAAAAAAACCCTGTTGCTTGTGGTTTTTGGAACAGATACTTTCTTACCAACCTGGACATGCAACTGAACTGGAAACTTTATAAAATATTGGTGCACCCAGTGCTTGGAAAATTTCCTTGCTCTTCTAAGCTGATCTTTGTGCAACCACATCTTTTGCAGTCTTGAAAAACCATCATCTCATTTTGTGGCATCCTCCCAAATAGTTATTTTTTCCACAAGTTCGCTGCATTATGTCTTCTTTTACAGTAAATCTGATACATCTGACAATCAGTGCATGAGGTTTTGCATCTGAGGCTGACTTAAGAGCCAAGGTTGTATGTGCTCTTGCTAAATCAAATTTCAAATCATATGGCAGGCTAAGAACTTCTGAAAGAATCTAGGAAACAAATTCCAGGGAATTGCCTTTCTCCGCTCATTCAGGTACTCCAATAGTTTTCAAATGATTGCATCAAGGCCTTCCCTTCTTATTTGCTTCTGTAATGGAAGATAACTCTGTGAGGCTTCTCTAAATGTGCCATGAGAGCCTTTGTACTTGATCTTCCATTTCCTCCCTTTCGCTTCATTCGTCTTGCCAGTTAATCAAGGTGTCATGACATAGATATCTGTGTCTGTAAAACATTCTCCATCATAGCTGCCATCACATACAGGGCCATCAGCAGTGGCTATTTTGTCCAGGGGCTAGGAGACTTTCATTCTCTTAGTTTTTCAGCTGCTTAGGCTATGTCTAGACTGCAGGCTTCTTTTGGAAGAAGCTTCTTTTGGAAGAGATCTTCTGAAAAAACTTTCCTGAAAGAGAGCGTCCACACACAAAAGTGCATTGAAAAAGCCATGCACTTTTTTGAAAGAGAGTGTCCATACTGATTGGACGCTTTCTCGCATAAAAGGCCACCCAGAACCACTTCAGGCAGGGCTTTAGGTCACCAGTTGCTTCCAAGTGCTGGTGCCAGAGCCTTGCAGAGACACACACTTAAATGGACCCCCCCGGACAGCCATTTTTCTGCTTTTGCTGCCTGCTTGCATACGTCTTCGAGGGACAACCAAGATCTCGTAGTGCCTGCTGTGACTGCCTTGTTTTTTTGGGTGCCACAGCTTTTCTCCTGGTGCCACAGAGCTGGAGCTGCCCCATGGCATGCGATGGCCCCATACAGCCATGCTGCAGTTTTAAATTTTGTGCCAGCTGCCTTCTTGGTCCTGACTGAGCTAGACCCCAAGCTCATTCTGAGGACCCTCTCCCTGGGTGCAGGAGCTACACTCTGGCAACCGCAATCCATTGTGGAGAGGTGTTTCTGGAGGCTCGACACGAGTTCAGATTCGGACTCAACCACTATGGACAGTTCACATTTTTGTCAAGTGGTTGGGCAGGGCACACAATGCCCACGTGTTTTGGAACTCTAGCCTGTTTGGAAAGCTGGAGGAGGGCACATTCTTCCCCCACTGTGACTTTGTGGTTGGGGACATGTAGATGCCATTGTGCATGTAGATGCCATTTTGCCCACCTGAATTGGATCCGGATCCAGGTGAAGTGCGCCATCAGCCACCTCAAGGCATGGTTCAGGTGTCTGCTGACCCATCACGACGTGGGGGAGCACAACATCCCCGAGGTGGTTGCAGCATGTTGTGTCCTCCACAACATTGTGAAGAGGAAGGGGGAGGCCTTCCTCAGGCCATGAGGGGCGAGCCTTCCAGCAGAGGAGGACAGTTGCAATCCGACAGGCCCATCAGGTCGGGGTGCACATCCAGGAGGCCCTGAGGGAGAGGTTCTCTCAAGCACCCCAGTAACTATCCACAGGGCCTCCCCACTAGGGGCCTCTGCATTGCAGCCCTATCCCTCCCTCCCTCCCACCACAACTCCTCCCTATGCCCCTTCCCTGATCTCAGAATAAAAACACCTGTTTGGTTGTGAACAAAACAAACTCTGTATTTATCTTACAATCAAAAAAGGTGGGCAGGGGAGGAGGGCTCCTAACCTGGAAGGGGAGGGGGCATCTAGATGTGCCACCTCGAGTGCAGGGCCTGGTTGGAGTTGGGTCCAGGAACCACAGAGAGGTAGACGGGGGGGTCGTGGTGGGGGGCACAGGTGGAGGGTCAATGGGCATAGCAGGTGGGGCAGAAGGGTGGAAGCCAGGAGCAGTGACAGCAGGTGGTTGTGCCATCATGTGTGATATGATGGCACATGTGTTATCACACTGCTGCATGAGCTGGTCCCATGTGTGGTTCCACCACTTGGAGTCCTCGCGAACCTTCTGTGCCAGGATCTGCTGCATGTCGCGCAGGATGCTGACATGCTGGTGAATGAGGTCTTTCTGGATCCTGGCACGCCTTTGGGTTCCCCGGGCTCTGGTGGCTGGCTCTGGTAGTGTGGCTTGGCCCTCAGTGCCGGCTGGTCCAGCTGTGAAGAACACAGAGGGAAAGGCAATCAGTCATCCATGCAGACACTGTCCCTGAGGCCGTGCCCTCCTCTGTGAGCAGTGACCAATAGTCCTCGGGGCAGGGTGGGGATGTGCCAGGGGCAAGGCCATGTGTGGCCTACACAGTGGGCCATGCCTCACAGGGGCCCCGAGGTGCCCAGGGGACCATGCTGCCTGCTTCTCAACCTCTCTCCCCCAGCCCACAGACAAGCAGGCAAGGGAAGCGTCTGGCCACAGTGGGATCCCCTCATGGGAGGCAGAGGAGCCGGGAGCAGCCTGGTCCTCCCTGGTGTCTGCACACACATCTGCCCACGGGAGTGGGTGGTGCCTCACACAAGCAGGCATGCCAGTATGCTGTGCGCAGCACTCCTCGGTGTGTCTGGGCTCATGCCTATGCCTGGGAAAGCTCCCTTCCCTGGCAGGACATTTGTGGCCTCCTCTGAGCCTGGCAGCTGGATTCCACCTGTGGTCAGGGGCTGCCTGCTGAGTCCGTGTGCCACAAACGCTCCATGTGGTTCCACGTGCATGGACCGCAGCACAATGTCCAGCCTGAGCAGCCCGAGTGACACTCAACCCCGCTCCCTATGTGCCAGCCTCCCTGCCCTGTGTGTGTGACAAACTAAGAACACTCACCTGAAGATCCCTCCCCGGCATCCAACGAGGCCTGGGAGATGTCCTGGCTCACAGGCACCGGCTCCAGGGACAGGGTCATGGTCTCTGTCTCCTCTTCCTCCTCCAACTGGCTCTGGTCCTCCTGCTCGTCCTCTGCCGTGAACTCCGGCCAGGCGACGACAGGGGTCTAGAGGCCAGAGTCTACCATGGCGGATAGGGAAGACGTTTGGGGAAGACGGATCTGGTGCAGCTCATTGAAGCAGGGGCAGATGCGGGGTCCTGCCTCTGAGCATGAAATGCACTCTCTGGCTTGGACATATCCCTGGCGGAGCTCCTTTACCTTACTCTGGGCCTGTTCCAAGGTCCGGGATGGGTGTCCGCGCTCTGCCAGGGACTCGGCTATGCGCTCGAATATCTCGGCTTTGTGCCACGTGGAGCGGAGATCCTGCAAGGTGTCCTCCTTGCCCCACAGCTCAAGCGACAGGATCTCTACTCTGGACCAGGAAGGTGCCCGCCTCTTGGTCCCCCTGGGTGGGTCCTAGGACCTATAGGGCTCCTCCCTGTGAGGACCAGAGTGGTTGCGGGGGGCTTGAGGCTGGGCTATGAGTGGCCTTTCGGAAAAAGGCTTCTTCCTCATAGAAAGAGGATTAACGTCAGAAAAACCCCTCTGTTCTTTCAATTTACTTTCAGAAGAATGCAATTGCAGTGTGGTTGTAACACAGGTTTTGTTGGAAAAAACGGCCGTTTTTCTGACAAAACTCTGTAGTGTAGACATACCCTTAGAGAGCTCCCACGAGACAAATCTTTGCCTCCCGACATTCCAGAGATTTTTGGGTACCTGTTCCTTTATTTGGGGATCAGCTATGGTGCTGGACTTTAGATGGAAATGGATATTATTGGCTGGCACTGGTGCTCAAGGGATCTGCTTCTCCACACCACAGAGAAACCGCCAAAGTCATAAATTTTTTTCCTGATACTTAATATTTCCAGCTTTGCTTCCCTACCTGGTCAAAAGATTTGCATTGTAAAGGTATTTGGAGCAGGCAAGGGAGAAGGGAAGATAGTACCTACCTCAATTCTAGTATTTCCTAACTTCTGAGTTCTTAACTTTGGCACCTTAATAATGGTCTTTTGACATAGTTTTTTGTATTTACTACACCAGTAAATTTACAAAGAACCCCTTTCCTCAGCATACTTGTTGCATAGCAAAACTGGACATATTTTTGGCTGCTGGTCTTGCTGTGCCTGTGTGTGTTATAACTATAGAAAGAAGTAATGGATACCAGCATCTGTCTTTTCTAACAGAGGCTGTATGGCAGCAGTGAAACTGTTTTGAAGATTGTAAGTACACTGGAAATCACTCTACAGGAAGCCTTGTATTTTGTACTGTCAATGTAGGAATGTTTATTCAACAAGAGAGAGACGGGGACGTTTGGGAATGGTAGAAAAAAGAACATAAAACATTGCACTTCAACTTGTGGTCTAATGTTCCATAAATCTCCAGAAAAGCATCCATCTCCTGCTAGGCTCTCTATGAATGAGATGGCTGGGGTCACCTTGGGGAAAAAGCATTATAAGAAGAAGACTACTTTCATGCTCTTGTGAAAATCTGGTTTGCTTGACCATGTCTTGTCAATGTACAAAAACCTAAGTTATTATTTATTAGCCACAGGTTGCTGTGAACACTCTGCATGTTATTCTCCTTGAATCTGCTGGCTCCAAAATAAGAATAGAAATTATTGAGGTCTTGAGAGATTTTTAAAACTTCTCTGGCGGGTTAGAAGAACAGAAAATGGAAAACACGCAGTATTATTGCAATTCAAAAATGAGTCACAAGACCTGCCAAGTAATTATATACCTGCTAGCAGTAGGAAAAAGTGCAGTCATGTATATATTTTAACAATGTATTTTAACACTGAAATCATTTAATATTTCTATGGGTATTATGCCTAGTAGACAAGGAACATTATTGGATGTGTATTCTCAACATTGCCATTTAGATACTGTTGAAAAATAGTGAGAGATTTTCTGATCAGCTTGCATAATGTTTAAAAAAAGTAGGATGCGTCTTCTTAGTTTGTGTTTCTAAGATTTCTAGTAAGCTAAGAATCCCTACTGTTTGCTCAGATCAAATATGGATATTTGGAGATTTTCGTCAGGTGTGATGGGGTACAAACTAAGGATGTTAAATACTGGTTAATTTACTAGTCGAGTAGTCGATGGAATTTCCATTGACTACTTGGCCAGTCAATAGGCACTTCTGCATGCCTCCTTTAAAATGCACAAGAGCCCCTCCTGAAATGCCGCCTGGAGCTGGGGTCAGCTCGGGACTCACCAGCTGATCCTGGGCTCTGCGTGACATTTCTGCGGAACCTGGGATCAGCCCAAAACTGACCCCGGGCTCTATGTGCTTTGAAACATTGCGCGCAGAGCACAGGATCAGCTGGGGAGTCCCCTGCTGATCCTGGGTTCTGCGGAAAAGCCGCATGGAGCCCGGGGTCAGCTCAGGACTCCCCAGCTGACCCTGGGCTCCACGCAGCATTGCTGCTTTGAGGTACCCCCTCATGCCACCCCCTTAGTGCCTCTATCTGATAGAGGCAGCAAGGGCGGGGGGGAATCGACTGGCCTATCCAATAAGCATTTGCTTATTGGATTGTTGACTAGTCCTTAACAACCTTAATGCAAACATTTTAAGGAAATGAGGGTATGTCTACACTACAAAGTTAGTTCGAACTAACGGACGTTAGTTCGAACTAACTTTAATAGGTGCTACACTAGCGCTCCGCTAGTTCGAATTTGAATCGAACTAGCGGAGCGCTTAGTTCAAACTAGGTAAACCTCATTTTACGAGGACTAACGCCTAGTTCGAACTAGCTAGTTCGAACTAAGGGCTGTGTTGCCCCTTAATTCGAACTAGTGGGAGGCTAGCCCTCCCCAGGTTTCCCTGGTGGCCATTCTGGCTAACACCAGGGAAACTCTATGCCACCCTCCCGGCCCCGGACCTCTTAAAGGGGCACGGGCTGGCTACGGTGCCCGTGCCAGGTGCAAGCCTGCCAGCACCCAGCTAGCAGACCTGGCACAGCACAGAGCCACCCACCCAATGCCCCCCAGCCCACCCCCTCTTGCCGGGACCAGGCTGGCGGCTCCCGGGAGCTTGCCCTGGACCGCAAGAGGCGGGCACCTTCCTGGGCTAGTGCGGACATCGTGGACCCTGTCCACGATCTCCGCACTAGGCACAGGAAAGTGGCCGTCTAGGGCAGGAGAGCTGCCAGCCTGGCCACCCAGGAGCAGGTGTGCATGAAAATCAAGGGGGTCCACTGAGACCCCCGACCCTGAGCCCTGAGCTTACAATGGCCGTCCTGGGTCAGACCAAAGGTCCATCTAGCCCAGTAGCCTGTCTGCCGACAGCGGCCAACCCTAGGGACCCTGGAGGGGATGGACCGAAGACAGTGACCAAGCCATTTGTCTCGTGCCATCCCTCTCCAGCCTTCCACAAACTTTGGGCAGGGATACCACTCCTACCCCCTGGCTAAGACCACTCCATGGACCCAACCTCCATGACTTGATCTCACTTCCCTTTCAACTCTGTTCTAGTTGTAGCCTTCACAGCCTCCTGCAGCAAGGAGTTCCGCAGGTTAACTATTTGCTTTGTCAAGAACAACTTTCTGTTACTAGTTTGAAGCCTGCTACCCATTCCTTTCCTTTGGTGTCCTCTAGTCCTTCTTTATGGGAACTCAGGAAGAACTTTTCTGAATGCACCCTCTCCACCCAACTCCTGCTTCTAGAGACCTCTATCCTGTCCCCCCCCCCCCGTCTCCTCTTTTCTAAGCTGAACAGTCCCAGTCTCTGTAGCCTTTCTTCATCTGGGACCTGTTCCCAACCCCTGATCATGTTAGTTGCCCTCCCTTCTCCCAGCCTTTCTCTTCCCCTCTCCCACCTCCTTTTCCCAGTGTCCCCCAGTTTTGTTCAATAAAGACAGAGTCAATGTTGGAAGAAACGTTATCTTTATTTTGTACATCAATAAGAAGGGGGGCTAGGGAAGGGTAAGTGGAAGGAGGTGAGGGAGGAATGGGGTACGAGCCCCCGATGGGGAGGACTGGGCTGGCTCTGCGGGCTTCTGGGGGTGGAAGCTCTCCTGCAGCCCCCCAATTACCCTCTCTCCCCAGATGGCAGCCTGCGGCAAGTGCAGCCGGGCTGATGGCCGAGTGGTGTGATGTGCCCAGTGTGGGTACTCCGGGAACTCCAAGCCAGGACTTCTTTGCAAGCGGTGCACCCCTTAGAACTGTCTGTCCGGGGTGGGGGTCGGGACCCTTTAAGCGCAGCCCTCGGCTAGCCTGAGACAGCATCTCCACGCTCTAAGTCCTCCTCTGATGCCCTGCCGGCACTGCTTCCGGCCATCCTTAAGCCCTGTTCAGAGTCCACTCAATGTGGACTTGCTAGTTCGAATTAGCAAAACGCTAATTTGAACTAGTTTTTAGTTCTAGACGCGTTAGTTCGAATTAGCTTAGTTCGAATTAACTAATTCGAACTAAGCTAGTTCGAACTAGCGCTGTAGTGTAGACGTACCCTGAGGGAATAAGGCTGCAGTGACAGAAAACTCTCCCCTCTGACTAGAGTTGTTTAACGGGCAGTAGGAAGTGGGAAACTTGAGCTCTAGTCTGAGTTCAGCCTTTGACTGTACGAGTGATCTTGGGCAAGATATTAAACCTGTAGTTTCTCTATCTGTAATCCTGCGATGATACTTACCCATTTCTTTACATTGCCTCAGAAACTAGGATGAAAATGAAGTATTCTCAACGTATTTTATTAGCTAATACCAAACATCTCACTTCTCCACCTCTCCTAGGTATAACTAAAAGTAGTTTTATTTATTAAATATTCCAATACTTGCTCTTGAAGCTTGGAGGCAAATGATTGTAGTCACTGTTAAGTCAGGATGCGACAAAATGTGTGGCACATGAAACAGGATGTGACACATAATACGTGATTTTCCCTATGCTTAGGTTACAACATAATTGCACTACGTCAAGTACCACTATGTTGTAACTTGATAAATGCTGACTTTAAAATAACCACTATAGTGCAAAAAATGTCTGCATTCAACAACAGACTACTGCGCCTCCCTAGGCTTTCAAATCCTCAGAATAAACTATTAATGACAGCTTTTGTACAGTACAATCTGTCATGTAGTTTTAAGGAAAAAAACATGCTTTGGTAGCTCCAGTATCTTTGTACACTATGACTCTATTAATTCTGTAACTCATATTGTTTGTGCTGTTATTTTTGGGGTGGGAATAGTTATCCTTCTATCTGAGAAGTTCCACCATTGCTCACTCCTAAATATCTAGCTGTGCAAAAGTATGTATAAACTACCTAAGAGGTTTTAGTTATTTCTGGAATGCAATATTTTATGAATAGCTATATGTCTAAAAATAAGCGTTCATCAATCAGAAACCTCTTACTCTGTGAGGGTATGTCTATACAGAAAAATTTATTTCGAAATAACAGCCATTATTTTGAAATACCTTTCCTAGCATCTACACAGCCAAAATGCTATTTCAAAATAAATTCAAACTAGCAGAGCACTTATTTCGAATTTGGTAAACCTCATTCCACAAGGAATAATGCCAAATTCGAAATAGCTATTTCAAAATAAGTGCTGTGTAGACACTTATTTTGAAATAGGGGGGCTCCAGCCTTCCCAGGGTGCCCTGTGGTCACTCCAGCCTCAAACAAAAACACTTCTCTCCCTCCTCCCCTCCCCAGAGCCCTTAAAGGGGTAGACTCTGGCCACAGTGCCTGTGCCAGCTCCAAGCCTGCCAGCCCAGAGCCAGCAGTCACTGCCCCTGACCCAGTGGTCTCAAAACATGAGCCAGCAAGCCACTGGCAGCCAGCCCTCTATCACTCCCCAGGAGCAGTCTGCCAGCTTCCAGGAGCCTGCCAGGGCCCGGAGAAGGCGGGCGCCTTCCCGGTCCAGGGTGGAGATCATGGACCTTATTCAGGTTTGGGGGGATGCCCCCAATGTCCATAATCTCTGCACTGGATGGAGGAACGTGGCTGTCTATGGCAGGATAGCTGCCAGCCTGGCCACCAAAGGCCACCTGGAAACCTAGGTGCAGGTTTACATGACTATCAAGTTGGTCCGGTGAGACCCCCAACCCTGAACCCTGAGCTTCCCCTTCCCCTTCTTCTCCCTTCCAGCTCCCTCCTCCGAGGTTTCCCCCTCCCCTCTCCCACCTTCTCTTCTCCCCTCTACCACCTCCTTTCCCCAGTCTCACCAAAGTTTCATTCCCTTCCCCACAGTTTTGTGAAATAAAGAGAGTTTGTGTTCATGAAAATACATGTATTTTATTTGACATCAGGAAGGGAGGCTAGGGAGGGGTAAGTGGAAGAACATGTGGGAGGAATGAGGCACAAGCCCACAGTGGGGCAGATCAGGGAGGCTTTTAGGGTATGTCTAGATTACATGCCTCTGCCAACAGAGGCATGTAAAGAAGGCTACCTGACATAGTCAATGAAGCGGGGATTTAAATATCCCCAGCTTCATTACAATAAAAATGGCCGCTGTGCTGTGCTGGCTCGATCGACAGGGAACGCCTTTGTTGACCGCTCCTGTAAACCTCATTTCATGAGGCACAAGGGACCAGTTGACAAAGGCCTTCCCTGTCGACTGATCCACGTCTTGACTCGCGCGCTGTGCTGATGATCAGCTGAGCCGGCACAGTGCGGTGGCCATTTTTATTTTAATGAAGCTCGGTATATTTAAATTCTGGTTTCATTGACTATGTTGGGTAGCCTATTTTACATGCCTCTGTCTGCAGAGGCATGTAATCTAGATGTACCCTTAGTGCTCCTCAGGGTGGAAGGTCTCCCACAGGGCCTCCTGGATACTGACAGCCCCCGATGGACCTCCTGGATAGCAGCCTGCAGAAAGTGCAACCAGGCTCGCAGCAACACGTCCAATAGAAGCACCAGAGTGCCCAGGGGAGGCTCTGGCTCCATGTTGCAAAGTGCTGTGGTGTCCCGAGTGAAGGCAACCAGAGCACGCAGAGACAAAATGCTTTGCTGTCCCTCATTGAGGTAGACAAGCAAGCAGGGAAACCTGAGAACTGGCTTTCCGGGGGGAGGGGGGGTCCCTTTAAGCACAGACCTCAGATAGCCTCAGGCAGCAGCCCCACACAGTAAGTCCTGACCTGGTGCCCTGCTGGAACTGGTTCCGGCCAGCTTTAAATGAGATTCAGAGTCCACTCAGTGTGGACACACTATTTCGAAATAGAAAAATGCTATTTCAAAATGCAGTTTGTGTTTAGATGCATTAATTCGAAATAAGCTATTTCGAAATAACTATTTCAAAATAAGGTATTTCGAAATAACACTGTAGTGTAGACATACCCTGAGTGAATAAAAAGGATTTCCACATTAGCTACATCCTATAGTTGGACATGGATTAGGATATTATATTTAGCCTAATCAACTAATCAACTAGTCGATGGATTTTCCCTCAACTAGTTGATTAGGCAATAAGCCGGGAGCCGCAGTAGGGTTTGTTCCTGGCCCCAGGAGCTAACCGCACTGCGGCTCTGCCTTTTAAATGTATTAAAGAGTCGGCAGCTCTCTTTGATATCAAAGTAGTCAAAATGTAGCTGCGTGTTTTGAAGAGATTTAACACTTGAACTAAAAGATAACTGGTAACTCAATGCAAAGTTCTAGTCTGTGACCTGGCAGAAACACAGAGACAGAACACACATGCTTTTTCAATAATTTACAAAACTATTTTAATAGACTTCAAGCTCAAAAGTGACCTCTGTAAGCATCCAGCCTGATAGCCTGTCCTAAAAACTTCCAGAGCATAGCTTTTAGTAAAAACCTAATCTTGGTCAGTGATGGATGAAAGTGTGAGTCTGTCATGGAGGCCACACAAGTCACAGATTCCAGGACCTCTGACTTCCACAGCAGCTGCTTTAGCTGGCCTGGGGGCTGCGTGAGCCACTTGGGAGGTCCCTGGGCCAGCTGCACAGACTGCTTCTGGGGCAGCTGCGAGCCACCGTGCACTCTACCTAGACAACTCATAGCACCTCTGGGCTGCCCACTGCCCCAGCACATCCAAGATTTAGTCAGAGGTATATAGTACAATTCATGCACAGGTCACAGGATGTGAATTGTTGTTTACTGCTTGTAACCTGAGCATGACTTTTACTAAAAAAACCCACAACTAAAAGTGATGGAGAATCCAATTTGACCCTTAGTAAATTGTCCTAATGGTTAATCACCCTCACTGTTAAAAATGATGCCCTACTTCCATTCTGAATTTGTCTAGTACAGACAGCAGCAGAGAGGCAGGAACTGGGATTACTGGCTCCTATTTCTGGCTCTGGAGAGGGGTGGCATTTAGTAATTAAAGACAGCACAGCCAGGCTCAAGCATGATCAAGCTGGCTTTCGCATTAGGTGATCCTCTATGGCCTGTGCTGGGCAACAGAACCTGGCCAGGCTAGTTTCTACATTTCTGCCAACATCCTGTTCTTGCACAGTGGCTTCGTGGGGGTGTCCCACTGAGTGCATGCAGCCTGAGTGGTGGTTTAGCTTATGAGGATGTGCTAAAGTGCAGAAAAAGGGTCACTGCCATCTCTGCCAGAAATAACCTTGCACAAACTGCCAGCCCATTTGTGAGACTGAGAAATTACTTCTGAGAGTCTCTTGGAGTAGAAGAAGGTATGAGGCCTTGTTTAGTAATAAGCAAGGGCTGTGAAGTAATGCTTATTAACACTAGCCAGCAGAAGGCCTTCTCCTGGCTTCCAGTCCAGCACAGTCTTCTTAGGACCAAGTGAGAGGGAGTACTGCTGTGTCTGGAGCTATAGATCTGCACTTACTGTGAAGGCATCTGAGTGAGACTGTGGCAAATGCTCAGTGCCATTGGCATGTCAGAGTTGTGTGGGAGTATGCTCAGTGCAGATGGAATGTGTGATGATCCAAGCAGACAGCCTCTTATAAAGCTCTACTGAGTATGTACAATTAATGTTTTTCAGAGGATTATAACTCAGCCATAGTTGTTTGGATTTACCTTGTGAGAGCAAAAGGAACTTATCTAATCCTGGCACTGTCCCCCTATCAAGGTCACATCCATGTTCCAAAGCAATGGACAGATTAGAGCTCTTCAAAGAAACATTTGAGAATTATATAACATAGGAAAAATTAGGCAGATTGCCAAACTTCGTTCTTCGAAATGACAAAACTGGTTTTACTGACATTTTTAAAATAAATAAAAAGGAAATATGGATAATCGGGTTGAATGAAATTAGCAAAGTTAGAACATCTGAAAATAGGGACTGAAAATGGAAAGTGTTAGACTATAGTGTTAACTATAGGTGTTAAGAGTTTTAAACATCTCCTTTAGTTTTGTAACTGTGCAGCTTCTCACAACTGCTAACATTCTTTCATGCCTTTCAAATGAACAGGACTAGTTGCATGAGTTGGCACTCATAAGCCTTTCCACCCCAAGAAAACAGCACTTATGGGTATGTCAAGGTGCAATTAGAGTATAGAGGTACTAATGCAAGAAGGATATATAGTATTATATCAAGATTCTCCCTTTGTCATATTGTAACAGCTGATCTTTGAAAGTTCACTTTGCGTAAAGTGAGAACTGAAGCTATTATAAGGATCATTTTACAAATGTTTCAGATGGTTCCTGTAGTAAATTCCTTGAGAGATGTGCAGGAGGTCCTTTGCTTTCATCATCTTGTAAACTGGTAGAGCTGGCCAAAATTTTTCCATCTAAACTTTTAATAAAAAATGCAATTTCCATTAGAACCACAATTTTAAATAGGAAAATGTTGATTTTTGCCAAAAGTAGTTGTTTTTAAACATTAGGAAAACCAAAACAAAATTTCATTTTTGATTTGGGCCAATCCATGATCTAAGCATTCTGGCATTTTGAACAGAATCAGAATGTTTAATTTAGGGGTAGTTCAACATCAGTGTATCTTACTGTGCCTCATGGAAGTTGTGATTTGGGTGCCTTATGTGCCCATTCTCCTCTATTAGCTGGGCTCTGGGTCAACTAAATGTTCCCTGAAATCCTCTGTTTGAACAGCTGTGGTGCATCTTGAGAGTCTCATGACCATGATGGGGAGATAGAGTCCAGCTTATGGAGGCAAGTCGGGGCCTAAAGCACCTGATATACTACTCCATGAGGAATCAAGGCAGCTCAGACTGTCAACGTAGCCTGAAATGAAACATGTTCATTCTTTTGAATACATTTTTTTCAGAACCCACCATTCTGCCTTATTTACTCCAACAAATGTACAGTGTTCAGTGATTATCTGAATAACTGGTACAAGGAGCTAAAACATTCCATGTGGGAGTTGGGGGTCAAATATTATTCCAATGCCAAGCTCTTAAATAGCAGTACAATGAAAGCTTTGTGATTCAGCATTCATGGGGAATGGCAGCTGCCAGTTAATTGAATGTGCTGGACACTCAAGCAAAGGGTTAGGCAGCTTGAGGCATGCTGAGCTCGAAAGGAGGTGCCTACTAATGACATCATCCAGCAGTACCAGAGGCAGGCTGGGGGAGGGGGAGAAGGAAAGTCCTGCTGATGATGTCAGCTGGCAGTGCAGCAATGTCGGTTAACAAAGTTTTCCGGTTAACAAAGTTTTCCAGTTAACAAAGTGCCAGATAACAAAGCTTTCACTAATACGTTTATAAAAATAGTGACATCATGGTAGAACCACAGCTTATGTGAATTCCTCAACTGTACAGACCAACTGGGAATTTAGTGTTGTTCATATTGCACAGGTACCCAAGGAAAGCTTAAAAAAAGATCAGTTCTGAAGGTTAGTGTCTGTGATGTGTTTGTGTAATTCAGTACCTTTCCGATGAAACTGGAGGGATCCTAGCAGGCATATGGACTTGAGCATCTCTGTTGTGTACATTTCTAAGCAACACTGCAACTGAATGTATAGTCTACAGATTTCAGGATGAATCTCTCCATCTTCTGGGCTGCAACAAAAAAGAAGAAAACTGTACTTAAAATAGACTTGTTTAATACATTCTTCAGCTGTCTGGAAAATCTAGGGGAAAATGGTTGTTTCTAGAAAAAATTATTTAAAATAATTACATGATTTCCACATTATTTTTTTCAATTTGTTTTTCTCTGTGTTTAAAATGTTAGTTATCTGATTAGGCACCATTGTAACGTGGAGCGGTCTGGAGCTTATAGGTCTTTTGTAAAAGGTGCTTTTGAGCAGCATCTTCATCATAATAATTGTAGAAACAATGACTAGGACTACAAAAGTCCCCTCACTAATTTTCAAACTGAGTGCATCCTCTAATTTACTCTTTACAACAGAAATAAAATAATTGTGCCACATACTGAGATCTATTTTCAAACCTGGGTGCCATATTGGACATCCAAATCCCACATTTATAAGGTCACAACAGTACGTAAGCAGAAAAACTTTTTTTTTTAACGAGCTCAAATGTTCATGTGATGACTCTCCCAAAGACAAGATTTTCTCAGCCAAGTTTGAGAGGTGGGGTCACAATCACCTTTGCCACCAGTGTTTTTAAGTAAACAGTGGTTGTTCAAGTCAAGGATTTAGGATTTTAGCAAAAGAAAGACAAATAAAATAGAAAATTGGATTGTAAAACAGATAAACACTTACTTTACTGAATAAATGGTGAGACTAAAGGCACTTCTGAAAATCAGTAATACGGGGCTGGCTCCATTTCATAGCATGTCTCTAGATTTCTAGAGCAGGGATATTATAAATCAAGTTTTAACAACAGAAAAATGTGCCAGCATTGTTTAAAGATGTGTAATTTCCTGTAGCTAAATGGATAATTCTACAGAGCCTCTTATGCTGAAATAAAATTAAATGTGTGGGGTTTCTCAAGGGAACTGAAGCAACTAACTTGATAAATGATTTGCAACTCTGCTACTTCTGCTGCTAAGCTCAAATCATGTCTTAACATCAATCAAGATTGAAGTGTTTTGAGACCTACAGCGAACAATGCTCATTTAACCCAGTCAAATGGGTACTCTATGGCAAGAACCTAAGCAGTCATTGATGCTTATCTAATTGTGAGCTGAATGTTTTTACTGTGAACAGAGAAGCTCACAATTTCTAAGCAAAATCCCAGCAGTTTGTCCTGATTTGATACCAACAAGTACAGTTCAAATTAACATTGATTTCTAGATTAGAAGGCCAAAAGGAACCATTTTGATCATCTGACCTTCTGTATAAGCCATAAGACTTCGAATTAATTACTGTTTGACCTAGAGCGTGGCTTTTAGAATGACATCTATTCTTGATTTAATAATTGCCAATGACAGAAAATCTATTACCCCCTAATCAAGTTGTTACAATGGTTAATTATTCTCATTGTTAAACTGCTACTTCCAGCCTGAATCTGCCTAGCTTCAACTTCCAGACACCGGATCCTTTGTACACTACAATGAAGAGCCCACTATCCAAGTTGTGTTCTTCAAAGAGGTACTTGTAGATTGTAACCAAGTCACTCATTCACCTTCTCTTTGTTAACCTAAATAGATTCGCTCAGAGTTCAGTCACCAAGGTAAGTTTCCCAAGCCTTTAATCATTCTTATAGCTCTTCTCTGAACTCTCTCCAATTTATTAACATATTTCCTGGGGAAAAGGATGAGGGGAGAAATAACCTTTCTCAGAGTTTTTGTGGGATTTGAACCTTGAAATCATTTAGCATTACAAATAATAGCATTCTCCCAGGCCAGTGTACATGCATGTTATACTTTTTAAGTGAACTCTCTATTTGGAATGTGAGATTTCCTGTCAGTTCTAACAATTTAAAGGCCAAATTCTATCTTCAATCCATGTGCATTTTTCCCCATTGACTTCAATGATATCAAAAGGACTCATGCACACATGCACTCTGAGCCTAAGAAAACAAAGAGGGTCAGATTGTGATTGGTCCTCCTACATGTATGCATTGGAAGAGTGTCTCAAAGTGTCTCAAGGGAATACCCTGTGCAAGGCCCACAAAACCCGAGTTCTTGTACTTGGCACAGGGAATGCTCTCTCCATGGTCCCCAAGGCTTCATTTCACATCAAATGGCATCAGAAATGAAGTAGGCAAGGGGCCCATCTGAGTATGAGCTCAAGGAGCAGGTGCATGAGGGAGAGAAAGCTTCAGCATCCTGAAGGATGGGGCACTTCCAAAGCACATCAGAACATTCAAAGGACTCTAATAAAGTTTGTACAGAACTCTGAAATGTAAAGCATCATGTTACTGTTGAGTATTATAATCAATACATTTCAAACAGGGTGGGCTACACCCTTTGCTATGAGCAAGACCCATGCATTGCAGTTAAGAAGCAGGGATAGAGGAAAAGAAGGCTCAATGCCATTGTTGTGGTCCCCCCCTTCCAGTTCTGGGAAAATATGTGGGAATCTTTCTACATCTTTCTACTCCCTTTTATAACTTAGAACATCTCTGAGGTTGCTCTAAGTTATATGTAGTTTCCCATACCACCAAAGGGCTGTTTTGGCAGCAAGGGATCACCAGGCTGTAATGCAGAGACAGCCCATGAAAGCCTCCTGCACTAGAAGCTGAGAGAGAGGGTGGTGAAGATCATTATGCTGGCAGTATTCCTGGGAATAACCCTCACACTGTTGGTCAGATTGCTTGACGTCCTCTTCCCACGTGCTGTGATCTGGTGCTCACTCACGAATGGGCTCACAATGCTGGCCACACAAGAGAAGTCCTTCTTCTATTCTCAGGCCTTTTTGAGCTTACTGAGAGAACAGTAGAGGAATAAATTCGGGCCAGAGCATTCAGAATGGGAAATTGCAGGAGGCCTCCTGGAGGCTAATAGAGATGACTTTCCACAACACTGCATCTACACTACCATAAATTTGACCATGCAAGGTCGGGAATTGCATTATTACTTATGAAAAGCAGGAGTACTTCAATCGACTTCTGTAGTCCTTAAGGTTGATGCAATAATTTTCGTAGTGTGGATGCATCACTTAAAAAATAGAACATATGGGGCTAAAGTCAATGTAAAGTCCTAGTGTACACTAGGCCTAAATGAGACCAGCATTGGCTCTAACGTTGTAGCTGCTCTGAATGTCAAACTCTCAGTGACTTAGTTCTGTGCAAGGTGCTGTTATAGGAGTGGACTTAAAGCTACAATGGGGACTAAATACAGTCTAAGAGCAGCGTTTGAGTCTTACAAGCTTTACTGAAGAAAACAGTCTAGGTAGGTTGAATGGAAAGGACCTTCTTGGTCATCTAATCTAATTTACATAATTCTGAAATGTGGCACAGCAGTGTTTCTGAAATTGCAATATTTTTTATGCTTGTACGTTGGCTCATTGTCACAGTTATTTTTCTCCTTTGATAAATATGTTAGGCATCAGCCGGTATTTGTTTAGATTTTCCACAGGCTTTTACTACGCTAATTTGTCCCATCTTTTGGTTTGCTCACATTCTCTGCCATGCCATCTATCTTCTCATGTGTAAAATTGCATGGCATGTTGACAATGCAACACTAGGAGGGACTGTGCCTGGCCTTTGCATAAACGTGCAAAGATATGATGGGGAACAATTTTTATAGTGGGGATGCTTCTGATAGGAAACATATATTTAGTGTTTGATATTACTACTTCAAGATAGCACCACTGTATAGGAATGAGGCACTAGAAGATTTTCCTCACTTCACCTTCCACAATTGCAATCCCTGTATTTTCCTGATTGGACACGTATTGCTTCCTGTTAAGATCAATGGCTTTTCAAATGACAAAAACATGAACTGGCAAGAGTACTAGAGTAAACACTTTTGACTGATTGTTTTCATTGCAGCATTTTAGATAAAATAGATTATTATCATACATTTCTTTTGTCTGTTTTATTCCAAGTATTAGAAAGTATAAATGAGTAAGAGGAGAATTGTGCCTAAAATTTTTGGGGTCATAGTTGCTATGGAAACTATATTTACAATAATCAATGTCTCTCTTTTTATGTCTGTCATTTAAACAAAGGTGAGTAACTGGAGATTGGATGAGAAAATGATACATTTCTCATATAGTGTTTGGCCTCTGAGAAGGGGAGATATTGAACCACCCTTAAAACTGATCTTATTTATAATTGTCATGATGGTAGAAGTTAAAAAGTATGCATATTACAATATAAATTTTTCACAAGAAGGGACACTCTTAATCTAATTAAAGTACTACATTAAAATCCACAAGCTACAAAAGAAATGAGAAAAAGCAATTACAGACATTTTAGCTGATTCTGTTTACTCTTATAAATTCTTAAGTGTCTGAGTAATGCAAAAAAATTTTATTTAGAAAAGAGTCACTGTATATATTAAAATGATTGAATTGTGCTTTCTGACCCAAACTTATCCTTTGAATACTATTTATCATGTATAGGTAGACCAAAGGCTAAATTTTGCTCTCATTTATATCAATACAAATCCAGAGTGGGAGACACTGATTATTGTAAGTACGTATAGTTACTTGTATAGTATTGTAAGCATGGTTTCCATAACAACTATGACCCCAAAAATTTTAGGTACAATACTACTCTTACTCATTTACACTTTCTAACATTTGGAATGAAACAGACAGAAGAACTGGATGGTAATCATCTATTTTATCTAAAATTTCTGCAATGAAAATGATCATCTGTCAAAAGTGTTTATTGTAGTACTCTTGCCATTTCATGATTTTGTTCAGTTTCGAAAGAAGTGACATTGAAGAACACAATTTGGCCCCGTTTCTACAGTAACATCTAATTATTTCCACACTATGACCCCTGTTAACTTAGTCTCATGCTGACCTGTTGCTCAATTACTGTAATGCTCTATTATATACTGTCTTTGAACGGATTCCAAGTGTTTTCAGACCCAATATGCTCTCAAATGTATGTATGTAGCTCCCATTTACTTCAATGGAAGTCACAGACCAGGAGGGCTGAATTTGACCCTCAGATTCCAACTATTAAAA
This sequence comes from Pelodiscus sinensis, assembly GCF_052426305.1. Lineage (NCBI taxonomy): Eukaryota > Metazoa > Chordata > Testudines > Trionychidae > Pelodiscus > Pelodiscus sinensis. Next base: position 92,158,130 of record NC_143057.1, read on the forward strand.
AATGTCCTTTACTATCCCTGGGTGGTTTCACTGTAACCCAGTTTCCTGGATCATCCTTTGTACGGTTCTTAAAAACCCTCTTCAATGTAGTCAGCTCAGTTTGGTTTTGTTCCACAATCTTCTTTGGCCTTGCCGTGAGGTCAGCTGACACAGCCTTTGATTATTCCCCTTAAACTCACTATAAAAATGTGTGATATAAGAGACAATAGGTACCTAATGTAATGTATACACAATGATCGTTTAGGAGCTATTTTACAACTAAGGAAGGATTGGTGTAAAATTCATTTTACAATTGTATCAGTGAATAAGTACATAGTAAACTGGTCTTTGTTTAAAAGGTAGCAATGGCTTTTATTTATGTAAACTATTCCCTCATAAATAGTACTTTTCAGCTTCCTGTTCAGCTATTTTTTCCCTTTAAATGCATTTTAATATCCCAAAAGAGCTTTTATAATTCAATGAATATACTATCAGAAAGCTTGTTGTTGGTAGAGTTATACAGCAAAAGAAAGCCATCCTTCTTAGCATCCTTCAGCTCTAGGAATCTCTTCCCCAATGAGACAAAGAAAAAACAGCTCCTCTTCTCTCCTTGCTGTGAGCTACTGTAACACAACTGAGAGCCAGGAATAATTAATTCCTCTCCCCATAGGCAGTGGCAAATTCTTTACACAGCCAAAGCAGATAAGGAGAGGGCATAAATAACCTCATAGGAACACAGAACTTAAGAACATATCTGATAGGTGATCACTACTTTAATCCAAGGGACTAGTGCTGCAGACTGTACAGGGGACGGGAGGAAATAATTTGTGGAACTCTCTTGGACTGATAAGCCTTCTTGAATGTGTCCTGAAAAATCAACAGACTATGCTCTATCTGTTCTGCAGGCTTTTGAGAAGGGATGAGCCGAGGGGTAACCATGCTAGAGCAGATTTGTTTCAGGACCCATAAATACAGCCATGGTAAAGGCAAGTCCTTGAAGTGAGGGATTGCCAATCAATGAATTGAATGCTCGAGCAGTTGGTAATGGTTAGTCCCAACAGAATTAAATTCACCAAGAGGCTCAGCACAAGGCATGTGCAGAACTTAATAGGGATGTAAGCGACTACTCGACTGTCCTATAAGAAAATGCTTATTGGATAGTTGAGTAGCGACTCTATGAGAGGCAGCAAGGGGTGGGGGGGACAAGAGCTGGTGCTGGGAGGAGCCGGCTTAAAATCCAGTTTCCCTCAACACTATCTCTGGGCTGGCACCTGCCCTCCTCCTTCTATCAGAGGCAGCGGGGGAGAGGGGAGACAAAAGAGGGGGAAATGCTGCTGCGAAGCAGTCCCTTTTCACAGAGATCTCAGCGGGGAGCTGCTCCCCCCCACCGCAGACAGGGGCTGTTGCCGCCAAGCAACCCGTTTGTGGTGGCTGGGGCTGGCTGCCATGAACAGGGGCTCCAGCGTGAGCTGAGACTAAGCAGTCCTGGCTTGTGCTGATCGCTTTGCCTCTGCATATTAAATATAGTAAGAACCGAGAGGCTTTTATTACATTAAAAATGCTGTGTCACAGTGCAGGTGGCTCTGGAGCCGGCACGAGCCAGGACTGCTCAGGCCCAGCTTGAGTAGGCTCATGGAGCTACCCCCTCACTGCGGCTCTGCAGAGTAGCGCTTATCGATTAATTGTATGGTCGATTACAAATTGCATTGACTATATGATTAGCCAGATAATCGCATTTTGACATCCTTACAACTTAATACCTGTTTGAACTTATTTAGGAGATTTAGATTTGGTTTAAGTGATATACAGGCCTTGTGCTTGCCCTCTGCACAGGGGTTAGCTTTGTCTGAGCCTTGTTTTCATGAGGAAATTTAATTCCCTTAAGGTGCTTTGAAAATCCACTCTTTTACTTCTCTCTATTCAGAAAATTGACCATATATTTCTACCCTTTGTTTCCTATCTTTTAACCAGTTAGTGATCTATGAGAGCAACTTTCCTCTTATCCCACCTAATTTGTACTGAATTTCAATTGGAGTTGAGAACCTATCTTTCTGAGATTTCTTTCGAACATCCTAGCCTTCATTGTGTTGAAGTCTTATTATAACAATTGAGTTAGCGGCCATGATGGTGACTGGGCTGAGCATGACTTGTTTTTTCACTATACTGACTAAGCAGCATTCTTTCCAAATGTAATTTTTAAAAGATTATGTTTAAATGCAATTAAAATGTTTTAAGCGGCTCATCCCCAAGGTGAATCGGTGGGAAAGTTTAGAACTGATACTGATTTAGTTATCTCTGATATCATCAGATTAAAAAAATTAAAACATCAAATTTCTGGGTAGTGTTGTACATGTGTCTAAAAATACATGGAAGGACCTACATGCATCTATTTATATAATATGTCGAGTGAAATACCACTCACGACACAAAGAAAAAAATGAATGGAGTTTTGCTGTATCTGGGCTAACAGTGGATTCTACTATACTGAGCACAATAACCAATAGAGCAATATGACAGAATCTGAGGGTGATGCAAAGTACTGTTTAAAGCATAGTTTTCAAACTGTGGTCTGTGTAACATTGGTTGTCCTCAGAACTCTTGCTGGTGACCCTTGGAACTGGTCACATAACTCTACATTTCCTCATTTCCCTTTGCTAAATCACTTTAAAAGTTAGCAAAAAATGTATTAATTACTTTCATAATTTCCCCTGAACACTGCTGCTGTACTTGTCACAGGGCTGTTATATAGTTATGAGCAGGAGGAGAAGTGGTCCGTAAATTAGCACACACTATGCAGAGTTTGAGAACCTCTAGATGTGAGGGTATGTCTAACACTTCAGAGTTTTTGCACAAAAATGGCTGTTTTTGCACAAAAACTTGCGGAGAGTCCATGCTACAAACGCGTTCTTGTGCAAAAAAAAGTACAGTAAATTGTAAGAATACAGGGCTTTTTGCACAAGAGTTATTCCTCTTTCTACAAGGAATAAGCCTTTTTGTGCAAGAGCTTTCTTGTGCAAGAGAATGTCCACACTGTCATGGACACTCTTGTGGAAAAGCACATCTCTTGCGCAAAAAGTCTGGGTATGTCTACACAGCAAAGTTATTTTGAAATAACAGCCGTTATTTCGAAATAACTTTCCTAGAGTCTACACAAGCCAACTCCTATTGCAAAATTAATTCGAAATAGCGGAGGGCTTATTTTGAAATTGGTAAACCTCATTCCATGAGGAATAGCACCAATTTTGAAACTGCTATTTCAAAATAAGTGCTGTGTAGACGCTTATTTTCTGACCTGATGCCCTGCTGGAAGAGGTGCCGGCTGGCCTTAAATGCGATTCAGCATCCAATCAGTGTGGACGCGCTATTTCGAAATAGCAAAAAGCTATTTCAAAATGCATTTTGTGTGTAGACATGCTATTTCGAAATAAGATATTTCTAAATAACTATTTCGAAATCAGATATTTCGAAATAACACTGTAGTGTAGACATACCCTTCTTGTGCAAGAGCCTGCAGTGTAGATGTAGCTGGTGAGTGCTAAAATGTGGTTGCAAAAGAGAAAAAAAAATCTGACATGCTATATTTCATGATTCTTGTATTCTAAAATTTGAATTCTTTGGAAAACAGTTATGCTTCAGTTAAGGGAACAACTAGGGGGCATGCAGGCCTTGCTGCACTTGAGGGCCCATGGCCATAGGAGGCCTCAAATTCAGAGGTGAAAATAAGCAGATGTGCCCTGGTGTGGCGTTCTGATAAGAAGAAGCCGACAGGCTGGGGCGTTCGGCTCCAGCTGCTTCCAGCCAGGCTCCTGGGGCTCTCCTGAAGGCTGCCTTGCTAAGGAGCAGGCAGCCAGGCCAAAAAAAGAGGCTGGCTGGGTGTGTGCAACCCTGTCCCCCCCAAAATCCGGGGCTGCCCAACTCCCAGACCTTCCCTCCTTGCCCTTGAAGGAGGGGGCAGCAGCTGCAAAACCCTGAACTTTGCTGTTCTTTCCTGGAGTACCAGAAAAAGAGAGGAAAGTACACAGCTTGAGTACCTTCTTCTTGCTCCCGGCTGCTGTCAGGGGAAGAGGAAGAGCAGCAACTACCTGGTGTGTGCGGCTGCAGTCCCCCTCCTCCCATCCCCCGTCCTCCCAAAATGGTGCCCTAGCCCTCCTCCCGCACACTCACCCCTACACTCAGCCCCTGCCTTAATTCCTGCATCCCTTGTCCTAAGCCCTCCCATCCCCAACTGCCTGTCCTTATTCCTCAACCCCCAATCTCCACAACCCTGAAACACCCCCCACACCCTGAGCTCCCCAGCCTGACCCTCCCACCCCCAAATGATGTGCAGTCTACAATGGACCAAGTGTGTTTAATGAACCTGGCAATCACTTCAATTGAGAATAAGCTTGCACAAACCACCCTTTTTGCAGAAGTCTTAGACATGTGGGCTGGCAAGACATGTTAACTGTATGTATTCTAATGATGCTGTTTATGTATAATGTATGTATCAACAAATCCCCATGTTGAAAAATAAGGTTATTTTATGTGATATTAAGCAATGCAGGTGATTGCTCTCAAGTCTAAATTATGGGACATTTGATTTTATTAGTAACTTGGGAAGTGTTGGTTTTTGACTTGTATAATGTCAGTTTTTGTTCTTTAAATGAAATACTAGGTGCAATTAAAATAACGTAAACTTATTTAATTGTCCTTTAATACACTGAAAAGATGGGGTAAAATAATTAATATTAGTTAAGCAATAATGCTCAAGAGATGAGCCGTGAAGGGGGGGGGGGGCAAAGTTGTATCTTGCATGTCCCCCCAGAATAGCTAGTTGCACTCCTAACTTCTGTCCATATGGCGATCACTCTGTTTTTCTGTGTATTTAATTTCTCAAATTAATACTTTGTTAGCAGACAAATTTAGTGTGTTTTTGATATTGCCTGATATGAACAATTTCACAGTGAGGTTAAACATTTTTTAGTCTGTGCCACATAAAACATATTTAATCAATGTTTTAGCCATGTAATACCAGTAGTTCAAATTCTGTATTTTTTTAGAAATTTTTTAGAATAATTTTTTGAATAATTATGATTTTAAAAGTAATCTGCAACAGTGTATATTTTCATACCATGGGCACCGAGTACCTAGTAATTTTCTTTCCTTAGAGCTTCTTTAAAAAAGTCAAGTATACACCTGCTAACATTAGTTGAACAAAATAGATTTATGAAGCACTGATAATATGTAGAATATGCCTCTGTAAATAACTGACTATTAAGACATTTAATATAATGCCCATAGAGGGAGCTCTTATACCATTATCTTTTCTATATTGTAGAAACCTGTCTGCTGGTTTATCATGCAGGTAATCTATTTAAGATTGTGAAGAATATGCAGAAATCAATTACCCCACCTTGGAAATGGGGAAAAAATATACTAGATATAAAAATGGCTATTGCTTTTAGCTCAAAACATAGTTTTTAAGTTGTAAATATTTTACAATAATTTATGGATAATTTTATTATGTTCCCCCTAACAAATCTTTAGGATGATTATTCAAATTGGAAAACAATGTACAAGCTATTCCAAAATTGATCCTGGTGTCAATCAAGAGCAGCTCCACTGAAAATGTAAATGTCATCAGTGTAGTTCTGGTTAAAGTGAAAGGAGAATCAGGTCTAATTTTCTTATTTCAGCCAGAAACCTGTAACCATAGATCAGCTATGGAGAGTGCCATCCTAGGCTATATTAGCTATGTTTAAAAGTACATAACATTGTATTATAAAGATAAGAAACAATATGGCTGTGTCTACACTGGCATGAATTTCCGGAAATGCTTAAAACAGAATAGTTTTCGTTATAAGTATTTCCGGAAAAAGAGCATCTACAGTGGCAGGCTGCTTTTCCGGAAAAGCCCTTTTTCCGGAAACGCATCTGTGGCCAATGTAGACGCGCTTTTCCGGAAAAGAGCCCCGATCATCATTTTCGCGATTGGGGCTTTTTTCCGGAAAAGACTACTGGGCTGTCTACACTGGCCCTTTTCCGGAACAGTGTTCCGGAATAAGGACTTATGCCCGAGCGGGAGCAGCGTAGCTTTTCTTATGCCCGAGCGGGAGCAGCGTAGCGGCTGATTTTGTACAGTAGAGCGTTGTTGCTTTTCCGGAAATTCAAGGGCCAGTGTAGACAGCTCCCAGCTTATTCCGGAAAAGCGGCTGATTTTCCGGAATAAGTGGCCCAGTGTAGACACAGCCTATATGTTTTAAGATGTTCAATAACAAGGAAAATAAACTAAAATACTGGTAATGCTAATAAAAATGATAGCGGGCCAAATTCTCTCCTGAGTTACATGTGTACAACTCCCATAAAAGTGAATGAAGAGTTACACATATGTATTGCAATCCTAATATAGCCTACTGTTAGATATTTACATGTACAGATTGAGACTGTCAAAGGAGTCTAGAGGTTTATACATTAGTAGAATTGGGTGCACGAAAATTAATCTACTTTGAAATCCTGACCATATTCCACAGGTGTGTAAGGTAAGTGTGCAATTATACTTACAGACTGTAGTTTAAAAAGCAGGAGTGAACTGAAGCAGTATAAACAAAGGAAATTGGGTTTTCTGAATTATTAGTAAATTGTAAATTGGCTTGACAGACTAAGGAAAAAATCACCTTGCACTGTATTTTACTCTGTAGCTCACATTCTATAGCAAGGTCTGGGACCTGTAAAATAAAATGCCATAGGAATGACTTCGATGCAGACATGAGTTCAGAATTTATGACCTTTCCCAGAGTCTGAGAAATGACAGGCTTATAACACAGGAAATTTGTTTATTCCCGGTAGATGATAAAGGCCTGATTTTTCTCTCACTTATATCACTATGGGTATGTCTCCACTGCAGAGTTTTTCTGGAAAAACTACGCTTATGGTCCACACTGCTATTGCATTCTTTTAACAGAAAGTCGAAAGAATGGAGGGGTTTTTTGACAGCGGTAAACCTCTTTCTACGAGGAAGAAGCCTTTCTCCAAAAGAGCTTTTTCGGAAAAAGGCATGTGTGGACGTGAAAGAGAGTACTTTTTTGAAAGAAGAGGACTGCAGGAAAAAGCACATATGCCTTGGTGGCCACTCCGTCCACAGTAATCCAAATGAAATGTGAGATAGCATCTTTCAAGAAAGCAGATTGCTTTTTCCTTGCGCTTTTGCTGAGTAGATGCTCTCTTTCAAAAAGTTCTTCTGGAAGATCTCTTCTGGAAAAGCTTCTTCTGAAAGAAGCTTGCAGTCTAGACGTAGCCTATGACACCTGTAAAAGCTGTAGAAACCATTTTCATATTTAGCTAAAAGCCATCTTGTATATCAAAAACCATTTCAGCTTTTCTCTCAAGCACGTAAACCAAAGTAAACTTTCTGTCACCCCGTGAGAAGAGGCCTACAGGATGGGCTATTGGTATGTGTTAATTGGGCTGGTTGGAACAGAAGATGTACTCCCTCGCACCTATCCGCCATCTTGTTAATAAGGCTTTGTTTTTCCAAATTTAATTAAAAATTTCTGTAATTAAATGCCCTAACGTCAAACTGTTTGGTTAAGGGTATAAAAATACTAAAATTAATTGTATTAGTAGCCTTACTGGGTCTAGCTCTGCTGTAACCACGTTTGGCTCATGCTGTGCTTTATTAATTAATAAAGCTGCTTGTTAGCTGCCTAAACACAAAGGAGCGTGTTTTTGCTTCAACAATTTGGAGGTTCCACCGAGATTCCTAACGCGCCACTTGCCCGTATGAACGGACCGGCACTCCACTTCCAAACCTCTCAGAGCGCTCAAGAGAAGGTAAAGAGGATACCTGTTACGAAATCTCCTGGTTGAAGGCTTGGGATTTGGAGTGACGGCCGGCCATCGGGGTAAGGGGAGCTACGGAATTCAATTTTGTGGAGCGGCTAACATTTTTGTCTGTCTGTGTCTGTCTTTGTCTATTAGGCCTGTCTTATGTGTCACAGTTCCAAAAGGGCACACCGGTGTCTCTAGTGAGGCAGCCATGCGCTGGACCCTCTGTGTTCGGACGCTAAAAGCTGGTGTGGTGCCATTACTCTCTCTCGGCACACGGAACTGTAGGGAAGCTTTGTTGTCTCTCTTTGTTATTTGTGGGCGTAGTACTGACCTCTGAGGCTAACCCCAGGCCATAGTGCCCCATTCCGCCAGGCTGTCTCCAGGCGCCAGGACGTGGTGTTCTGCCGGGCTGGGGCAGGTGCCGAAAACCCCTGCAAGGCAGGTGGACCTTAAGTCCAGTGCTTCGCAACAAAAAGGGGGGGGACCAGTGCGAGCAGGTAAATTCTTGATTCGGTGACTCGCAGAGCGAGCAGGCGGATCCTGATTCAGTGACTCGCAGAGCAAGCAGGCGAATCCTGTTTCGGTGACTTGCAGAGCAAGCAGGCAAATTCTGATTCGGTGACTCGCAGAGCGAGCAGGCGGATCCTAATTCGGTGACTCGCAGAGCGAGCAGGCGGATTCTGATTCGGTAACTTGCAGAATATGGTGTAAGCAGGCGGACTTTGGTTCGGTGTCTTACAAAATTAAGCGCGCGCAGGAAATGGGGGTAGGTCAGTCTACAGGAATTCCAGTGCCTTTATGTTAAGTGTTTTCTGGTATAGGATCCTAATAAAGTCTGATATTAAGTGCCGGGTGTCTTAGGGCAGCGTCACTTAATAGAAACCCATGGAAACTAGACAATAAATAAAGATGCAGCTAAATGTGAAAACTATAGGAAAAATGTAAAAAAGGAAAAAAAAATGTGTGTAAAAAATAAGTATAAATGTAATAAGTAAAAAATAAATGCCGTTGCATAGGTCTAAAACTTGAGCTGATCCCAGCTGCACCAAGGCTCTCCCACGAGGGAGCTCTAAACGCAAGGGGGGGGGGGGGGTCAGCTAAACCTCGAGACTCAGCGGATATGTGAGGGAGTAACGACTCCCCTTATTTCATAAGCTGCTAAGGTCTAACACTCTAAACCCGGCAGACTCTTTCTTTGGAGTGTGTAAAGTTAGTTTAAGTGGGGGTTAGTCTAAACACCCCCCACTCTGCCAAAAGGCACCCCTGTGTACTACATGTACGTGCATAATAGTCCAAGGACCTGTAAGCATTTAACAAATTGAAAAAAAGAAAAAATTAAAGCTATAAAAAATAAAAGTAAAGCTCAAAAAAGCAAAAATCCACCCTGCAGTAAAATAGGTAACTTAAAAGTTGCTGCAGCACCTCTGTGCCAAAATAATACATAAAAAGTAAAAAAAAAAAAAAAAAATAAAATTCTCAGTTGGCACACCCATATCAACCAAGCTTGGGGGGAAAATCTGGCACAACATCACCCCTCTATCCCTCTTTATAACGCATACACAGGTAGAGAGGAAACATAAAAAATAACTAAAAAGAATTAGCTCTTCCCTTTGAAAACACGGGCTCCTGTAACAAACTTGCCCGATCCAAAGCAAAACATAAAGTTTAAAATAAGTTTAACAGTTTAAAAAAAGTGTTCCTCCAAATCCTAAGGGGGAGGGAAAAAAAAAAACAAACAAACCTGCTTTAAGAAATAACTCGTTTCTTGCAGCCTCTTCTAATCATCTTAGCAATAAAACAGTCAAGTTAAACATTTGGCTACAAATACTTTGTTAAAATCTATTAAAAAAAAAATAAAAAATTCTACTAAAACTTAATTGGTTAACCGCATAAAAAAATAAAATCTATACATTGTAAATTTGTAAAACCTGCACCCTAAAAGTTAAATGTGTCTTCCAAGGAACCTAATTATTGTTTAAAAAAATCCAAGCCCAAAAACTTCACAGTGTTTCTGTTCAAGGCTAAGCTAATAGCACCTTTGGCTTGCTTTCAAATCCAAGGTTGTGTGTGTCTGCAAACTGCCTGTCTGTTCTGGAAGGGGGGGGAGCACTGTCCCCCATAAGTAAGTCTGTAACATTGCATGTGATTCTTTTCAGAAAAAAAAAAACCTTTTGCTTGCTAAAATAGTAACTAGCAAGCACCTTGTTCTAAAAGTTTCTGTAGCAGTAAATAAAATAAGCCTGGTCTGCAGTACAAAAAAAAAACTAAGGCATGCCACTGATAAGGAAAGCTAGCAGCTCAAAGGTAATTCAAAAAAGTAAAAGGTCACAAGTACCAATAAAGCTCTCTTGTTCTCAAAAAGTTACAGCTCACTCACCCATAAAAGTGGTAAGGAACTAGATGTAACTAGTTCCCCTAGCAGATCTTAGGCAGTATTTTAAGTTATAATAGGCCACCCCAACGGGGGTAAAAATGTTTTCTTTGTCTTTCAAATCATCAGAAAGCGCTAATATCATCTAAAAATTAACTAAAAAAAAAAAAAACATGGTTCTGTGTCATAACATAATAAGTTTGTGTTCTGTGTTCTGTCCAGATTTGTCTTGTGTATGTCTTAATTATAATATATGTATTTCAAATGTTGTGTGTACAATATTGTTGTTTTAATAAAAAAATAATTTAAGTCCCTTAAATAATCTTAACATTGTGCTTTATATAAATAGTTCTTGCCTTTATAATTTTAGTAAAGTTTTAGTAGCAGGCTATGCAGTTTGTACTGTCTAAAATGTAGTAAAATCTGCTCCTCTACCTGCTGTTTTTCCCTTCTGTCCTACCATCGCCAGCTCCTACGCCGTCTCTTTCAAAACTGGCCCTCCTGCAAGACCAAGCCCCAAAATCAAAAAAGCAAAAGTGAAAACTAGCAGGGTGCACCTTGCGCCCAGACCACTTGTGGTGCAGCTCTAATGGCCACATTGTTGCCCCAGTGGTCTTGCTACCTCACCTTGCCCCCGTGCTCCCTAAATTGTCGCACGTTGGCAAAAGGGGGGATGGTAGCAATCCTAAAACAAAATTGGTTTGCTCCCAAATTCTCCCAAGCAGCCAAAAATTACTGTCTGGCTTGCCCTGTCTGCCAAGCCCACAATGTGGGTAAACCTGTAAAGACAGTTTCGGCAACCAAACCTCCGCCTTTAGAACCATTTCTAAATTTACAAATAAACTTTATTCAATTGCTTAAATGTCAATCTTTTAAATAATGTGCTGGTTATTGTTTGCTTGTTTTGGGAATGGGTAAAAGCTTATCCCTAAAGAAAACATAATAACATCACAGTAGCTAAAAAACTTCTAAATTATTACATCCCATCATGGGAAATACACCTTGTAATCTCCGGTAATAAAGGTACCCACTTTACTGGGCAAATTGTTCAAAAAAAACTAAAAAAGTACTACTCTCCCAAACAAGCACTGCACTGTGCACAACACCTAAAAAGCGCAAAAACAGTAAAAAAATAAAACAAAATTTTAAAAAACAAACTTGCTAAAATATGTAAAAACTCTGGCTTAACATAAATAGTAGCACTCCTAATTGCCCTAATAAGCATAAGAGCCACTCCTAATCAGAAAACTAAACTCAGTCCACATAAAATTGCATGTGGCCAACCTATAAAACTGTAAAGTAGCCCAAAAATTAACCTGGCTAATGCCACACTTGTTAAAGAAAGCATAGTCAAAAATTGTCAGAAACTTATAAGGTGTGTACAGTCTTATCATTTACAGGTTAAAAACGCCTTCCAGGAGGCCCCAACTGAGCTGTGCCTTAAACTACAACCAAGAAACTAGGTTTGCGTAAAAGTTCACCAGCGGAAGACTGCCCTGGAACCCAGGTGAAAGTGTCCCTACCAAATCCTTCTAACCACCCATACTGCTGTAAAGTGCAAAAAATTGCCCACCTGGATTCACGCATCCCACTGCAAACCCGTCCTGGCCCCTACAAAAGTCGGCCCCAATAAAAAGCACCGCAAACCTGGTACCGAAGACCCAGGTCCAAAAGCAAATAAAAATCACCACAAACCTGGTACCAAAAACCCAGGTCCAAAAGTAAACAAGAATCAGCACAGGCTTGGTACCGGCAATCCAGGCCCAAAAGCAAACAAGCCTAAAAAACCAAGGCTAAGGTACCAGCTGCGGCCCAAAAGAACCTGCCAGCAATAGGTAAAGCAAACTACAAAGTCCTAAAAAACAGCCAGCATAAGGCTGAACAAACAATTCATGTTAAGCTTATGCTTAATCTTGTTTTTAATATTTAGTAGTTATAACCTATATGGTTCAAATGTGTTTATGCTTTTAATAAACCAAGTTTCCCAAAAATTTAATTCTACAGGTTGCTGGATATGTGCTCACAGTCCAGTACATTCAGAAGGAGGCATCCCAATAATTCCAGTCCCACTAAACATCACTCAAATAAATAGCACACTGTTTAGTAAACTAAGCCAAATAATACTTAGCAAAATAAAAAGTTTACTAACCCAGAGTATATCCGCCTAGCCTTAACCCCAATTAAAAAGTACTGCTAAACATGTAACGGTTCAAAAGCCAGGGTGAGGAAAAGCCAAACCGAATGGCCCTAAACTATGTCCTAGCTAGTAAAAGCGGAGTTTGTGCCTTAGTAAAAAAAAAATGCTGTGGGTATATTTCTAACACCAGCAAAAAAGTAAAAAAAAATGCCTCAAAAATTAAAAAAACTGTAAAACGCCTAAGGCAGGGGGAACACTAAACCCTCTGAAATTGGTTAAAAGGCTGGTTTAAACATGTAAAAACTTAAATTTTGCAAAAAGTAGTTTTAGTATTAGCTATATTCTTTTGTGCTTATTGCTGTTTCTTGTTAATCAAATGCTGTATTTCTTGTATTCTAAAAAACACAAAATAAACCCTTACCAAAAGAAATGTAAAACTCATAATGTTAAAATAAAATAAGCAAAAAAAAAAACAAAAAATGTACATAAATACTTTAATAAAAAATAAAAGTATAAAATAGTTTCAAGGTTAGCCTTTAAAAGGCTAAAAGGGGGGAGTTGTAAAAGCTGTAAAAACCATTTTCATATTTAGCTAAAAGCCATCTTGTATATCAAAAACCATTTCAGCTTTTCTCTCAAGCACGTAAACCAAAGTAAACTTTCTGTCACCCCGTGAGAAGAGGCCTACAAAATGGGCTATTGGTATGTGTTAATTGGGCTAGTTGGAACAAAAAATGTACTCCCTCGCACCTATCCGCCATCTTGTTAATAAAGCTTTGTTTTTCCAAATTTAATTAAAAATTTCTGTAATTAAATGCCCTAACGTCAAACTGTTTAGTTAAGGGTATAAAAATACTAAAATTAATTGTATTAGTAGCCTTACTAGGTCTAGCTCTGCTGTAACCACGTTTGGCTCATGCTGTGCTTTATTAATTAATAAAGCTGCTTGTTAGCTGCCTAAACACAAAGAAGCGTGTTTTTGCTTCAACACACCGTTCTAGTTCCACTGGCTTCAGTGGCATTCGTTCTGATTTAAACTGATGTAAGAGAAGAATCGGGTCCATCAAGTGCAAAATTTCTACAACTTTCACTTAGAAAACCCAACTAGAACTATAACATGATAGACTATTCAGGCCTGATCTATACTAGACCAGGAAGGTCGGCTTAAGATACACAACTCCAGCTATGAAAAATGCGTGGCCGGAGTCACCTTACCTTAAGGCAAGCCTTGGTGGGATCCACACAGTGGGAGGCTGATGGGAGCAAACGTTCCGTCAGCTTCCCTTACTCCTCACTAGAAGATCGACCTCAGGAGCGTCAATCTTGTGCTAAGTATAGATGTGCCCTCATTGTGGTACTTCTTTCTTCACTAAACACAACTTCCACCGTACTTACTCTATGACTTCTTATCCTTTTTTATCTCCTTACCATGTTAGTCACACTTATTTAGATCCCCATATACATTAGTAGAATTGGGTGCAAGCAGACCTAAAGGAATTTAACATTTTAAAGATCTAACTTTGGCCATTTTACACATAATTTCAGAATTTGAGTAACCATCAGCTACTGCAGGAGAACCAAGAAGTACTTAATTCAGAACTTACATAGACTGTTAAGTGAAACAAGACCATTAAAAAAAGTGTTTTATTTTGAAATGTATTTATCTGAAATTTTCAAATCTAAGATATTGATACAAGAATCAGTGTTTTCCTAAATACATTGCTTCTTTCACAGCTTTACAGTTCTTTTAAAATTAAAACAAGGGGTATGGTGAGCTATTTTAAATATAAGTATAAAAGTAATCAAGCTGCAATGTTCTCATCTAAATGGATACTGAGAAAACATACTTGTTTGTTCTGTTCCCATCTGCTACAGTCATATTAGATTGGATGCTGACAAAGGGTATTCATTTCTAAAATACATGCCTTTTCCTAGAAATTGTTGTCATGTTTCCATATAGCATGTTTTTCATTCTATGCTAATGCAATATAATGAATCCTGATGAAACCTTATATGTGATACAACAGAACAGTGTTGCATCCTAGACAACAGCAAGATGGAGAACAGATTAAGCTCCTTCCGGTAGACAAATAACAGACTAAAAAGCAGGTGATAATTTAAAGGACTTGTGTTTACTGGGCTGGAAAACTTATTTTTTAAATCATATCTCTGTTTTTAAGGTGTTATGCTGGTAAACTGTCAGCTCAGCAGAGCTTACTAAATAAGAAAAATGTTCAGTTTCACTGGCATGGATGGGGGAAAAGCAGTCTTTTTAACCTCAGTTTTGAGAATTAAGACTTTCACGCTTGCTTCCTGAAATGAAATAGCAATCCTTGTTAGAATTTGGAGGAACACAGAATCAGTTCTCGGTAACATAAGAAAGACCATCCTGGATAAGAGTAATGGTCAATTTAGCTCCGTATCCTGTCTTCTAACAGTGACTGATGCCAGATGCTTCATAAGGAATTAACAAAACAGGGCAATTTATCAAGTGATCTGTCCTTCATTGTCCAATCCCAGCTTCTGACAGTCAGAGGTTTAGGCACACACAGAGCATGGTGCTGAGTATTTCCTTATGTTCTTATGGTTCTTGTGTTACATGAAGAGGTAAATAACACCTCCTTTTTCACATTCTCCACAACATTCATGATTTTATAGACCTCTCTCATGTTGCACTTCTTTTTTGTATTTTTTCCAGTTCTAATATATTTTTTGAGATGGGGTGACCAGAACTACACGCAGTATTTAAGGTGTGAGTGTACTCTAAGATTTGTAATCACTCACAATCAGCTTTAGACTTAACTATCTTGAATAATGTATCTCCTGCAAAATTTGTAACCTCACTGTTTACCCAGTTTTCAAGATAATTTATTATTATATTGAATAGTATAGAAATTTGGAGGACCCTACTCTTTTACCTCTCCCTATTCAAAAAATTAACCATTTATTTACACCCTTTGTTTCCTATTTTTTAACCAATTAGTGATCTATGAGAGCAACTTTCTCTTATCCTGACTGTTTACTTTGCAAAATAAATGGTGGTATGGGACCTTGTCCAAAGATTTTCTGAAAATCTAAGATCACTATCTTTAGTTTTTATCCATATGCTTATTGATACCTCCAAAGTATTCTACTAGATTGGTGAGGTATGATTTCCCTTTACAGAAGCTGTGTTGACTCTTCCCTAACATATCATATTCATAATATATCATGTTCATCTATGTGTTTGATAATTCTGTGCTTTACATAGTTTCAACCTATTTGCCTGATACTGAACTTAAAAAAGGCCTCTAGAGTTTTTAAAATCAGCATTACATTAGCCACCTTCCAGTCACCTGCTGATGATGTAAGTGATAGGTTATATATCCTAGTAAGTTTTGAAGTTCTGTATCTGAGTTCATTCAAAACTCTTGGGTGAATACCATTTAATTGTGGTGATTTATTACTATTTAATGTATAAATTTATTCCAAAAGTGTGTATCAAAACATCTATCTTGGACAGTTCCCCACCTAAAAAGAATGACTCAGGTGTGGGATTTTCCCTCATATCCATTGCAGTGAAGACCAATGCAAAGAATTCATATAGCTTCTCTGAAATAACCTTGCATTTCCTGAATGCTCCTTTACTAAATCTGGAGTTATTTTGTTGATGCCAATAGTGCAACTCAGGATTTACACTGTTGCAACCAAGCAAAATCTGGCCATATGGCATTTGCTTTTATTATAGAGATATTGTACCTATAATGACCAAGTTAGTAGAATTTTAGCTCTTCCAGTGTTAAACATTTCTAGGTAGCTACAAATTCACCTAACAGGTAAGATAATGGGTTTCCTTGATCCATTCCCACTGACTTCAGTAGAAGCTCACTTGTAAATCAAGAACATTATATGGTCTTAAAAATGAAGGTTGATTTTGAAGATGCCAGTCTTTTAAATTCAATTTTCTAGCTTTCCTCCTTCAGAACTATCTTCCAAGGAAAACCATTACAGTATCACTTACTTTATTCCAGCCATCTTAGTTTTCTGTAAAGGTTCTAAAATTCTTTAGGCAGCTCATTATATGAGATAGTTGCTGCAGAATGGTAGCCTTGCCTTTAAAATAGGTTTTTTTAAACTCTTGCTGTGGTCTGTACAGACTAAGATTTCAATAATTATTTCACACCTGCGACCTTTATTACTGAGGTAGAAAGTCAGTATTAACTAGTGTAAAGTTGCATAAGCATTAATCCTTTTCACCTCTCTTTGCTGGGCATTTTCAGGTGCCATTCAGATAACTTTCTGAAGTTCTGAAAATTTCTGTCGGGAATTTTCTAAGCTTTTTTCCCCAAAGTTGAAATTTATTGACTGAGTTCACTCATTCACTGTGCATTTTGTTAAGGTAAAAGTTGCAGAGCTTCTGGACTATCAAGATGGGATGCTCTCCTATACAGGGAAATTGACCATAATAGTTCCCTTTGTGGACCCTCCTATTCTAGAATGAGTGTGTCCATATGGGAATTATTAAAGAATACCACTAACTCTCAATTCATACCCTACCTTACGTCAGAGTAACTTCCCAAGTAGAATAGCCGTAAGTTGCATAGGGGAGGTTCCCTTCTGTAGACCTCAAAAAGGTGTACTGAGTAGCATCCAGCCAAATAGCATTATAGTGGAAGGTTGTTATACTTTTTCTAAAAGCAAATGAAATAAAATAAAAGGAAATTCAATTAAAAAAAACCCCAAAATGTATATTAAATAATTTAGAGCAATCCATGCAGACCTCTGTGCTAGCCCTGAATTAGCAGAGCACTATGCACTCCTCCCTGCTCTTGATACACACCCTACACCCCGGGTGGGATTTATTTGGTTGAGGCCACTGACTCTCAGAAAAATCAGTCAGGGGCCATGCACAAATGAGAAGCAAAAACAAAAAACTCACTGACTTGACTCCCAACAAATATGGGGCTCCAGCCCCACGGGAAAGGGCCTCTGAGGCTCAAACTTGCCTTCAGGCTGGAGTGCTGGCTCACCCCATTGTCGAGGGGAGCCCCAACTTTTGCTGTGGGCCGGATCCAAGTAAGCTTAGGGCCTATTTGGTTGGGTGTTACACATCACTCAGGTGGAATCTTTGGATATGTTTTCAGACCAGCAATTTTTCAATAACCTTGGTCAAGCCAAGAATCTGACACTCAGTCTTTAATGACACACTGTTAAACAATATGTAAGGACCGACCTTGGCACAAGCCTCTCATGTAGGAAAATCAGATGAGAGTTGGCTGGGGAAAGGAAGTAGTCAGACTGGATAGTGGCTGCAATGATTCTGAATCCTCCTCTGCAGCAATGTGCCCCAGCAGTAAAGGAAAGCTGCTCCTCCTAGCAGATAGCCTTGATGAAAGGAAGGTGATGGTTGAGAGGGTATATCCTGAAGGCCATTAAACAGGCTGGTCACATGAATAGGGATTACTCACATGAGTACAGGTCGCAGGCTCAGACCCAATACTCATGCTGGTTCACTGGGATAATTATCTATACCATGTCATTATAGTAACTCTTTTGTTCCTACATTTTTCCCTCTCTTGCCCCTTTCTCAATAAATCCTTTAAAACAGTAATTCCTAAATTGTAGTCTGTGGACTACTAATAATCCATAAAGCTCTAACATGCCTGTCTTGTTTCAAGCTGAGAAACCATATAGATGTGAAGGAAAGAGGAAAAGAAGAGAAACAGCAGGCAGTCTGATGCAAATACCATTGAAGTAAGTGGAAAAAACTGCACCAGTTTTTGGATCAGACCCACACTGCATTAAAAACAGCTAAAAATACATGAACATTTCCTATATATTAATTTCCCATGTAAGTAGAAGTTGTGATTGCATGATTCCAAATAGGAAGGGAAGTCTGTAAAACAGTATTTTTATTAGCAGGTGGGTCATACAGAGGAAAAGTTTGAGAACTCAGATATATAAAATGCTGCTTGCAATGTTTTGAGGATGAGCATTCTCATGTAACTTGTAAACTCTGGAATTTTCTCTTTTAAGTAAAAAATTCTGCCCGAGCAAGGTAGGTAAGGGTGTGTGTGTGTGTGTGTGTGTGTGTGCGCGCGCGCGTGTGGAGCTCTAAGACCTTAGTGCACACCTCCCCCACAGCTCACAGAGCTACGCTCCTACAGCTGCATTGGCGGCAGCAGTGGCCAAGAGCTCTGGGCCTCTTGAAAGCCCTTGAAAGCATCATATATCAGAAATCACTATTGGCAGCTAAGTTAAAAATCATAGATAAGAGCCTGTGAACAAACTTGAACATATGTCAGAAAGAAAAATATTAGTTACATGGAACCTTGAACAACATATACAGAGATTTAGACCCTTAAAACAAGATGTTGATAAAACAGATGTCCAGGCTAGGGATGTTAAGAGGCAGGTAATTGACTAATTGTGTAGTCGATGCAATTTGTATAGGCTACACGATTAGTTGATAAGGGGAGGCGTGAGCCAGAGCTACCCGTGCTGCAGCTCTGCAATTTAAATGTAGTAAGAGCTAGGCATTGCTTTGCGGTAGCATTCCCATATCTGCCCCCGCACACCCGCTGCTGCCTCTGATACAGAGACAGTGGAGGGGAAGGGGGAAAGCAAGTAGTAGAGTACTCAACACAACTACTCGCTTATATCCCTAGTCCAAGCAGCAATATTGTACGTGACACAGCTTTGAATTACATATGATCAATGTTTACAGATTGAGCTTCCGAAACTAAATTTAAAAGAAGATTGATTTTAATGACCAATTAATGAAAATCCTCATTTCTTGGAGCATAAATGTTTGAGATTTAGTTTATTGATTTGATTGTTTCATTATTTGTGGGAAATAATCTCATCTGAATTATGCTACATTGCATACTTGCAGCACCGTGATTTAGTTTCTTTTCATTTATCTAGATATAAGAAGTGTATGTACAGTTACCCCTTTTCATTCGATGTGGTGGTTTTTTTTTTCATTTTTATTCTTTGGTAGACTGCCAGGTATAAGTCACTCCAAATGTCTTTAAATTATATTTTAATAATTAAAAGTTATGTATTTTCTGCAGCAAGAGTTACTGGGCTAGTTTGAATCACAAGGCTCAACCCTGACTATTGGATTGAACATAGCTGTGTCACCTGCGTGTATTAGTAAGTCAAGAAGAGAGTGATTCTGACAGTACTCTGTAACTTTTAAAAGAATGGAATTTACTTCCCTTCTAGATGGCGCTTACTTGCCCTGGCTGGAGTGTAGGTGGACAGCACTCGGCTCCCTCCCTATCTATTTCCACCCACAGCCAATCCACCTGTTCATGTGGGAAATATCAGCGTATAGCCCCTTCTTTCTCCCTGAACCTGGACCAGCCATAGGGGGGCCCTACAGTAACTCTGCAGGGGATTGCTCCCCAGTAGTCCCCTGCACAGCAGCCTTAGGGCAAGTAACAATCTGGCCTCAGAAGAGGATAGCATGGATTTATACACTTAAAATCTTACAGTACCACCGACAAATGTGGTGGTCATGGTGGGCATTATAGGCAAGAGAGCAAGAATGAAGCTAAAGAAAAGGAGCAGGAAGAAGCATTTCTTTTTTTGGTATAAAGAGTGGATCATCAACCATATTTTTACTTCAGAAAATGTGTTCCTACTAACCTGTATCTGCTGCACATGTGGCCAAACTATAGCAAGACATTCCTTAAGCTCTTTCAGTCCTGCCTTGCTCTCCATTGGCACTGAGGATCTGCTTTTAATGAAACTACTGTAGCTCCTGTTCACTGTATTGCCTAGTGCTGCTGAAGGCAGAGCCTGGACATGAAGAATCTATCTAGGATGCTGTACGGGTCCAACAGCTGAGCATAGTACCTGGGTACGCAGATTTCAAAGCCAGAAGGCACCACTGTGATCATCTAGTCTGACCTCCTTTATACCACACGCCACAGAACTTCCCCAATATCATTCCTAAAGTAAACCTTTTGAAAAAACATCCAATCTTGATTCAAAAGTGATCAGTGATGGAGACTCCACCACAGCCTTTGGCAAGCTATTACAATGATGAATTTCTCTCACTGTTAAAAATGCACGCCTCATTTCCAGTCTGAATCTATAGATCAAATTAACACCTGCATGGATTCCTCTCCTGTGGAGTGAAGTTGTTGGAGCAGCAGATGCTATTGTGCCATCAGGGCTCCAGCAGTGACGATGGAACAGCTGCACTGCCATTCTGTGGATTTGAGGAAAGGACTTCTTCTCCAGCCCACTAAAAGCTCACAGCACACATCCTTGTTGCTAAACTGCAAATAAACACCCATGATTGGCCCGCAGTAACCAACTCGGGCTCATTGGACTCAGGTTGCTGTGTAAACTTCCCGGCTTAGGCTGAAGCCTGGGATGTAGGATCCTCTGGCTTTTTCCTTTGCTCTACAGCATATCCTAAGTGCTGTGTCTTCTGGTCCTTCTTGGGAAACAAGTGAATGAAATTGTACTCCACAGCTGTATTGGTAGTGGTAAGTGTATGGAGACTTAAGTATTTTTACCACTGTGTTATCTAATCTTATTCAGAGCAGAGTTAAACGGTGGTATAAATGCCAACTCTCTTTACACAACACCCTCCACTGTTGCAAACACCAGTGGAATGGCAACGGTCCTGAATTATAGGTCTGAATCTTGCCAAGGTAGACAGTTGTGAATTGTCAGCTTTTCTGTGTTCACCCAGTAAATACAAACTCATTTTCCTTTGCTAAGGGGAAGGCACTTCCTTTAACAACTTTGAACACATCATTTAATATAAAATGACAGCACTGGGACTTTCACACATAAATCTGCTGGCAGAAAATGTTGATGCAGAAAGTATTCAAAATAAGGTAGATAAGAATAGCATGCCGAAAAATGGAATAAGGCAGGGAGGGATTACTGTGAATAAGATATTTCTTTACAAACAGCCAAACAAAATCTTACTGCAACTTTATAAATGCACAGTTAAAGAGAAATATGATAGTTATAGGCTCCAATTCAACAAAGCACTTAAACTTGTATAAAACCTTAAGCATATGACTTCTCTCATTGCCTTCAATAGAATGCCTCATGCTTAACTTTAAGCAAATGCTTAAAGTGCTTTGCTGAAGTGAGACTATACAAGCTGGAAAACTGAGAAGTGATCATTAGGAAACAGAATCACAAGAAAACAAACTCCAGGGTTGCTTGAGCAGATCTTAAGGAGAAGTGTAATTTGCATGGGAGTTTTGCCTGAGTAAGTGTGGTGGGAGTGGCTCTTGTTAAGCTCAAACCAGATCTTATAAGTTGCTGATCTTTCAGTTTGGGGCCTCAGGGTTGCCAGCTTTGGTTGCATGAACTTCTGGAGATAACATCACATTATCTTTAAAGATTAATCTTTAATTTCTGGAGACTCCGGGGCAATCCGGAGTGTGGGCAATCTTAACAGGTACATTGTATCTTATAATATAGGGGTGAGGATCCTATGCAGGCCGAATTTGTCCTGTTGCTCAATTTCAAAAGGCCTGGTGGGCTGGAGCAGTGAGCACAGGCTCATCCTGCTGCAGGAGGGGAAACCCTAAGCCTCAGCACCCCACCACAGGACTGGAGCAGTGAGCTCTGACTTACTCTGTTGTGGCGAGAAGCCCTGAACCTTGGTGCTCTGCTGTGGGGTTGGAATGGTAAGTACTGGCTTGCCCCACTGCGAGGGGGAACCCCTGAGTCTTGTCACAGGCTGTGACCTGCAATTGGTCTTTTCTGTGGGTCAGTGTCCTCTGACAGAAAAAGGTTCCCCACCCCCACTACAGAATCAGGCCTTAGGGCAGCAAAGGATAACAGAGATTACGAAGCCTTAAAGTCACTGGGAATAAGAAGCCTTTGCTTGGATAACTGTGCAGGAAATCTACTAATACAGAGGGTGGGGCAGTACATGAATCAAAGAAAAATATAATCTATGAGCTTTATCCTGCACACCTTGCTGAGGCACCCTCCTGATGACCTTCATGAAAGCACTGCCTGAGTTGGTGTGCAGGATCAGACCTAATTTATTTCAGTCAGTGATTGCTGCCAACACTACTAATAAGAGGCAATCTGTTTCAGAAAACAGTGAGAGCGCTCCCAAGAATGAACATAAATGTTTGGGATAACAGGAGGATTTGGGTACATTATTTAAAAATTAAATAAATAAAGTGAAAGCCAGTATAAACATGGAATTAAAGAGCCAAAGATTGACTCTCTTATTCCAATTCATGCACAGCTCTCCTATCTCAGAAAATATTCTGGCCTCTAGGATGGCAGAACTGGTTGAAACAGAACAGTTTGACTCACCTAGCTCAAATTTTTCCAGATTAAAATAAGATGAACCATTGACACAATTATACCAACTTGAAAGGTCAGGTTTTCATAAATACCTCTAGCTGATGTGCTAGCTTAATACCAGTTCTGAGTAGGAAAATGTGTTAGTAGCTTTCTAAATGTGAAGCTAAATTGAGAAGGTTTAGCCACCTGGGAAGAATTAAAGGACTCAGTCAGATTTTTAAGCAGCCCTAAATGGCACAGAAACAATCACTGATATCTAAAAGAAAAGTGGGAATTAGAACTGTAAAATCCCATAGAAAAATTCATTTGCACAGGTATCCTCAGCATGGCTCACCACCTCCTCACAAACTTGGAACACATCCCAATGGAAAACAGACATGTTTTATCTACACACTAATTATCATTAACTAAACTGTGTGAACAGCTGTCATTAACAAAGCCCACTGAAGTCAGTAGGAGTCTTTCCAGTAATGTTAACGCCTTTGCATCAGGCACAGAGATCTGCCTGAGAGGCTGCAGGCAGGGAGGTTCCCTCGCACACGTTATGATCAGATCCAAAATTTCTAATCTGCCTGCAAAATTTTTCCCATTAAAAAGAACTGGGGAAATATCCACCTCAATCCCCAAAGTGATCCACCACCAGACTCATGAAAAAAAATATGGCATCCTTTTGTAGCTTAAAAAGATGGCCACAACTAAGATGTGGGCCAGACTAAACACATATATGGCTACGTCTACACTGGCACCCTTTTCCGGAAATGCTTAAAACTGAACAGTTTTCCATTATAAGTATTTCCGGAAAAAGCGCGTCTACATTGGCAGGATGCTTTTCTGGAAAAGCACTTTTTCCGGAAAAGCGTCCGTGGCCAATGTAGACGTGCTTTTCCACAAAAAAGCCCTGATCGTCATTTTCGCGATCGGGGCTTTTTTGCAGAAAAGACTACTGTGCTGTCTACACTGGCCCTTTTCCAGAACAGCTTTTCCGGAAAAGGACTTTTGCCCAAATGGGAGCAGCATAGTTTTTCCGGAAAAACACTGGCAATTTTACAGCAGATCGTCATTGCTTTTCCGGAAAAGCAAGTGGCCAGTGTAGACAGCTGGCAAGTTATTCCGGAAAAGCAGCTGCTTTTCCGGAATAAGTGGCCCAGTGTAGACACAGCCATAGGGAACAAACTAGAGATTGAATTTGGAGGAGAAATGGAAACTAGCAGAACTGATATCAGGCAAAACAACAAAGCAACAACAGACATGCAACTCTGAACTAAATTGCCAATAAAAAAACCCAGCTCTTCCAGGGAAGTGTGACATCATCAAAAGACCATCCCAAAGCCTTTTTAGATAGACTGGCCCACCTGTGTGCCTGCTTGTTCCCTATTTACAAACAAACATATTGCATTCAATAACAGAATATGGGTGTAACATAAAGGATATGCCAACGAAGGGTACTGGGGTCGGCAGATTCCCGTCTAGACGGCCGCGCCATGCCGACAAACAGCTGATCGGCGCAGTGCAGCGGCCATTTTTATTTAAATGAAGCGGCGAGTATTTAAATCGCCGCTTCATTTCCCTTTGTCGTCCTGCCTAATATATATGGCTCTGTCGATGGAGCCATGTAGTCTAGACACACCCTCACTGTTTACTCAGCTAATAAGTAATTAGGCTTATTTCTATGTGCAGCTGATAAAAACTAAGTCAAAATACTCACACGTGATGGAAGGACAACTATAAAATAAATACACAAAAGAGATAGAAAAATATAGCCAAACTAGCGGCACTGACTGCGAAGCGCAATAAATGTGGAAACTCATGCTACATCTACACTACGGGGTTTTTCTGAGATACCTCTGGTATCCCAGAAAAACTCTGCTGAGTCCAGGGAATGCATCTGCTCATCCACTTTTCTTTGCGGAAGAGCAGACGCACTCTTCCACAAGGAAGAAGGGCTCTCCCAAATAAGAAGGATTTTCCAAAATTTGGCCCAGTGTAGACAGGCCAAATTTTGGAAAAGCCTCTCCTGAAAAAACTATTGGAAAAAGGTACACAAATTATGGAGCACAATTTGTGTACCCTTTTCTGATAGATCAGTGTAGTCTAGACATAGCCTCAGCATCTCTGGTAATCAGGCATCAGATATTGCAAGTCAGTTATCCAAAAAACGAGGAACACAAAATCAGCATAATCTTCTGAAAATGTTGGCCTTAGTTTTAATCAATATTTACAAATAAAGAGGGAGGCTACGTCTAGACTGGCATGATTTTCCGGAAATGCTTTTAACGGAAAAGCTTTCCGTTAAAAGCATTCTCGGAAAAGAGCGTCTAGATTGGCACGGACGCTTTTCCGCAAAAGCACTTTTTGCGGAAAAGCGTCCGTGCCAATCTAGACGCGCTTTTTCGCAAAAAAGCCCCGATCAACATTTTCGCGATCGGGGCTTTTTTGTGTAAAACAAATCTGAGCTGTCTACACTGGCCCTTTTGCGCAAAAGCTTTGCGCAAAAGGGAATTTTGCCTGAACGGCAGCAGAATAGTATTTCTGCAAGAAGCACTGATTTCTTACAGTAGGAAGTCAGTGCTTTTGCAGAAATTCAAGCAGTCAGTGTAGACAGCAAGTTTTTCCGGAAAAGCTGGAGAGTTTACCTAGCTGAGAAATCATATTTGTGGTAGAGAACTTATTAGTGTCAATTAATGTGTAACTTTCAATGTAATTACAGAAAGATCAATAAAATAGTAGATGTCAGGTCCGGCTAACATACTGGGTATCCAAGAATGCTTAAAAATGGAGAAACTTTCAGTTAACTTTTTTTTAAAAGTCAATGTTAAAAAACAAAGATAGCAACTATGATATTATTTGAGAAAGATCAATGAAACATCAGGCTGTACAGGTCAATTAGTCAACCAGCAGCTGAGGGAGGGAAAGACTTTGCAAACAGTGCTACTTCAAAACATACTGTTTGATAAAATTAGCCAGCATTTTTGCAGACGAGGAAGATCATGCTTCACTGACTTTGGGGGATTCTTTGAGGATGTGAATGGTATAGTTAAAAAAAGAAAAAAAAGAAACAGAAAAGAGGCTATCAAATACTTTGATTTTCAGCAGCATTTGACAACCTTTCACATCAGAGGTTAATAATGTCTAAGGCGCACAGGTAAGCAGATAAAGAGAAATAATGTTAGCTCCCTGGCTTAAAATAAGGCTGAGGAAATGTGATAAAGGGTAGACATAAATGCACTCTTCTCTGTGGAAAGGTGTTATGAATGTGGTATGGCAAAGATCTGAGGAGAAATGGATATCACTCCCCAAATCCTGCCTGCTCCTCAGTGAACACACATAGCTAAGTTATCACTGGAAAGGATAAGTAATGAACAAACCTAGGGACAGTCTGTGACATGAACAGCAGTGAATATAGGACAATATTACTGAAGAAACTATAAAAGTAATCAATAACCCTAGATGTTCAGCAGTAGTTGTTACAAAAGGTGGTTATATAATCTTATTATTTAAAATACAACAAAATGGTGAGTGATTTTCATTTGTATTTGTGTCTGACGATGAAATTTGGTATAATGATTCCATTTAGTGCTATTCATTATTTGGAAAGAGACTGAAATTCTTTTTTAAAAAAGCTTATTTTACTTTTATAAACTGATCTCCTTTCCTCTCCCTCTCTCCAGCTATCTGTTAACTGCTCCCACTAAATCTCTGACTTTCTGCTAATTTCATGCATTGATTGTCTCTGTTCCAACTTCAAAAAAAATCCAGTTTTACAACAGGGTAGGTGAGATCAAAGAAATAATTCTACTGAAATCAATGGAATGAAAGGAATACAGAATCAATATAAGTGGAAGATCTAACCCTCAAAGATCTAATAACATGGAATTTCTAAATTTAAGCCATGTTTCAGAACGTGACGTTCTGCATAGATGAACTAAAAATATAGGGCTGGATCCTAAGCTATGACCAAGACTGTATTTTAGTGGTGATGTATGACTTGACATTAGAGTAATACAGTGATGAAGCAGGTCCACAAAGCACTGGGATTATAGGGTTACAAAGATGCTGTTTGTGCAGATCTGGTCCTGGGGCCAGTTCCTTGCCAGCCTAGTAGACCCCACAGAATTTGGAATCAAGTTCAAGGTTTTGATCCTTTGTGTAAAAATGCTCCATGCCCTGAGCTCAGGATATCTAAAAGACTACCTGAAGCTCCAAAATGAAGACTGTGATTGATAAATTCTCTTCAGGCACAATTAAATTCTCAGGAATAAAAGTAAAGCTAATTTGTTCAGGAGACAGAATCTCCTCTGGAGATCCTGTGGAATGGACTCTCCCAGGAACTGAGAACAACCACAAACCTCACCATTTTATGCTTAAAGTACAGGGTACATTTCTTTGACCCTGCTTCTCTGATATAAACATATAGCAACAGGTGTATTTAATAATCACCCTACCAAAACAGGACAATCCCCTCCACCTGTGTCTCCTCCTGAGAGAGGTTGAGAAAACAAATAATATGTGATGTAGGTCTAGTCACTTTGCTTATGCATTTCTGGGAAGCAATCAGACAATTTACCAATGAGTGTGATATAAAAACTTACAAAGAATAGAAAACTAGTTAGGATGTATCAGTCCAAATGTGCTTTGGAGGGGATGGGGTTTCTAATAGAGGATGTACCTTCTGCAAAATGAACATTTAGCCACTCTTTTTCCATCAGAAATTTTTAAATTCAATGCTTGTTTCAAGTTGTATTAATCTGTATCTGCCTATGGTGCCATTGTGTCTAAAGGGAGTTGTAGTTTCACAGTCTCGTGTCACCGTTACGCTCTATGGGATAGGCCCTTTGTACTGATCACCTCTCTTAGGCTAAGTCTACACTACAGAGTTTTTCTGGGATACCTGAGGTATCCCAGAAAAACTCTGCCGCGTCCAGGGAATCTTCAGAATTTTTTTCAGAAGAGCAGACATGCTTTTTGGGCATCCCTGTAAACCTCATTTTACAAGGAAGAAGGGATGTTCCGAAAAAAAATATTTCTGACATTTAGCCAGTGTAGACAGGACAAATATTGGAAAAGCCTCTTCAGAAAAAAGAAGCGGAAAAAGCTACTCAAATTGCGGTTTGCGTAGCTTTTTCCGAAAGAACAGTGTAGTGTAGACATCGCCTTACAATGCACCTTAGCAGATAATCCAGTGGGAGAAATTATTGGAAATACAGTCAGCCAGGAACCCTGACTCTTATGAGAAAGTGGCTTCCAAATTACAACTCCCAAGAGCCTCCATGAAACATACACAGATACAGATTACTTTCAAGAAATGAAATGTTTTGATTCAAGGAATGTTGAAACTTAATTTTAAAAATTGAAAAATGTTTGGACATTGAAATTTTTAAGCACCTTTTGTTCTGCACAAAGTGTTAATATTTTGCAATACTGTCATGTTTAATAGGTTGGGAATTCAATTTTTTTGATCAGCTACAAAGGAACTCCAGATCATGATATAAGACCTCTATCATAAATTAAACGAATCTGATTGGGAATCATTCTCATTGGGAATAACTTCAAAAAGTTATTTAAAAAACCCTTAAATCAATAAGAAATTAAAGGAAAAACAATAAAATCTACTAGCTTCTATTTTTGCAGATTTCAAAAAACCATATTGCCACATTTTAGGTAATATGTGTTTGGATGTAGCCATGAAGCTATTAGTATTAATGAATCATGCAACTCTTAGTGCATCACACTAAAAAATTACCTCTATTTTGTGCTCCATCTGCTGGCCATGCAATGTCAGTCACATTATCTAGCAATTATTATTCCTTAGACTGTTACGACACTGTAGAGGAAAATGTGGCACGATAAAACACTTTATAAATTGAAGTTGTTTATAAAAAATGGGGCAGGGAAGCTAACTGATTTGATTGAAGAAAAACAAGGAGTCATGTGGCACCTTAGAGGCTAATAGATTTATTAGGGCGTAAGCTTTCTAATGGCTTACCATTATACCATGACTATAAGCATAGCTGTCCTTTTGAGCTTGTCCTGGCCTGACAGTAGTACAAAACAGAACTGGTGGAAATATACAGTGTTCTAAGTTATGATTTAAAGGAGACAATGTTGTTTAGAGAGCAGTTATCTGTACTCATTCTTCTTATTAGGTTCTATTGGTATTCGAGCATCTTCCTATGTGCATCTTGCACATCTTCAAGACCTTTAAAAATCAGGCCCTCTGCCCACTTAAAACTATTTATTTAAATCTATATCAATGGAGGTTTTGTATGGGAATATTTTACTCAGCAAGGGACTCATTCTGTGATGTACTGAGAGAGCTTAATAAGATATATTCAGCTCTTTAAGTACTGGAGTCTAAACTAGCAGCAATTGTTTTACAGGAAAACCCCCCCCACTAAATTTATACATCCCAATTGCCACTTCAGAAAAAAGGTTATTATGAAAATGTCATCTTTACTTGCCTTATTTGGGAAGTGATATAATAGCAAAATGGAAGTACTTAGCATTTCTATTAAGGATTCCCTCAAAGGATTGAGATGTGATTTAAAACTATTAAATAATTTTCACAATACCACGACAGGTAGGTAGGTATGTATTACAAACCTAACAGATGACTAAGCAGGCACAGAGAGGACACGTCTACACTAGGAAACTATTTCAGAATTGGTACATTCAACTTAATAACTCCCAATTTAATAAATTCAGATCAGCATGTCTACAATACAGGGAAGCCTTGAAATTAGTCCAAGGCAGGCTCTGTTAATGTGGACATGCTACATCGGACTTAGAGCCCCAGGAAGCACTGAGCAGTAATTAGTTCGAATTATTCTGGGGAGGAATTATTTTGAAATTGAGGCACTGGAGCATCCACACTACTGTTACTTTGAAATAATTATTTTGGAATCAGTGTTACTCCTGATGAAAAGCAGGTATACAGATTTCAAAATAACCAGCCCTTTATTTCGAAATAATGGGTTTGGTAATGTGGATGCTCCGATTATAAATTTGACTTTGGGGGAGTCATTTCGAAATAACCAGGGCAAAGAGGTTAAACCCAACATTTTAAATCTTGGGGTGGGTGTCACTCATATAAATATTTAGGGATCCAAATTGAAGCTGTGATTGTTAAGCACAATGAAAATCTAGCTACTTTTATTTTGGTGCCTAAATAAGGAGTTAGTTGCCAACAACTGAAAATTTAAACTAAAACCAATGTTTTTCAGAGATTTCTAATGATTTATGAGCACTTCAGTTTTTGAGAGCCAAACCTGAGATATCTTAAAAGGGTCTGATTTTTTTTTTCAGAGGGCAAGAGGTCAGCATTTTGTCAAAGCTGAATTTTTTTAAGATCATTGTTCCTACATTTTTAGTACTGAGGCTTCCTTACTTTGGTGGTTCCCCATAACCAAATGGCATTTTTTTATAATCAACTCTTTTTTATAATCAACTCTGGACACTAGATTCAAGAAGGACACTAGAGTACGGAGCATTTTACGACGTTTCTCATGCTGATACTCCACTGTCCTTTCTAGTCATTGCTGCTACTGCACCAGTGCACAGCCATAGTTAAGACCACTTATTGAGGCTCTTGAATACTTCTTCATTCAGGTTGGGATTTCTTTGCAAAATAAAAACAATTTCAGCTATTGAACCTGTTTTGACAAATCTCACATAAAACAGAAGCTGAGCTACATTAGCTATTCATCAAGCTGCAGTGCAAATTATTGAATTTTCTTAACTTGCTCTACCACTATCTATCAGTGAGGTGGCAGATGGTATTATTCGCACAAGAATGGTTTTCTGTGCCATGTCTGTTTGTTCCGCAGTCATAATTCTCCACATCTCTGGTTGCTAGAAGTGGGACAATCTCACCACTAGTACATGCTTGTTTATTGGTGTACAGCTGTTTTGCATTTTTCAATTTTTTTACCCAATATTGCTTGGATCCTTAAGTCAAATACTTTTTGTTTTACTCTCTCAAATATATAGTAGATATGTTGCAAGCATTTGCCAGCAGGTATCTTTCTACTTCACAAAGTAAAATTCCAGTTGCTCGGGTCCTTAACTCAATTAAATTTTGTTTTACTTCATTTCAGTCAGTGTTCTGGAGAGTGGCTGGGGATGAGGAGGTTCAATATGCAGGCTGCGCCAGGGAAAGAAGACAGCTCCAGCCCCCCTTCACTGCAGCAACTAGGGGCCAGGTGAGAAGTGCCTCTTCATGGCTGCTGCAGCTCCAGTTGGCACAGCTGGGGGAGTGGTGTATGTCCCTGGTTAGGGCTGATCCAGGTTAGGCTGGGTGGTGACCACAAAAGGACCACCTGTCTCCTGGCAGAAGCAGCTCTGCAGCATCTTTGGGTTGGGGGCCATGACTGGAGGAAGGCACAGCCTTCCTCTGGTCCAGAATGGAGCTGTTACGGCAGAGATGGCCCTCCGCGTGCCCTCCCTGAGCTCTCTTTCAACATTTGCTCTGTTATGTCAGTTTTTAGGACTGTACTTGATTTGGTGATTCTGTCTCTTCTCTGTTTGGTTTTATGAGAAGCAATCCCATTCCAGGCACATCTTGTTTGGGGTGGGATGCATGTCCCCTGGCTGGGGCAGGTCCAGGTTCATCAGCCCCCTGCACTCCCCAGTCAGAGTGAGGAATGTAGCAAACTATGCACTTTCCCCTTGCTCCCTGTCCTAGGGGAACAGCCAGCAACATTCCGATATGAGCTGGGATTAGATATTCCAGTGCCCCGTCCACTCTAAAGAGCACCTGGGGGGTGAGAGGCTCAGGGTGGGGCAATCCCAAATGGGGTGTGTGTGCTCCCAGCAAGCCCCTTCCCCCTACCTAGTGGTTATGTCTCCTTTCTGTATGGTTTTATGAGAAGCAATCCCATTTAAGGCACATCCCCTTTTCCTGGCGCAATCAAACCCTTACCTTGGTTTAAGTTATGATAAAAGGAAGCTGCAATACTGAAATTGGTGGTCCCAGCTCTTATGGTTTAGGAGGAATTCTTGGACAAACAAACAAACTCTTTTAAATATATAGTAGACTATGAACATTATTGCTTCTGCTGTGTTCAAAAAGTTTCTCTGAAATCTGGACCTTGACCAGACCTTGATCAAGAAATGTGTATGTTGACAAGAATAATTGAGTACTGCGCCTTAAATTTTTAAGAACAAATGTATAGAAGGACGCATCTTCAATATCCAGCTGCCTATCCAGAGCAGCTCTCCAGAGGCAAGCAGGGACAAAGGAAAGGTGAATCTGTGGAGGCTAGATATTTTGAGAACTCCGGTTTTAGTAAATAACCTTGTTTTTCTCCTTCACTAATTGCTTCCCTTGATTCCACTCTTGGAGATTAGCCATTATAAGTGTCTGGAATCACAAATGATTAGTTGTGTTTGTTTTCTTTTCTCCCTATAACTTTAAACTGACTAAATCGATTTCATTCACAATCTGTATTTTAAAAGGGTTTAAATGAGCATCTTCAAATCACATTTTAGTCCAGAGTAAATTTTCATGACTGACTCATAAACCCATCTAAGTAAATGGTTATAATATAAATGATGACACCACAAGGCAGCAAAAATAAAGTACCATTGATGCAATCTGAAATAAGCTGTCTCCTTCTTTAACACACACACACACACACACACACACTGGAGTCAGGGAATTGGAGTGAGAGCAAAATATTTAATACAGAATAGAAGATTTCAAATTTGGGCGGTGGACCCACCAGGGAAAGCCCCTGCTGGGCCTGTGACTCTTTGTTTACTCTAAAGCTCTGCAGCTGCGGTGCCTTGCAGCTCCCATTGGCTGGAAATGGCAAACTACAGCCTGTGGAGCTTTATAGTAAACAAAATGTCACAGGCCCACGAGGGTCTTTCCTTGATGAGTTCGCGACTCAAGTTTTAAAGCCCATGAGTGAGATACTAAATCCAGAGTTGGGCACCTAAATAAGTGGCCTCACTTTCAATGATCTGGAGCATCCACAATTTCCACTTACCACACAACCATAATGTGCAATACTGTATACTGTGACAACCGCATTTTAAACTCCATTTCCCCGTGTGTTAGTGTCTCTTAGGTGAGGGGAGTGACTGGGCCTTGCACCCCCATCCGCAGCCAGATGTGAGACTCAGCCAGCAGGCAGAACCGGTTTATTAGTTCACAGAGTCACAGCACACAACAGGCTCGTCAGTATAGAAACTAGGAGCAGTCAGTACAGACCATCTTGGGAATTCAGGGAGACAGAGGAGCCCTGGACCTCCTCACTGTATCCTAAATCAGCCAAGACGACTCACATACTCAGCAACCTGTCCCAGACCTGCCTCGTCCTTTGTCCAGCTTCCCAGGCAAAAAGTGTCATCTGGTTGCACCCCACACCTAGGCTTAGGTTACAAGAGAGCCTTGGCTATTGTGTACGTGATGGCCTGGGGCAGCCTGGGGTTCGGGATGTTAAATTGCGGTAATCAGATTCATCGTGTAGTCGATACAATTTGTATTGACTACATGATTAGTCGATAAGGACCACTTTGCAGAGCTGCAGCAGGGGTAGCTCCAGGAGCCAGCTCGAGCCAGGACTGAGCAGTCCTGGCTCATGCTGGCTCCGGGAGCCACCAGAGCCACTGCTCTCTATTTTAAATGTAGTAAGAGCCACTGGGCTCGAACTACATTTAAAATGCAGAGGCGCAGCATCCCAGACCAGCGCAAACCAGGACTGCTTGGTCCCAGTTCGCTCTGAGTCCAGCAGCTCCCGTTCGCGGCGGCCAGCCCTGTCTGCCATGAACAGGGGCTGGTGTCAGAGCAGCCTCTGTTTGTGGTTGCTAGGGCTGGCTCTGGGCAGGGACTGTTCCAGCAGCAGCCCCTGCCTGTGGCCAGCCCTGTCCCGCTGCGAACAGAGGCTGCTCTGGCACCAGCCCATTTCTGGAGGTCAGGGCTGGCTGCGGACAGGTGCTGACTGTAGCTAGCCCTGTCCACTGCAAATAGCAGCTGCTTGGTGGAAACAGCCCCTGTCGACGGGGAGGGAAGGCCCAGCTCCCCACTGGGATCAGGGGCTGCTGCTGGAGCAGCCTGCCCCATCCCCCCTGCTGTCTCTGATGGAGCAGGGGTGGGGAGTGGGGTGGCACTGCGGAGCTGGTGCTGGGGAGAACCGGCTTTTAAGCTGACTCCCCCTAGCACTGGCTCCTGTTTCCTCCCAACCCCACTGCATCTCACAGAGGCAGCATGGGTGGGGGGGACTGTGAGCAAGGAACCTTCTGAAGGTAAAGCAGTAGGGTGGGAACTGGAGTGGTCCAGTGAATACAGCATTTGCCTGGGGAGTGCAGGGCTGGGGACTTGAGTCCCACCCACTCTGGGAGCCACCAGAGAACTACCCCAGGGATGGAGCAGCAGAGTTAAGGTAGACTTACTCCTCTCCCAGTCCTGCACCACTCCTGAAAGCAGCTAGCATGTACAGCAGTGGCTCCATGGTGCCATGTTCTGCCCCTCATCTATATACTCCAATTGACTACGTGCTAACATCCCTAGCTGGGGAAGCCTCCCCCAGTGGGAGTCACACCCAAAATTCTCATCCCCATCTGGGCACCAGTGCAATGCCCAGGGAAACTGAGGCACACAGATATATAGTTGGTACAGGAGAGTAGAAATCACATGCAACATAACAAGCGAACAGAGTGAATACAATCCCCACTTTGTTACAGGTAGGAAATCATGATTTTATCGTGGGTCTTGCAATGTTTGCTGGGTTTTTTTAAACCCACTTTTTTGGGGTCTTGTGATTAATAAGACTCATCTTTCTTTCATTAAATAAATTTTCTAGCCCTCTTGGTTATGGAAGAAACTTTGAAAACATGAATCCTAAAGCCTCAGAAAGCAGAAGACAGATAAAATGAACCACACAATTTTATCCCATGATTCTAGGGAGTCTGATTTATGATTTTTAAGTGCTTGGGATGGACAATATCAAGGGCCCTATCTTGTAAGGTAGTAATTGAGTTTAACTCCCATTAACATTGTTAGAATTTGGGGTGGCTTAGCACCAACCTTAAGATTATCAGAACTTCCAAGAATTGGACTCTAAAACTTATAAAACCAAACTAAGGGCTGTTTCCTGCCACCCGTATTCATTTGAGTAATCACTAATTATGGAGAGTATTACTGTTGTCAATGGGTTGACATAGGCATTGAACAATTAAACATTATGAGTGAAATCCACCCGTGTGCAGAGGTCCAGCATAACAGATGTGTACAATGAAAACCCCACTGAAGCCCTTAAATATGGATTTAATTGGTTTATAACCTTTATAACCCAGGCCCTATGTACAGGGGTGACTTTCATCTCTAGGATGTGCCTCTGATCTCAAGGTCAACATACTCTACAATAAAGTGAACAAGGGCTTGCACTATTCTGCATACATACATGTTGACAAAATGTACAGTCACACAATTTGCTGTGACATTATTGACAAATTGGATATTTGTTATTACTCTGCTTTTCCTGTACAATATATCAAACTACAAAATAAAAAATACTTCCTTCCAAACAATTTAACATATTGATACAAATAAATAAGGGTATGTCTACACTACCCCCCTAGTTCGAACTAGGGGGGGGTAATGTAGTCATACGGAGTTGCAAATGAAGCCCGGGATTTGAATTTCCCAGGCTTCATTTGCATGAAGCCGGCCGGCGCCATTTTTAAATGCCAGCTTGTTTGGACTCCGTGCCGCGCGGCTCCACGCGGCACGGACTAGCTAGCTCGGATTAGGCTTCCTATCCGAACTAGCTGTACACCTCGTGGGGGGAGAGCAGCTCAACAGAGGTAGCGCAGCTGCAGAACTGCCCCCCGACCCCTCAGGAAGCCCGCGCTACCTCTGTTGACATTCGGAGTTCAGCGCAACATTCATCTTGGGGGTTGCGGGTAGCGAGATGGGCTCTCACAAAAAATTTTCTGAGGCCCAGTATTATTTTCCTAAGGACCAGTACTGGGTCACGGACCACAGTTTGGGAAACGCTGCTGTAGAGGTCTCTTGATCGTATCTGTTGCTGTGGTCTAGGTACCACTTGCATTGCTCAGTAACCACAGTAGGTGTGTGGGTTATACTAACACTGGAAATTTTGTGACAGATGTCAAAGAAGTTGCATCAGAACACAGGTGTTCCGTGCATACACAAAATTCTCACTGGAATTTTGGGGTCTTGCCATAGGCCTCATATGTCCCCATTTAGAAGGAACTTAAAAAACATTCTCCACAGCACCCTAATCTCGAAATAAGACACAATTAAATAACATATTTATTTGTAAGTGTTTAAGACGGCTATAGTACATGTTGACAAAAGCTGTGTGTACGCACACACACACAGACTCTTTATTAGATCTTATTTATGATGGAATGGGAATGTTTAGTAACAACCATGGGCTGGAACATGGCAACCTCTTGTTCAGTTGGAGCTGGGTTCTGCCACTTTCACTCATGTTGAGTGGTGCCTTATTTAGTCCTAACTAAATTAGTGCCTTATTTAGTCCTGATAACATAAATAGGACAGCTTCCCTCCCAAACTCTGCCCCAGCACCCTCCATAGTCTGAAAAATTCCTTAATCCACCATACTTTATTTCCCAGGGTTGCCAGATTAAAAAGGTTCAAGTTTATGTACATTGACTTTGTGATGTATTTATTTTTATAACAATCTATTTTATATTTCAGAGAGTGAGTCTGTTTGCACACAGTTACGAACAGTTTGATGTTTTGTTGGCTATATGCACACACAGCATGTGAATTATACAGGCAAATAGCTATCTGATTATATACATTAGGCATTTTCAAAAGTGTGAATGCAGTGGTGCATACCTCTGTTTGAAAGTCCAGCCTGGAGTTCTCTTTCTGTCCTTGCTTATGCCCCAGACCCAGCTGTCCACTCGCAGTCCCCTTCCCAACCACTGCCCCTTCTCAATCCCTTATCTTCCTATAAAGCAGATGCTCTTCAAAAATAACCAGTACCTCCTCCTCCTTCATCCTCACCCATATGCTGTTCCCATTTCTAAATCTTCTTCTGAACTCTACCTTTGAAGAAAATCCTGCTGACTCATGTTCTATTGCTGCTGTAGTCTCTGCTGCTTTGGCCATAACCTGAATTTCTGCACATGCATGTACTGTAATATGAAGTAGAATTCCATGGAGGTAGTTAGGTTTTGATACTATAATAAAGTGCAATAATTCAGCTCAAGAGCCAAATCCTATTCACCTTGTTCTTGGAAACAGTCTCTTCAAAGTTAATGGAACCTCTTGAAGTAGTAGGGTGGGCAAGATTTGACCACATGTGGAGAGGCACAAGCACCACCATAAAGGATTTCCTTATATTTCCACTGCTGCAAGCTGAGGATATACAGTTAGAATGTTTCTACTACAAATATTTTTATTTATATTTGTTATTCTCCAAAAGTCATAATAGTGTTATTGTGAGGCAATATCAATATTACTTCATACACTATCTATTTATGGGAACTTCAGAGAAACATGTTTCAACAAGAGAAAAACCTATGCAAGCAGTTTACTATCAGGATGTAATTGCATTAGGATGTAATTGCATTTATGCCATTATAATGAAGTTAAAGTGCTTTTTCCACAAGAAACTAGATTGAATTTTTTTGTACTTCACTGTACAGTTTTTAAAGTTTTCATGGTGTTCAGAGAATTGTTTTATCTGAAGCATTTTCTTATTATGGAACATTCCAGTAGGGACCAAATTAATATTGAACCAGGACTGCATTATCCCCTCTCAAAAGAACACATGCAGGTTGGGGACACTGAGGCAGTGTCCCCAAGGATTATACAGTGAAGCTCTTCCTACATCTTTATTTGTGGGGTGGTGCCTCCATGTAATAGCCAAGGGTTTCCTATGGATGGACTATGGGAATTCTCAAATTTTCTCTCTGGCTCTGCACTTGCTGTCCCTGCTTTTGTTTACTCATTCCTCACTCAATGATCTGATCTGCCATCTCTGTTGTATGAACCTCCCCATGTAGTCCATAAGAGAAGCAGAGAGTGTTGCAGAGAGTGTTGCCCAGATGACAGTATATCATGCCAGGACTCTGTAACTTTGGATGAATTTTTGGGAACCATACATGTAATCCCAGAGATTCTCATGGTATTCAGTGTATAAACAGAACATGCATTTTTGATTAACATTTGTATGACTAATATTTTAAGCTGTTTCTTATTTCTTTAACTTGAATACACTATATTTTAAGTGGCACTAACTGCCACAGAGACAATATTCTTGATATTGATCTTTTACCAATAATTGTAATTGTAATTTAAAAACACTTTATTTTTTCTCATTATTGCCTATATTCACAC
Source organism: Pelodiscus sinensis (assembly GCF_052426305.1). Taxonomy (NCBI): domain Eukaryota; kingdom Metazoa; phylum Chordata; order Testudines; family Trionychidae; genus Pelodiscus; species Pelodiscus sinensis. The sequence goes on from NC_143057.1 coordinate 92,196,056, forward strand.
AATCACCCAGGGATGTGTCCCCGCTACAAACTCAGAACAAAACCAGTCATTTTCCTGCTGTTTTTTTTCTCTCTCTCTCATTTACTTTCAAAGGCCACAGAAGACATCTGTCCCTCCTTTTTTCTTTGCTAACTTCTGTCTTCCCCAGGTACACCTTTTTCATCCTTCTACAACTTCTTTTTGTGTTCCTCACTCATTCCTGTCCATTTATTTCCTGTTCTAACTTTTTATTCCCAAATTATTGTCTCTTCTGATCCCAACTCTCTTCCCACCCCCTCATTACTGGCTTCCCGCTGTAAACACCACTATTTTCCTTTCATGTTTCCTCCTAATCATGCTTCTCCTAGTGCTGCTGCCTCCTGATCAGTGCATTCTAATCCTCACAAATCTTTCCTCCTGCTTCTTTCCTTCCTGTTGCGTTTCAATCACTATTGGGGTCCCTGCCCCATCCTATCTCAGTCCAGAGCCCAACCCATGTGCAATGCAGCATACTTCTTAAAGAATTAGGGACAGATACTCCACGTCTGTGACCCTCTCTATTTATTTGCTACTCTGATTCCACACTGTGGGTATGTCTACACTACATGGCTCCATCGACGGAGCCATGTAGATGAGGGTTGTAGACATAGCAAAATGAAGCAGCAATTTAAATAATCGCTGCTTCATTTACATCAAAATGGCTATCTCACTGTACAGATTAGCTGTTTGTCGGCACAACGCAGGAGTCTGGACGCTCAGTGGTCAACATCAGAAGCCTTTGTCAACTGCCCCTCATGGGATGAGGTTTACCGTCGACAGAACCATGTAGTGTAGACATACCCTGTATCTACATCTTCAGCCTTCCCTTATCTGGCCCTCTTAAATCTAGTCCTCGAATACTGCATGAAACAGGTTAATTTAGCTCTCACTGTTGCTCTCATTATTGAGGTGAAAGAGGTTAAGCATGTGAAGCACAGATTGGGAAATGCCTACTGGACTAAATAAACAATTTATAGTAAGCTGTTAGTTTTTTAATACTTATCAGTTGTTATGGATCTCACATTATTTACAATTCTTTAATATAGTCTTAGAGTTATAATTTCATAGTAACTCCTGCACCTGCAGGACATGTCTGTGAGTGCATTAGACATGAGCCTCTTAAAATCATACCTTTTGAAACACCCACATTTCCTTACCTTAGTTAATACATCTAAATAGAAAGAATTTTAAAAATAGCAGTTTCTTTTCACTGTTCATGCTGTTTATGTTTTCCATTAATCTTTCCATGAGGGCAAAATAAAATGGCGTAAAGTTAACCTTTGTTTGTACTGTTCAATTTCAAGTTACCACCTTGCTGAATTTGGGTTGTACACACTGCAGTAAGTATTCATTTTGGAAAAAGCTATTTCTTTGGAGGGATTTTTAGTACTGTCAGACCTAGGTTTTGTAAGAGCTTGCCTTTTGCTTGGCAGAACAAATTGGAGTGAACAGTGTCTATTTAAAAGAGAATTTTGTACAAAATCAAATCTGAAAAAAGAAGGCAATTATACCAATAGCACTGTGCATGAATGTCTTTTCTTTTCCTGTTTTGGTTTTAGGGTGAGATTCACCAGTGGTGCGGAAAGTCAATATAAGGCTCTTCATCTCACTAAAGCCCCAAAGGGGATGGCTCAGGGAAATATGATGGGCAGAACAGCCACACAGCAATCTCTCTGTATCATCTACGTTGGATTTCACAGGCTGTCACAGAAGGCTATAATGAGCTAAGGGAGATATACATTGATGTTGTTGTAGTGTCTCTAACACTCTGCACGGCTAGCAGTGAAGGACTGGGGGCAGCTACTGCAGTTTATAGTGTAAAACAGCAGAAGCAGGGATTCTGTGCAGCAAGCAAGTGTATTTCACCTCTCAATACCTGAGCACTTCACCTGCCTAGAACCCAAATACTCAGGCTCCATGAAGGTGGATTTTAGGGTTTTACCCTAAAGGATTAAAGGATTTTACCTTTACTGAACATATCAACTTTTTCTCTTTGTTTATCCTGCAATGAGCCATAATCCTGAGTTTGTAATGACACATACTATTGCCATGATAAGGCTATCATAATTAGTAATATAGCTCTATTGCAGACTCAAATAGGGAAAGCTGGTTTGGGAGGCTGTAGCCCTCATTCAAGAGTTAGTAGACAAAAAAAAAGATGATTTAATACAAGCAAATGTGATAGATGAATACAGATGTAAATTATGGAAATGATTTATGCGTAAGTTGTATGTATTTTAAAGAATCTCCCACTTCAACGGCTTGATCCTGCAAGGTGCTGAGTTAGTTCAAGTCCCATTGAAATTAGTGGACAACCAGGTGGTGCCTAGGAGGTATTAGGCAATTTCCAGGATCCAAACTTAAAAATCTAAGGCAATAGTTCCTAAAATTATGATCTGAGTAGCACTTGCTGGTGGTCCATATATAGCTTGCTTTTCTTATCCTTGTTTTCAGTAGAGAGAAACAGAATGAATGTGAAGGGAAGATGAAATGAAGAGATGTGATTAACTTTTTTTCAAAAAGGACAAAATACTCAGTAACTAAAGGGAACTAAAAATACACAAATAATCCCTTCTTTGTCTTTCCCATGTAAGCAACAGCTGTAGTTCCTACAGCAATGTCACACAGTAATAAATAAGACAGGAGATGGTCCACAAGCCAACATCTCCTTTACAATGTGATCTTTCCTAGGATAAACCTTTGGAATTGCTCATCTAGGAGTAAATAGCCATATGGGTAAAAGCTTAGGCTACGTCTAGACTGCAGGCTTCTTTTGGAAGCTTTTCCAGAAGAGATCTTCCGAAAAAACTTGTTCTGAAAGAGCGCATCCACACTGCGAAAGCACATCGAAAAAGCCATCTGCTTTTTCAAATGATAGCATCCACACTGAATGGATGCTATCTCACATTTAAACTGTGATTACTATGGACGGACTGTCCACCAAGGCACTTGTGCTTTTTCCTCTTTCCTCTTCTTCTGAAAGAACTCCCTCTTCTCTGTGAACACACACCTTTTTCCGAAAGAGCTCTTTCGCAAAAAGGCTTCTTCTCGTAGAAAGAGGATTACCAATGCTGACAAAATCGCTCTGTTCTTCCGATTTTCTTTTGAAATGAATGCGATTGCAGTGTGGATGTAATTGAAGTTTTTTTTTTTTAAAGGGCCATTTTCCCAATAAACCTCTGTAGTGTAGACATACTCTTAATCTCCCTATTTTGTACATACAGAACCATTGCAGGTGTAAAGCAATGTATTGGCACCTCTAAATACTTACACACCAACTTCAATTGCAGGTGTAAATTTTACAAATGTAAACTGCACCATATGTTGGTCTCTTGAAAATTAGGCCCTTACTCTATCTGTTACCTTAGCCTTAATATCAGAAATGTAGAAATTCCCCCTATGTGAGCTCTGAGTGGTATGCAATTTTAATACTTCTGAGTGGCTTATGTTCAAATGGGTGATTTTTCTCTCTATATATAGGCTATTTAGCTATTTATAAAACCATATTCTTTCAAGCAATCCTTAGTCATGATGACACATTTTATTAGGGCAGCAGGATCAGGCCTACAGAATCTCACCCTTGAAGCTTATCCACAGAATATATTCTTTTAATTGCTTTGGGTTGTGACACCATTAAAGGCCTTCTCACTTTACAGAAAATGAAACAAATAGGATATTATCATCAGTGCTGAATTCCTATCAGCAGCAAGATTTGGCCCAAAATGATGCTGTGATAAGGATTTGTACATTCAATAAAATCCAAGATTAAATATTTCTTAGTTTAAATCCTAAATTGATGTCTGTATGGACTGGTACTATAAGAGTTCGGTGCCTTTCCCCAAAGGTCCCTTGAAATAACATTTAACAACCAGAATCTTTAATACTATGAAGGCATTTGCTTGAACGAGTGAAATACAAGAAGACTCTTACCCAGAGATTGCTGCTAGTTTTTGATGAGCCTGATAGGCCATCTCACATCCTTTGGTTCTAGTCTTGTGCATTTCAGCGTGTAGAGATGGACAACTGACAGAGACGTCTCCAATGGAAATTACTAACTCTCGGTACAGAGCCACCAGAGTGTTGAACTCCTGAACAAGCTGCAAAACAGATTGTTTACTTACATGAAAACATTTAACTACCTTGATAAAATAATGGGGCATTTATAAAAAAAACCAAACCATTCCTACCCCAAGACCTTTGATTTATTTCACAGGGAACAGGATCAAGCCCTTAACATTAGTAAATGTGTGGGGCCTTTATGTGAGCTGCATTATGTGTACCATAAATGTTCCCCTGCAGAAAAGTAATATATTCCAACTAACCCCCTAAATGTGTATCTTAAATATTACACAGACATAAATAATAGCTTCTCTTCCTCTAATAACAAGAGATTTTTTTTTATCATAATGAAAGACAAAATGTCTCCAGAGATGATTCTCTTCACTCCCTTTGGTTTCTGATTAGCAACACATTTAGGGAGTGGAAAGTATCACTCATTTACACACTGGAGCCTTTGCTAATTTATTTTGTAATGATTTCCTTCCTGTCACTGCCTTCTAACCCAGGTTTCAGCCTTGAAATTGATCTTAAGTTGTTGGCAGATAAGATGTACTACAAAAGCACTTTCCACTTAGTATTCCAGAAAGCACTTTGACCAGTGTGAAATAAATAGACAAAGAAATTGATAAACCTCTCAGCCTTGCCACAGAAATATTCCAAGCCAGCATCACACTAGCAGACACATTTGGACACTATTGGATAAATCCTTATTTTCATAGCATTGGAAAGGTTATTATTTTGTTCCATTAATCTACAATTATTGTAGATTTTATTTTAAAGAAAAAATGTATGTTGACTTGGAATGCAATCATGATCTGCAAGAAAGAAATGCATCAGAAAAGGCCACTTGCAGTGGGGAAGGAGGAGATAAAAATCTGGATCTACCTGGACTGCACCAGATCCAGCTAACTCAAATTTTAATGCCTAAATAGAGAGCAAAGGTGGCTCTTCAGATTGCACCAAGAAATCTGGACCCTGCCCTGATGCATCTCAGTGCCAGGGTGCTGCAAACACTCAACTCCAGTACCTGGATCCTGCCAGTTTTGGCCCTTCTTCCCCAAATTCCCTAGCAATAAATAACAGAATTGGTTTAGCTGTTTCTAGTGCATCAAAACAATGCAGACCCTACTTCATCCTCGTATGTTGCTACTATGCCCCCCAAAAGTCTGAATTCTTTTACCTCTGGGCAGAGCAACAATACAAAAAGCTAGATTCAGCATTGAGATCCTGCTGGGTCTTGGCAATTTTTGTTCCCAAGCTTTTTTTTATTATTAAATATTTAAAATCTAAACATTCTATCAGCTACATAATGAAGTACTGCTGCTCCAATTAAATTTCTTCTCTGTTAAACTGTTCAAATCAGGGGGCTTAGAATGAGAAAATGTTGCTAGATCTATAAATTTACAGTGCTGCTGTGACAACTTGCAACAGGGGCTAGAATTTTTAGGTGCACTAGAAGCTGCTCCATTTCCCCCTCTATTTATATAGTACAATCTGGAGCATTAGAACCAAAAACTGGCAGGATCTGTCAGAATCTAGGTGCGCAGTGCATGATCCAGAGCTACAAAGTTGAGATTCAGGGGTCAGATTTTTATCGAAGCATAGTAACAATGCCACTTGTTTTCTAGTTAGTTTCCATAATTTGCAAAGTTGGGGCTCAGCATTACTTAAGTCCAGCTAGATTCAAGCGCCAGGTACAGGATTTTGTAATGTTGTTTTGCTGGAACATGTTGAGGTTCAAATATCAAGGCATACCCAGAGCAACTACCTTAATGAAGAAATGTTGAGCTGTTGTATTGGGAGGGGGGAAAATAGATGGATTAAGTAAGGGCTTGGCGCTTAAGTATTTTGGATTTCCCAGGTATGTCAGAGTCAGATATTTCTGGAATACTGAAAGCATCTATACTTGTTATATATTTAATTCGTGGAATTTAAAAGGTTGGGAACAAATTGGCAAAATCCAGCAAATCTAGGTGTCAGGTGCTACTTTTTGCAGCACTCCTGGGCTGAGATAAATCAGGATACAGATTTTATTAGTGAAGCCGGAGGAACTACATTTGTGGACTGTTTAGGCAATAGAATTTGGAGGGTTATGACCAAAATTTGGCTGGATCTTTTGGGGAGACAGTGCGGGAGCCGAGTTTTTGCAGCACTGTTGCAGTGGCTCTGGATTATTTTGGCGCACTAAGCCCTGCTACCCTTGTCTTCTACTTTTGCTAATACAATTTGAAGAGTTGGAGCGGGGGGGGGGGGGGAGGTTCCAATATCAGCTGGGCCCATCAGGAGCTTTGCCCCCTCTCGCGGCACATGGCCTGTCTTTCGCCATTCCGACTGGGGCGAAAGGGTGTCAACTTAACCGGGGACTGCAGTTTTAAAAATAGTGCAGCTGCACGTGATCGGAATAGACAACCTGAAGGGGGAGTGGCACAACAGCAAACTACACGGGGGAGAGGGGGGGGGGCTTTGTTTTACCCACCATCTTGCAGTCCTCCAGGGCGCGCTGGGTTTTGTAGGAGCTCTCCGAGCCGCTGCCCCTGCGCTCTCCGTCGCCGCCGGGCAGGGGGGGCTTGCTGATCTGGAAGATGGAGCCAGCGGTCCTGGGGCGCTTCTTGCGCCCATTCGGTGCAGAACTCATGCATACGCATCCACCAAGCCAAACCAGCCGCACTGATCCCAGCAGGAGCGGGCAAAATTTTCCACCACCCCCAGCGGCGGCCGCGCGGCGATGATGAGTCCGAAGAGGGCTCCAGAGTCACTTTTCTCTCCCCTCGCCCCTCCAGTCACAGCCTGAAACGCTGCTGCTGCGGCTGGTCACCTTCAGCGTGCAGGCAGGCTGGGCTGGCGGCCGCGGGGCCCGGCAGCATCCTCGCCACTCCAGCCAGGAAGGGGAGCGGGCTTGTCAACTTCTCAGGCTCAGCAGCATGTCAGCCCCTGCAGAGAGAGCCCTGTGCTGGCGCGCTGAGCCCTCCTCCCCTCAGCATCGATTTGCGGCTCGGGCAGATGCAGCCGGGGCTGGCAGCTGGGCGCTGCCATGCAGGAGGGAATTCAGCCTTCAAAAGCTGCGCGGCTGCCCGGGCCGTCTCTCTTGGTGTCTGCCCAGAGCAGCGCCAGCTCCCTCATCCCCAGCCCCTGCGGGAGAGACGGGCCGCGTGTGTGCGTGTGGACCTGCGCCTGCGTCTCCCTGGCCGCGACCCGCTCGCCTCGATCCGGTCTCCGAGGGCTCGCCTCGCGGAGGATCCCCGCTGAAACCTGTGGTGTGGTGGGACTGGTTAGACGTAGGGAATCTGGCAGACTGACGTGGTGAGCAACATGGCACATTGATAGGGCGGGAATGCTAATGTGATCCAGCCATGCAACTCCCCCTACCGTGTACACATTAACCCAATCCCAGCCTCAAAGGCATCACTTCCAACATTACTTCATCGGCTCTAGACTAAGGAAGACGTGCCAGAGTGAAACCCTGCCCATATTTAAACCTCACTGTTTGGGACTTGGATTGTTTGTAGGTGTCCAGGTCAGAGACGAAAAATGTATAGTTCTAATAATAGCCACTCCCATACCCGTGTGAGACTTACAGCTTGCTCATGCTGATCAATTAGCACCTCAAGCAGTCTTATAAAAAAAGTTATCCCCTTCCCTTTGATAGAATTATAGTTAAGTGCATAGCTCCTTGGCTCGAACCGATGCCAATTACAGTACTATAAAAAGTATCCTTTACCATAATTAGCACAGTGCCACGTCTGACATTTTTGCAAAACTCTTGGGCTAATCAACAATCATTTTACGTATGGAGAGGAAGGTTTGTCTTTTTAAACAACCTAGATGAAATATGCCTCTCTAGAATACCAATAACAAATATGCTTTTTATGGAATTTTACACATCAGAGAAGATGCTCTTCTCTGAGGTTAGGGAGGGGAAGATTCTTCCCTGCATAACAGAAAGAAGACTCTATAGAAAAGATCAATTGTCAGATAAGTCACAACAGATATTCTTCCTGGAGGGTAGAAAGCATTACATAAACATTTCTTCTTGTTTCTGTACTCCTTGAATCCCATAATATCCGTGCATAATGGGGTGAAGCCATGAAACACCCCAGGGAGCAAATGCACTTTCCTTTTCAGAAGGAGAAAGCTGTAATGCTGTGGTAAAATAAATAATCAGATACATTCTCCATCAAGACTAATCAGACACAGCACATCCCTGATACAGGCTACAGCTCTAACCCAGTACCTCAGGTGCCAGGCCAGACTGCAAACCTATGTTAGTTGTAATGCAGTAATGGTCACTTCTGAATTTGTCTCATATCATATATTGCATGATAACTTTCTCTATGGCCCAAAACAGATTTTTTCACAGTACAATACTGGCTTTTATATATATCATTTAAGACCAGGACCATGTTCCAGACTCTGAGCCCAATATTGTCTCTGAAGATGCACATGCAGACTTAAGCATTGTAAGAGACAAGGCTTCAGACCTATTTGCTGGAAGTGCAGAGCATCACTGGAATTCAGACTTTATAGCCTTGTCTACATTCAAATTGTTTTCTTAAAATTTTCCCCCAAGTGCTACTGACAATAGGAGTGTTAGCAGACTGTCTATCAGAGGACCCATTTTTGTAACCAGTCTGTTCTGAGCAGAGTTTGATGACATTGTGATTATAATGCTGATGGCCAGTCTATTTTGGCACACTGTCAATGTTACTAGTGCTGGTGAAATTGCATTGGTTGTAGCAGTGTTGGAAAAATTTTAGATAAAAAATCCACTCTAAAGTAGATAGGATCTAAGATGGAGGGCAGCAGGGAACCAGTGGCCAAGGACATAAGGCCAAAACCTTACTTTTAAAAGAAATGCCATGGGATCTTCAACAGCTAGACACAGCAGAGAGGATCTCAATTTTTAAGTGCCATTTGAAAAACAGCCCATTTCCCTTTTCACAATAAACTGCATAGTATGCTGCTATTGGGAATACAGAGCTGAGTAAGTATTGCAGGTCTGTGAATTTATGTTTCAAGGGAATACTATAGTTTAATCCTAAGTACTACTAGTAGTACTAATACTTGATACATACATGGAGCTTTTTAATTGGTATACCTCAGTCTTTACAGAAATGGGCAAGTATCATTATCACCATTTTACAGATGGGAAGAGTGAAGCCTGGAAAGATGTGAGTGGATCACCCCAGATCATACCTTGATCCATTGGGCAGAGCCTGAAAAAACATAATGTCCAGACTGCTGTGCCCTTAGCCATGGAATTACACGTCTTCTCTAGATAACAAATATAGAAAGCCATTTTTTCCTCAGACTGTCATTATTTATTTATTTATTATGTTCTCATAGTACAAAGCACCATCAAGTCACTGTTCATTATGATGTACCACACTACCTGGGAATCATTGGCCAGCAGCCTTTCTCCACATTCTGCAGTCTTCACGCAGCTTTGAGATGTGCAGAATACCTCATGCTGTCCAGTCAGCCTCATCCTCTAATCAAACGTGCCTCCTGCTCCAACACCAGACTCTGAAAACTTGCTTTGTCGATCTTCCTCTGCTCAACTGACTCACTTGTTCCACAAGCTTGAGTTTTCTTCCTCTTAACATCTTGATGATACCAGATATCACTCTGGTTATGTTTTAAATTTGTGCACTTACTTCTTCATTATTCATATACAAGGTATAGCTAAAGCACAGCAATTGCCTGCAGCATTTCAATTTGGAGGCAGAAAGCCTTAGTGTCTTATTTCCTTAGTTGAAACAAAATACAGGACTATGTAGCACTTTAAAGACTAACAAGATGGTTTATTAGATGATGAGCTTTCGAGGGCCAGACCCACTTCCTCAGATCAAATAATGGAAGAAAATAGTCACAACCATATATACCAAAGGATACAATTTTAAAAAAATGAACACACATGAAAAGGACAAATCACATTACAGAACAGAAGGGGCATGTGGGGGGGGGGGGGGGGGGGGGAAGGAAGGTGAATGCCAGTGAGTTAATGATATTAGAGGTGGGGAAGGGGAAATGTCTGTGAGTTAATAGTATTAGAGGAGATAATTGGGGAAGCTATCTTTGTAATGGAGACTCCAACTATCTTACCCATTACAAAGATAGCTTCCCCAATTATCACCTCTGATACTATTAACTCACAGACATTTCCCCTTCCCCACCTCTAATATCATTAACTCACTGGCATTCACCTTCCTTCCCCCCCCCCCCATGCCCCTTCTGTTCTGTAATGTGATTTGTCCTTTTCATGTGTGTTCATTTTTTTAAAATTGTATCCTTTGGTACATATGGTTGTGACTATTTTCTTCCATTATTTGATCTGAGGAAGTGGGTCTGGCCCACGAAAGCTCATCATCTAATAAACCATCTTGTTAGTCTTTAAAGTGCTACATAGTCCTGTATTTTGTTTCAGCTACACCAGACTAACACGGCTACATCTCTATCATTATTTCCTTAGTATCTGTGTCTCGCATGCATATAGCAAGATGCTGAAGACAAAAGACTGCTGCAACTTCATTTTATATGTCACAGTAATACCTTTACTGCTCCAAATGTGGCTCAATGTTGCTAACGTAGCATTTGCAAATCCACTTCGATTTCAGATCTCATAGTGATGTTTAGCATCCCTGCAGTCATGTTACCCAGCTATTTGAAACACTTAGTGCACTCCAGTGCTTCCCCATATTTGGGTACAAGTATCTTCATCTTTTCAACAAATTAAGGTATCGCCATTATCTTTGGATCTAACTTTTCTGCTTTTATGACTGTTCTTTCTAGGAATTTTTGAACATTTTCTTGCAATGTTCCAATCAGATCAATATTACTGGCAAAACACAAATAACTAATTTTTCACTCACCAATGGCTACACTGCCCTACAATGTCTCTGAAGAACAAAAAATGCTTAGCTTTACTAAGGAATTTAATTTCAGCCATTATTGAGCTTCTGAAGAGCTGGTATATCCAGTATAAATAAATTATCTATTAGAAATTAACGAATCCTACTTACTGGGCCAAATGAATCCCTGGTGTAAACCCAATGATGTCATAGGGCTGCATCAGGGATGAATCTGGATCACTGAATTTATGTAAAATGACATTCTAGACAGTGGCTAGATAAATAGCCAGGGACTCCTGATGTTTATTTATTTTTGTATAGCTCATAATTTTAAAAATATTTAAGTTTAAAAACATCTAGGTGAGTACATATTTGTCCTATGTAAACACATGTTCTTATTACTGTTGCTCACACTCTCCCTCTATTGTTTCTTCCTATTTTTGCTGTGGTAGAGCCTATTTTGGACTTAGTGCTTGTCCTTCTTGTTTTGTTTGTTTCTGAGATTCTGCCTGGCCTGGAGCAGGGCAAAAGGAAGGTAAGCTCCATTCTGTTTTTAGTAAGTCTCTGCATCCTAGTTCAGCATCCTGTTAATGTTCACCCCAATTTTCATCCTCTCCTGGCAAGTGCTGCTTGACAATTTGTCTTGCAGCAGGAACTCTATTCAGTCAGATTTCTGGTCAGGGAAAACTTGCTGGCACCACCCTAGTAGTTTACTTTTCTCCACACACTCTGATGTGCTGTTCAGTTACTAGACACCA